>NC_136917.1:15360080-15879032 GCF_949752795.1 Hyperoodon ampullatus
GTTCTCCCTTTGCTAATATTTTGAGGATGAGCAGGAACACCAAGAATGATTTTAGTACAGTAGCACTCACATTTGAATCATCTTTGGATTAAAAGGTTCTAACTAGTGTCTTTTTTGCATTGCTTTTCTTAATTATAACTATAAATCAAAACCATATAAAATTACAGAGAGCTAAATGTTTTGTAAGAACCATTTAATGACTGTAATAACCAGTCTAGAGGGAGGCATCATCTTTTTGTCAGGGAAACCAAAGTCACAGAAAGACCCCTACTCTTAAATTTTTGCTTTGACTGAAGGGAGTATATATTAAGATGTTTGGAGAAATAGTTACATAAAGTCTTTTCTGCAATATTTTAAAAGAGGATATAGTACTTTGCTTAAAATAAACTAATAATAAGACTGTAGTTCATGGACACAAAAGTGGATGAATATGGGATGACTTCAAAAAAGAGATACAATTGATGTTATATATTGACTGGTGACTGCTTTCCTGTACTTAGCATTAAACAGTTTTTACCATGCAAATATAGACCTCTATCAAATGAGTGACTACAGTATTTTCATACAGATGTTCCTATAATTACTTTGTAATAAGTAAATCTTTTTTTTTTTTTTTTTTTTTTTTTTTGGTACGCGGGCCTCTCACTGCTGTGGCCTCTCCCGTTGCGGAGCACAGGCTCCGGACGCGCAGGCTCGGCAGCCATGGCTCACGGGCCCAGCCGCTCCGCGGCATGTGGGATCCTCCCAGACCGGGGCACGAACCCGTGTCCCCTGCATCAGCAGGTGGACTCTCAACCACTGCGCCACCAGGGAAGCCCAATAAGTAAATCTTTTTGAGGCAAATACATAAAATGAAGTATTCTTCTTAAAAAACAAAAAACCTAAGGTCACTCTTTTCTTAAAACATTTTATTCTGAAGATTTCAGGAATATACGTAGGATAAGATAATGGTTTCAAACTGGTTTATAATTAACTGTTTCTTAAATAAATCTTACACAGAAGCAAATGGTTCTGACGGAAATGAGGATACAGTGATTGCAGGGAGGCAGATGTTCCAGTGGCTCAGTTCTTACTGTCTCTGTGGTGACCCTGACATGTCTCTCTGGCATCCTAAGCCTCTGAGGAGTGCATTTTGAGAACTGTGGACATATGTAGGAATTTGTAATTCTTAGGCCATATGCTATTCCTTTGGCTATTGAACAACTCTGCCTTGCTGTCACTGTTAGATTACATAGGCTAACCACCAGCAGCTATAGTTGTTCAACAGGAATATGTATATTGCATAAACAAGTTATTGTTAGTCAGCATGTTTGTCTAATCAGTGCTAGTAATTAGGTATGTCATATGGGCTCAGACACTTCTGATCCTCAATTTCTTTATTGTATGTAGTGAGAGAGAATTGGGTTAGGACAAATCAGGAGCTCCTTCCAAGCACCTACCATTCTGTCATTCAATAGAGAGTCTAGAACTTCCCTTACATGAGGTAGAGAATAAGTCTTAGCCATAGACCATAACTCTGAGGGAATTAAACTCAGATTGATGAGCTAAAACTATCTGATATAAAATGAACAGAGACAGTCTGTTAACAAAATGTTAATAAATTGTTTTGGACTTTAAGAGCCAAAATTATAAAGAGACAAATGTATGTAGAAAGGATCTATTTTTAAATTCTTAGATTAAAAGAAAATCCTGTTTGAGATTTCATCTAACTAGATAAACCAGCAAATTATGCACTTACGTATTTCCTACTAAGAATTAGAAATCAGTGCTGTTGCTCTGTTTTGATCTTAAATATCTTCCAAGCAGGTGCAGGAAGGTATTTTTTCTCATGCTGTCTATGAATATTAGTATTATGACATTTTTACTTTAATGCCTCCTGTGAAACCCATATTCTTACACATCTAATGAGCCAAACTATAGCTTTAATAGCTCATATAAATTCAATTGGCATATGGCTTGAACATCAAGATTATAGAGTGACAAATTTTTCCTAATTGTTTGTGAGTGCAAATTATTGTTTTCTTAAGTCCATTCTTAAAATGTATTTTTAATATAGCTATAAGGTCATATATATATATTTCAGCATATTAAAGAAATATTTTAATAATTTTTATGTTGAAATTTTATTTTACTTTACTAGCAGTTTTAATTCATTAACTCTTATTTTTCCTTGCAATAATAATGTATTTCCAAACCATTATAAAATTTGTAGAGAATCTTATATTTAATATTTGACTGTAATACCCAATTTGGGTTTTGCTTTGCTCACGAAGGTAGAGAGAAATCCAAATTTACTCATAATAAAAGTATTAGAGAAACTGTCAATAAATTTACTGCTATAATTGAATCATATGATATCTAAATTGTTGATAATATGATCTGCTCGTTAAACAATAGTGTCTGGAGAAAATGATGGATTAATTGACTGATGGCTAAAGTTTCCCTCAAATATAATGGTTTACCCAGTTTGATTTGATTTGTGTAAAATAACTTTCTCTAATAAACAATTTGCTCAGAGGCAATAGAAGAAATGAATGGTTATCAAACCAAACTTAATTAGTCTATCCTAGATTGATATTACTTGGGGAGTCTTCGTTTTAATTGTGGAGGGCTGGATACAAAGAGTTTGGTTCATTATTTTTTCCTGTATAAACACTATTGTGTAACTACCTATGGAATAATAACATGTGAATTCATTTTAATAAATGCTTGTAAAGTGAATTAGCTAATTATGCCAGGCTAAAAATGATTCCTTTAATTATTTTGGATATTTAACTGGTACTTCAATTTTATTATTGTTAGTCTGTAAATGTAATTTGTATTAGCTCAGCCAAACTAATTATAATGTTTAACTTAACAATTTGAACAGTTTTGTAATGCTTATAATGTTCTCTTGTGCAAGAGAAAACATTATTTCTAGTTTGCATGAAGATAAAGGTTTGACACAAATTTAGACCAAAAGAATGGCTGTTTGTGTTGAAACAGAGAATTTTTAAAAACCCTCAATATCCAATATAGTGACTGACATCATTATATGTATGAGAAGAATGAACATATTTCATTCAGGAGAAGGTAAAACCAGTGAAACCAGTGACTCGGTTTATCTTAAGATGGTATTAGTTTGGCACTTGAAGATATGATATAGCATAAGAGATTTGATTATTATTTTACAGGATAGAAGCATTTTCTTCATGACTTTATCATAGACAGAAAGAAGAGCTCTATCCACATTCTCAGAAAGATTTATACTAACAACTCATTATGAATGTTAAAAACAATATACTTCTTTTTTTAATTTAATTTTTATTTTATATTAGAGTATAGTTGATTTACAATATGGTGTTAGTTTCAGGTGTACAGCAAAGTGATTCAGTTATACATATTACATATATCCATTCTTTTTCAGATTCTTTTCCCATATAGGTTATTACAGAATGTTGAATAGAGTTCCCTGTGCTATACATTAGGTCCTTGTCGATTATCTATTTTATATATAGTAGTGTGTATATGTTAGTCCCAAACCCCTAATTTATCCCTGTCCCCACCTTTCCCCTTTGGTAACCATAGGTTTGTTTTCGAAAAAACAATATACTTCGTAACCACTTCCACTTAGCAAGCTAATTCTAATTGTCTTTGAATCAGAAGTGAATCAGAAGTTTTAAAAAGGCCTTAGTAGTGAAAAATATAGCATTTTTATTTAGTTTTTCTGGGAAAAAAGCAACCACCATGATCAGGACGCAGAATAGTTCCATCACCTAAGAAAAACCTTCCTCATGCTGCCATACCCTCTGCCATCCCTAACCCCTGGCAACCACTGATGTGTTCTCACTCACTATAGTTTTACCTTTTTCCAGAATGTCATATAAATGGAATCATATAGTGTTTGACCTTTTGAAACTGGCTTCTTTCACTCAGCATAATGCCTTTGAGATTCATGCATGTTTTTGTAGTATCAGTAATTTGTTTCCTCTCTGCCCCTCCCCAAATTAGCAACACTAATATCAGGTTGTCAGGTTAACATAAATGATCTACCCATATGGAAACTTAGTTTCTCCTTCAGCATAACCCCATCATAACTAGAACTGGATTTTTGCCCTTATTCATGCATATAGTTCTGTCTTTTTAATGTCTGTATTGTAATTTTATGGATGCATTATACTTTGTTTAACCTGTCTCCAACATAGATGCATACATTTTTTAAAGATATTATGTTCAAGGCTACAGTAGGCATTCTTGTGCATGTCTTTTCTGCATGTATATCTTCCAATAATTCCTAGAAATGAAATTTCTGGGTAAAAGAATGAACACAAAAATTTGTATGGATTACAGTTTGCCTTCCCAACAATGTTGAACCTATTTGTACACACTCTTATTTTGCTCTGTCATTATCCTTCTTTGTAATCTTTGCAAGTCTAGTAATTGAAAATATCTCACTTTTATTTTAAATTGTATTTCATTAAATATTAGTGCATTTGAACTCAATATTGTTTAAATGTCAGTTGTCTCCAATTCGATCTATATATTCAGTCCAATCCTAATTAAAAAAAAAAATCCCGGGGCTTCCCTGGTGGCGCAGTGGTTGAGAGTCCGCCTGCCGATGCAGGGGATACGGGTTCGTGCCCCGGTCTGGGAAGATCCCACATGCCACGGAGAGGCTGGGCCCGTGAGCCATGGCCGCTGGGCCTGTGCGTCCGGAGCCTGTGCTCCGCAATGGGGGAGGCCACAGCAGTGAGAGGCCCGCGTACAGCAAAAAAAAAAAAAAAATCCCACCAAGGTTTTTTTGTTTGGTAGTTTTTTTGTTTTGGGTGGTTTTGTGGGGTGTTTTTAGGGTTTGTTGTTGCTGTTTGCCATTTTAATAGGATTATAGTGTATCTCATTTTAGTTTTAATTTGTATTTTCTTAATGGGTAATGATGCTGAACATTATTTCTTGTACTTAATTGTCTTCCGTATGTCCTCTTTGGAAAAATGTCTGTTCAAGTCTTTTGCCCATTTTAAAATCAGGTCATTTGTTTTCATACTGTTAAATTTTGAGGGTACTTTATAGATTTTGGATACAAGTTCTTGGCTGGATATGTGATTAACAAATGTTTTCTCTCAATGTATAGCTTGTCTTTTCATTTTTTTAAGTGTCCATTAAAGAGCAACTGTTTTTAATTTTGGTGAAATCTAATTTACCTTTTTTTTTTTTATGGATTATGTTTTTAGTGTCATGCATAGTTAAATGAGCAATGTGAAAGAATTCTTTGCCTAATCCCAGGACACGAAAATAGTCTCCTAAAAGTTGTATAGTTTTGGGATACAAAACTTTTGGGATATCTTTTTTCCATCTTTTGCTTTAACCTATATTTAAATGTAAATGCATTTTACCTTAATATGGGTTTCTGGTAGACAGCATATCATTGAGTCCTGATTTTTTTGTCCATTTTCAGGAGCTCTGTCTTTTAATAGGTATATTTAAACCATTTACACTTATTATTGATTTTTGGATTTAGGTCTACCCTTTTCTTGTTTTATGTTTGTTTCCTCTACTTTTAATTCTGTTTCTTCTTTCCTGCCTCCTTTCAGATTATTTAAATATTTATAGTATTCCATTTTATTTTATCTATTGAGTTTTTTACTATAGTTTTTCAAATTTTTTTCATGATTACTCTAAGGATTATAATATGCATATTTAACTTTTCACAATCTATTTAGAATTAATATTTTACCACTTAAAGTGGAACATAGGTCCTTTTATCCTCCACTGTTTGTGTTGTAGTTACATTACGTATTACATCTACATGCATTGAAAACCCCAAGATAATGTTATAATTTTTGCTTTGAACCATTAAACATATTTTATAGAATATAAGAGGAAAATTCTATTTATCTCGATATTAACTCTCTCTTCTTTCGTTTGTGATGTTCCAGGTTTCTCTCATATCATTTCCCTTCTATCTGAAAAACTTCCTTTAACTTTTCTTAGAGAGCAGTTCTACTGACAATGAATTCTCTTAGTTTTCTATCATCTGAGAATGTCATTTTCACCTTTTTTCATCAAGAAATTTTTTTTCTGGACATAGAATTCTAGGTTGACAGTTTTAGCACTTTAAAAATGTTTCATTTTCATCAGACTGCATGGTTTCTGATGAAAATTCTGCAGCCATTTAAATTGCTATTCCCCATGATTTTATGTGCTATTTTTCTCTGGCTGCTTTCAGAATTTTTTTCTTGGCCTTCAGTTTTTGCAGTTTGATTATAATTGTATAGGCGTGAATTTCTTTATGTTTATTCTTCATGAATGTGTAGGTCTGTGTTTTTTGCCAAATTGGGGAAGTTGTCAACCCTTACTTTTCATTTTTTTCTTCTTTTTTCATTGAGGTAAAACTCACATGACGTACAGTTGAACGTTTTAAAGTGTACAGTTCAGTGGCATTTAGTGCATTCAAAATGTGCAAATACTACCTCTCTGTAGTTTCAAATATTTTTCATGGCCTCAGAAGAATATTCTGTACCCATTAACTCACTCTCCATTCTCCCCTCTCCCATCCTGTGGCGATAACTCTAATCTGGTTTTGGTCTCTGGATTTGACTATTCTGGTTATTTCATATGAAAAGAACCATGCAATATGTGACCTTTTATGACTGGCTTCTTTCCCTTAGCATAATGTTTTCAAGGATCATCCAAGTTGTAGGATGTGTCAGTACTTTGTTTCTTTTTATGACTGAATAATATTCTGTTTTATGGATATGTATATACACCACATTTTATTTATCTCTTTATCAGTTGATAGACTGATTTTGGCTGTTTCCTTCTTTTGGCTGTTGTGAATAGTGCTGCTATAAACATTTATGTACAAGTTTCTGTGTGGATATCTCAGAGAGAAATAAAACATATATATAAAATATAAAATAAAATTAAATATATATGTATATATGTTTATGGAGTTGCTAAGTCATATGGTAATTTTATGTTTAACTTTTTGAGTTACCACCAAATTGTTTTGCACAATGGCTGCACCATTTTACATCTCCACCAGCAGTGTACGAGGGTTTCTTTTTCTCCATATCCTCATTAACACTTTTAATTTTCTATTTTTTTATGTATACATGTATATTTGGATTGTATATTATGTATATAAGTAATTATAACCATCTAGTGTGTGTGAAGGGATCTCATTGTGGTTTTGATTTTCATTTTCTTAGTGACAAGTCATGTTGGACATAGTTTCTTGTGCTTGTATATCTTCCTTGGAAAAGTACATTCAAGTCTTTGCCCATTTTTTAATTGGGTTGTCTTTTTCTTGTTGAGTTGCAAGAATTCTTTAAATAATCTTGATACTAAACCCTTATCAGGTACGTGATTTGCAAATATTTTCTCCTTTTCTGTAGGTTGTCTTTTCACTTTCTTGATAATGTCCTTTGAAGCACAAGTTCTTAATTTTGTTGATGTTCAGTTTATCTATTTCTTCTTTTGTTGCTCTTGCTTTTGTGAAATCTAATAATTCATTGCCAAATTCTGAGGTCATAATATTCTGTGCTTTCTTCTAATAATTTTAGAGTTTTAGCCCTTATATTTAGCTTGTTGCTCCATTTTGACTTAATGGTGTAAGGTAGGGGATCCAACTTCATTCTTTTGCATGTGGTTAACCATTTATCCCAGCACTATTTGTTGCAGATATTATTTTTTCCCCTTTGAATGACCTTAGCACCTGTGTCAAAAATCATCTATCCATAGATTTTTGGGTTTATTTGCAACTCTAAATTCTATTCCCTTGGTCTATGCTATGGTCTGAATGTTTGTGTCCCCTCAAAATTCATATGTTGAAATCCTCATCTCCAAAGGTGATAGTATTGGCAGGTGTGACTTTTAGAAAGTACTTAAGTTCTGAAGACAGAGCCATCATGCATGGGATTAGTGCATTCTAAAACAGCCTCCACAGAGATCTGTAGCCACTTCTGCCATATGAGGATCTGGAAGAGAGCCCTCATCAACCCATGCTTGCACACTGATCTTGGACTCCTCCCTGGAAGCCTCCAGAACGGTGAGAAATAAATTTCTGTTGATTATAAGCTACCCAGCCTGTGATAAAAGCCCAAACAGACTAGACAGTCTGTATGTCTCTCCTTGTGCCAGTACTGTACTGTTTTGATTATTGTAGCTTTGGAGTAAGTATTGAGATTGGGAAGTGTGAGTCCTCCAACTTTGTTTTTCAGTATTGTTTTCGCTATTCAGAGGCCTTTGCAATCTTATATGAATTTAAAGATCATCTTTTCCATTTCTGAAAATGAAGGCAATTGGAAATTGTATTGAATCTGTAGATCATTTGGGAGGAGTATTGCCTTCTTAACAATATTAAGTCTTTTAATCCATTAGCATGGAATGGCTTTCCATTTAATTAAGTATGTAATCTCTTTCAGCATTGTCTTGTAATTTTCAGTGTACACATCTTTCACCTCCTTGGTTAAATCTATTCCAAGATATTTTATTCTTTTGGATGCTACTGTAAATGGAATTATTATCTTTATTTCCTCTTTGCGTTGTTCATTGCTGGTGTATAGAAACTTAGCTGATTTTTGTGTATTGATTGTGTACCCTGCAACTTTGCCGAATTTGTTTAATAGCTAGTATATGTTTTCTGAACAATGCGGTATGTTCTCTTTATAGAATCATGTCATCTAAAAATAGAGATAGTTTTATTTTTTTCCTTTGCAATTTGGATGTCTTATATTTCTTTCTCCTACCTAATTTCTCTAGGTAAAACTTTCAGTACAGTGTTGAATAGTAGTGGTAAAAGTGGGATCCTTGTCTCATTCCTGATCTTAGGGGGAAAGCTTTTAGCCTTTCACCGTTGAGTATGATTTTAACTATTTTTCCCTTTGATTCTGTCAGTGTTTTCTTCATATATTTTGAAGGTGTTGTATGGTGCATATGTGTTTATAGTTTTTATATCTTCTTGTTGATTTGACCCTTTAATCAATATATAATGTCTGTCTTTGTCTCTTGTAGAAATATTTTGATTTAAAATCTATTTTATCTGATATTGGTATAGCCACTCCAACTATCTTTTGATTATTGTTTGTATGGAATATCTTTTTCCATCCTTTCACTTTCAATCTGTTTGTGTCTTTGGGTCTAAAGTGAATTGCCTGTAGGTAGCATGTAGTTGGATCATTTTATTTAAATTCATTCTGGCAATCTCTGTCTTTTAATAGGTGACTTTAATCTATTTACATTTAAAGTTGTTACTAATGAAAGACTTAGTTCTGCCACTTTGCTGTTTTTTTTCTATATATCTTATATCTTTTTGATTCCTCAATTCCTTCCATACTGCCTTCTTGTGCATTTTATTGATTTTTTCTAGTGTCAGTTTTGACTCCCTCTTCAATTCTTTTTCTGTAAATTTTTTATTTTCTTAGTGATTGTCATGAGGATTACAGTTAACATCCTGAATTTATAACAATCTAGTTTGAATTGATACCAAGTTAACTTCAGTACCATACATGAACTCTTCTCTTATTCAGCAGCTCCTGCCTTTTATGTTGCTGTTGTCACAAAATACACAAAATCTATATAGAATATGCCCATTCACACAGATTTATAATTATTTTTTAGGCTTGTTTCTTTTAAATCATATAGACAATAAAAAAGAAGAGTTACAAACTGAAAATAAAATAATATTAGCTTTTATGTATATACCTATGTGATTAACTTTACCGGGGATCTCTATTTCTTTATATAGCTTTGAGTTGTGGCCTAGTATCCTTTCAGTTAAGCCTGGAGGAATTTCTTTAGTATTTCTTGTAGGGCAGGTCTACTAGTGATGGCTTTTTATTTTTTTTAAATCTTGGAATGTCTTAATTCCTCCTGAATTTTTGGAGGACAGTTTTGCTAGATATAGAATTCTTCATTGACAGCTTTTTTTTTTTTTTTTTTTTTTGGCTGCATTGGGTCTTCATTGCTGTGCTTGGGCTTTCTCTAGTTGCAGCAAGCGGGGGCTACTCTTCATTGCAGGGCATGGGCTTCTCATTGCAGTGGCTTCTTTTGTTGTGGAGCACAGGCTCTAAGCATGCTGTCTTCAGTAGTTGCAGCACGCAGGCTCAGTCGTTGCGGCACATGGGCCCTAGAGCGTGCAGGCTTCAGTAGTTGCAGCATGCGGGCTCAGTAGTTGCAGCTCACAGGCTCTAGAGCGCAGGCTCAGTAGTTGTGGTACACGGGCTTAGTTGGTCCATGGCATGCAAGATCTTCCTGGACCAGGGATTGAACCCGAGTCCCCTGCGTTGGCAGGCAGATTCTTAATCACTGTGCCACCAGGGAAGTCCCTGTTTGACATCTTTTTTCTTTCAACATTTTAAATACATAATCCCAGTGTCTTCTGGCCTCCATGGTTTCTGATGAGAGATCAGATGTTAATCTTACTGAGGATGTCTCATACTTGACAAGTTATTTTCTCTTATTGCTTTCAAGATTTTTTTCTTTGTCATTGTCTTTTCACAGTTTGACATAATAATGTGTCTCATGGTGAATCTCTGTTAGTTTATCCTGCTTCAAGTTCATTGAGCTTCTTGGATATATAGATTTGTGTGTTTCATCAAATGTTGGAAGTTTGGGGCCATTATTTTTTCCAGTATTTTTTCTGCCCTTTTCTCTTTCTCTCTTCCTTCGGAGACTTCTATAATGTGTATGTTGATATGCTTAATGGTTTCTCATAGGTCCCTTAGGTGTTGTTCATCTTTCTTTGTTCTTTTTCTTTCTGCTCCTTAGACTGAGTACTTTCCAATTTCCCTATTCTCAAGTTTACTGAGTCTTTCTTCTGCCTGCTCAGATCTGCTATTGAACCTCTACTGAATTTTTTCATTTCAGTATTGTACTTCTCAGCTCCAGAATTTCTATTTGGTTCCATTTTACAATCTCCCTTTTTTAAATTAACAGTCCCTACCTAAGTGTTTATATAGTGTTCTCCTGATTTCTTTTAGTTTTTTATCCATGCTTTCTTTTAGCGCTTTGAGCATATTTAAGACAGTTAATTTAAGTCATCATCAAATAAGACCAGTGAATGGGCTTTCCTCATGGATTGTTTCTGTCAGTTTATCTTTTTCCTGTGAATGGGTCATACTTTCCTGTTTCTTTGTGTGTTTTGTGGTTTTGGTTTGCTAGTACTTTGAATTCTGGTCTCCTTCTCTAATCTGCCCACTATGCTTTACTTTGCAAAGTCTTCAGATAACTTCTCCATGCTTTCTGTGCAGGATTTATATTTGTACTCAGTGGGAGAGACAGGTTATAGTTTGCTTATTTCATCTTGCCAGGATCCAGAACCTCTCTAAACCATTCTTTTTTTTTTTTATAAAGATGAATATTTAATAGTGATGAAAGGTACAATCCACAAAGAAGATAAAATCATCATAAACATTTACATTTCAAAAATATCAGAGAAATTTATAAAGTAAAATCTATTATATAAACACAAAGAAGCACTGAGAAAGCCTCAATAATAGTGGAGATTTCCCCTTGCCTTTCAAAAAATCAGTAGGTGAAATAGATAACAAATAGATAGGGATATGGCAGGTATGAAAAACCATTGCAAGTCCAATTTAATAAATGTGCTTTGAACTTTTAAAAATATAAAACATATTGCATATTTTGAATTACATATTTGAAATTCTTTTTAAACCATTCTTATTGTAAGCTATATGCCCCCCTGCTCTAGAAAAAGCATACTTGATTTTTACAAACTGTTTGGAATATAGTATGTGCCCAATTAAGTATTCACTGATTGATTATACCACCCAGTTGTTAAGGGCACGTGATGCTAATAAAGAGATTTATCTACAGTTTTAGGTAAATGTGCATTATCAAAAGCAGATAGCTTTCTGAGTTTCCATTTGAAATGAACCTCATACTTGCATGTGTGTGTATCTTTGTATATCTCCATGTCTTTGTAATGATATGTACCATCTTGCACCATCTAGATTTATAAGTATCTTATTATTATTTGTATACATTTTCTTCTAAAAACTAAAAAGTCATCATAAGGTTTTTTTATGATAATGACTAATGGAAATGTCATTTGATGTTTGGTAAAAATGAATCATCTTGAAATTTATATGCTCACAATAAACATGACCATTTAAATAAGCTTCATTTCATTTGAATAAGCACTTTAAAAGTTTGAGTGTTTATTCTATTAAATAAATCATGTATACATATTTATATCCCAGGGACAGAGAATAATGAAAATATTTTATGACCATTTTTAAAGAATTACATGATTTTTTTTCTTTTTGGTAGAGCATAGAAACGTTTATCTTATCCACTAGAACATAAGTACAAGTTGTAAATTGCTGTTAAAATTAAAAGCTCATTAGATTACAGATTTAGTTATTCATGGCCCCATTAATGGAACTTTGGGATCAAGAAAAAAATATATGTTCTAGTCCCATTGCATAAAATGTGGGACACATTTTATACAGTCTGATATTCTTTTTTTTTTTGGCTGTGTTGGGTCTTCATTGCTATGTGTGGGCTTTCTCTAGTTGCGGCAAGTGGGGGCTACTCTTCGTTGTGGTATGTGGGCTTCTCATTGTGGTGGCTTCTCTTGTTGCGGAGCACAGGCTCTAGGCATGTGGGCTTCAGTAGTTGCAGCACACGGGCTCAATAGTTGTGACCCACAGGCTCTAGAGCACAGGGTCAGTAGTTGTGGCGCACAGGCTTAGTTGCTCCGTGGCTTGTGGGATATTCCCGGACCAGGGATCGAACCCATGTCCCCTGCATTGGAAGGCAGATTCTTAACCACTTCGCTGCCAGGGAAGTCCCCATATAGTCTGATATTCTAAAAGGCTTTACAAATTTCAGTACTATCTCTAATCTTAAAATTAGTTTGATTATGTTGGATATATAGTCATACAGAAATGGTTCAGATGGCCATAGAAACTTAAGGTGGAATCTTCCTTAAAAATCCCCTAGGATATGATACCAAGCCAGGGGTCTTCCCTTAGTCTGCAATTCCATTAATGTTTGAATTTAGCATTTTGATGTTCTAAGTGATGGCATTTCTTCAACTTCCCCAGATGATTTCTCATAACTTAATATATTTTCCTGGCATCTAGCTTTCTCTAGTAAATCAACTCTTGACTATTTAGAAAACAAATTTATTTAGCCTGTTTTCTTTCTCCTCTGGCTCTAGAATTACTGTTGAGCTGTTGCACAGTTTCTTAGCGTACCATTAAACATGCAGTTCAAACCACTGCATTCCAATATTCAGTTTGGTTTAATTCATTCTTTATTGGGCACTAATATTGTGTCAAGCCCTATGTTCTAGATACCAGTGAAATAGGAAATACGATTTCATACCAGATCCTGAGAAATTCTGGTTAATAAGTGAGACATACACACAAATAGTTATAAACATTCCATGCAACACATACAGTGGCATCAGGATTGGATGTTGTACAGAGGAGATGGTTTATTCTGTCTGGGTCAGGAATGGGGGATGGATTCGTGAT
This sequence comes from Hyperoodon ampullatus, assembly GCF_949752795.1. NCBI lineage: Eukaryota > Metazoa > Chordata > Mammalia > Artiodactyla > Ziphiidae > Hyperoodon > Hyperoodon ampullatus. The sequence goes on from NC_136917.1 coordinate 15,373,565, forward strand.
CTAAAATCTGAAAAGCCACAGAAGAAAATGGAAATAAAGCTAAATATAAAGTAATTTTGAAAAAGCATCATGGTGATAGAGTGATTAGATAGAAAAGGAGATAAGGATAGGCAGATTTACCATGATGCTGTTGAAGCTTAAGCTTTGCAAAAGGGCCTACCAAACCTGCTCTCCCCCTCCTTATAAGAGATAAGTAACAATATTTTTGTCAGGGATATAAAATAAAAGAGAGGAAAAATCTTGCAACTTAGTAGATAGACAAAATTTCTAAAAGATGACTTGAAAAGCTGAAGCATATTGGTATTCCTCCTTTCTGTCTTTACCAAAAAAAAAAAAAAAAAATAGCCCTTCTGTATACCCAAGCAAGCAAATTCTATTTATTAGAAAACCAGATTTCAATAAGATAGATTATCTTAGAATGTTCATATTTGTAGGGGACTTTAAATGAAATTTGGTTAGTTCAGTCCTACCATTTTACGGGTGAAGAAACCAAGATCCAACGAGATTAATTAAAGAAAACAAATCTGTTCGCCATTTTTGTTCTTTTTTCAGTATACTCAGCATCCCTCTCTCTTGGGTATTTCAAAAGGAACTGTTAGGGCAAATATATTCTCTTTTTTGGAATTACCTCTACTGTTTGCTTGTATCTGTAATCTGAATAAATATAATGTTAAAGCTGGAAAAAGTCATGGAGATCAGCTGTTCTTAAACTTTTGAAGAGCAAAAATCATTTTGAAGATTGGATAAAATTCATTCCCTATGCCCCATTCATTCCCCCCGGAGTTAGGTGAGTAAATAATTCCTGACATAGATGGAGAAACCCAAGATTCAGAAACAGAGAGAATGATTTTTTTTCAAAATCCCAAAGTGGCCAATAGCAGACAAAATTAGAATGGTCTACTTATACATTACCCCTAACAGTTAACTTCTTCAAATTGTAATAAATTGATAAAATAGTAGTTTCTCTCCTGTTTGTCTCACCTCTCCCTTCCCCCACAAATTGAATGTAGAAATACTAGTATACCTATCTGGAGAGTTAGTTTCTTCTTCAGAATATCGCCAACATAATTAGAACTTGATTTTCACCCTTATTCACACGTGTATTTTTGCCTTTTTAATGGCTACATTTTATTCCAGTTTACGGATGCATCATACAGTTTAACCTGTCTCTAATATAGATACTTAGATTTTAAAAAATATTATATTCAGTGCTGCAATAAACATTCTTGTGCTTATCTGTTCTATAAGTATATCTCCAACAATTTCTAAAAATTAAATTGCTGGATGAAAGAATAAGCATGAAAAAAATTTTATGGACTGCAATTTGCCTTCCAGAAAGATATAACCAATTTGTATCTCACCAAAAAAATAAACAGTTGTTGTTTTTCTGTAACTTCACAATTTTTATACTTCTTTATAATCTTTGCCAATCTAGTAGTTGAAAAGATTTTACTTTTATTTAATTTATATTTTATTAATTATTAATGCACTTGAACTCAATATATGTCAAACAGCTCAGTGTAACATTTAGATTCAATGAAGTCATGGTCCAAATCTTAGCAAGGTTTTTTTGTCATTATTGACAAGCTGATTCTAAAATTTTGTGGTAAGGCAAATGAACCCTTTCAGTTTCAGAAAAAATTGAAAAAGAAAAAGTTGAAGACTGATACTACCTAATTTTAAGACTTAATATAAAGCTACAGATGGCAAGCCAGTGTATACTGGCTAAAGGATAAACATGTAGTTCAGTGGAATAAAGAGCCCAGAAATTGACCCACTGATATGTCAACTGATTTTTGGCAGAGGTTAAAGAGAAATTTAATAGCGAAAGGATAGTCTTTTCAATAAATGGTGCTGGAACAGTTGGACATCCATACACAAAAAGAACCTTGACACGTACCTCACACCTTATACAAAAATCAATTCAGAATGGATCATAGACCTAAATGTAAAATGTAAAACTATAAAACTTCTAGAAGAAAACATAGGAGAAAATTTGTGTAACCTTGAATTAGGTGATGAATGCTTAAAACTGACACCAAAAACACAATCCATAAAATAAGACAAAGTTGATAAATTGTACTTTAAAATGTTTGCTCTGTGAAAGACACTGTTCTAACAATAAAGAGAGAGCCACAGAATGGGAGAAAATATTTGGAAATTGAATGTCAGACAAAGAACTTGTATTCAGAATATACATAGAACTCTAAAATTTCAACAGTAAGTGTAGTAGGCAGAATAATGGCCACCCCAACCATGATCTACGTTCCTAATTCCTGAAACTTGTGAATATGTTGCTTTATATGGCAAAGAATTATGGTTGCAGATGGAAATAAGTTTGATCATCTGACTGTAAGATAGGGAGAAGACCCTGGGTTATCTGACTGGGCCCAATATAATCACAAGGGTTCTTAGGCTCCTAAAAATGGAATGATGATGCAGAAGAAGCAGTCAGAGTGATGTGATGTGGAAAGGACTCAATCCACTGTTGATAGTTTTGAAAATGAGGGGTGAGGGCTATGAGCCAAGGACCACTTGCAGTCCTTGAAATCTACAGAAGGCAAGGAAATAAACTTTTCCCTAGAATCTCCAGAAAGAAATGTAGGCCTGCTGATTCCTTGACTTTAGCCCAGTGAGACCTGTGTTGGACTTCTAACCTACAGAAATGTAAGATAGTAAGTTTGTGTTGTTTTAAGCCATTACTTTTGTGATACTTTGATACAGCAGTAAAAAACTAATACAGTAAAAAAATAATAAAAAAATGGGCAGTAGATCTGAATAGATAATTCACTAGAGAAGATATATAGATGGCAGATAATGATATAAAATATACTCAACATCATTTATCATTAGAGAATGCAAATTAAAACTAATGAGATACCACTACAAACTGGTTAGAATTGTTAAAAACAAACAAAAAATTTGACAGCACTAAATACTGACAGGAATCCGGAGCAACAGAGACTCATTCATTGCCAGTGGGATTGCAAAATGATATGGCCACTTTGGAAGATAGTTTGACAGTTTCTTAAATATCACTCCTAGGTATTTATCCAAATGAATTGAAAACTTATGTTCACATAGAAACCAGTATGCTAATATTTATAGCAGCTTTATTCATAATCACCATAATCCAGGAACGAACAAGATGTCCTTCAGTACGTGAATGGATAAACAACAGGTGAGTCGTACGTCATACAATGGAATAGTACTCAACAATAAAATGGAGGGAACTGCTTATTCTTACAACAACATGGATGAATATTGGATGCATTTTGCTGAAAACAAAGCCAGAACTTAAAGGCTATGTATTGTATAAGTCCATTCATATGACTTCTGGAAAATGCAAAGCTAATGAGATGGAAAACAGATCAGTGGGTTACCCAGGGGGCAGGGAAAAGGAGGAATGGTTGACTACAAAAGGGGCACACAGAGGAATTTTTAAAGCAATGGAACTGTTGTATATGGTACTAAGATGTTGGATGTGTGACTCTATGCATTTGTTAAAAGCCACTGAACTTCAACTGATATAGACTAAAAAATCAGCCAAGATGTCAGGGGATCCCAGGATAGAATTGAGACTTTCTAGTGAACTTTACAGTGAAGACACTGGGTCAAACTCTACCTTACTCAAATAATCAAGGTTAAAATCAACAGTGATGGCTTCCCTGGTGGCGCAGTGGTTGGGAGTCCGCCTGCCGATGCAGGGGACACGGGTTCGTGCCCCGGTCTGGGAGGATCCCGCATGCCGCGGAGCGGCTGGGCCCGTGGGCCGTGGCCGCTGGGCCTGCGCGTCTGGAGCCTGTGCTCCGCAACGGGAGAGGCCGCAGCGGTGAGAGGCCCGCGTACCGCAAAAAAAAAAAAAAAAAAAAAAAAAAAATCAACAGTGATAAGTCAAGTGGTAGTACATCTATAGTATTCTTCCCATAACCCATAACCCCTGTCTGATCATAAGAAAACATCAGATAAACCCAAAATGAAGGAAATTCTGCAAAATACCTGACTAGTGCTCTTCAAGGACATGAAAAGCAAAGGAAGTCTGAGAAACTGTCACATACCGAAGAGACCAAGGAAATAAGATGACTCGGTACAAGTGGAGTCGACTGATTCCTTCCTACAGCAGATAGAAGTCATTAGGGGGAAAACTCGTGAAATACAAATCAAGTCTGTAGTTTAGTTGATAGTGTTACTGTAACAATGTTAATTTTTTAATTTTGACAAATGTACCTTGATTATATCAGATGCTACCATTTGAAGCTGGATGAAGGATATCTGAGAACTCTGTACTATATTTGCAACTTTCCTGTAATCTTAAAATTATTCCGATAAAGATGTTTGTTTACAAAGTATACATTCTTTCAAAATATATATTTATGCAGGTGAACATCTCTTTGTTGATCATTTTTTTGTGAGTTGCCTATTATAATCTTTGCCCATGTTTTGTTTAGGTACACTTTTTGTATGTGATTGCAACTGCTGCACTGACTTGTTTTAGGCTCTGTATAAATTTTATCAGTAACTAAAAAAGCTTCTGTTTTTATTCATTTTCACACTATTTTTGGGACTGTGTTCTAATAGGAAGGCTGATTGTAAATGTTTCCTTTTGTTGTCTTCTCTGCCTTAGATGCTGGAAGCTTTTTCATACACTGTCACTTAATCCTTGTTAAATAATATCCTTGTTAAAAAAGAATACGTACTTTTCAGGTAAGAAAACTGAGGCTTGGAGGTTAATAACTGGTCAAAAATCAAAAGCGAGGTGGAGATTTAAATTTAGGTCTTGCTCTAGTTCCCTTTCTTTCCCATATGATAAATTGCCTTTTCTGCAGTATAGTAGGAAAACTTCAGGAAAAAGTGTTTTGACTTTTTAAAATCAAATAACATACATTACAAAATGTAAAACCAAAACCCATATCTTCTATTCTACTTGTAAATATGCCTATTTTATTAAAGAAGGTATATTAGAGAAAATTACAAACTAGATTGGTCAAATGAACAAATTGTTCATGTATCAGAAAATCCACTGTAGTCTTTACTTTTCATTAGGAAGCAAAATACCAGTAAAATAATATACCCCTGGGTTTTGAGGAGTTTGAACAGCATGATCATTCATTGCAGTTTGTTGAATTTCAGGAAGACTGTAATAATGCTTCTAAGTTTGGCCATAGACTTTTAAGACTGTGATTATACTTATTTTATCAGTTCAAGTAAAGCCACCCTTGAGTTTAAGATATTTTCTTTGCTAAAAGGCAGTTTGGGTAGGCTTCAGAACCAGCCATTTGGTTTGAGTACCAGCTCTGCTTTTTATTTAATTGTGTTATTTATTTTTTATTTTTTTTGGCGGTACGCGGGCCTCTCACTGTTGTGGCCTCTCCCGTTGCGGAGCACAGGCTCCGGACGCGCAGGCTCAGCGGCCATGGCTCACGGGTGTAGCCGCTCCGCGGCATGTGGGATCTTCCCGGACCGGGGCACGAACCCGTGTCCCCTGCATTGGCAGGCGGACTCTCAACCACTGTGCCACCAGGGAAGCCCTAATTGTGTTATTTTAATCTCCATGTATATAGCATATTATGTATCTCATCCTTATAAGTTATGTTAGTATATCTGCATAAACTACCATGTTGAAAATCTGATAACATAAATGCCTTTATATACTTTAATCCTTTGTCTGGGACTCCAAAGGAAAAAAAAAGACTTTCAATCTCAACAGGTTGTAATATAATGAAATAATCTCTAAGAATCTCTCCTTGATACCTAGATTCTGTTCCCACTGATAAAAGACAGTCTTTACTGTTGAAAACCCATAGTCTAAGAGAGGAGCTTCATATGCTCATACAATAATATCAACTAAATATAGATGACATTTTTAAAAGTTAAAGAAATAAACATCAGAGTATCTAACATAGAGATTACTGGTTCAATAGTATTTTCTTATTTTGGCATCTGCAAAAATTCACTTAACTGTCTTGGATCCTAAATATCTTCCTATGGATAAAGTATAGCACTGCCTTCCCTGGGATACACTAAATAACTTTTTCTTTCTATTAATTATTAAGGACTGACTTAAGTGTCAGATTCAAATAATCAGGATAATCTGGTGTCCTAGATGCCAAAGGAAATTGCAAGAAGAGTGTTATAGATGGGGTGTCAGGTAGCCTTGAATATCAAAATAAGATGAAACCTGAGATTAAGGTTGTTAAATCTGCCTGTGAGGGGTTCTTTGAAGTGATGGTTCAGAAAACAAATGACATATTACATTGTAATTGTTTGTTCACATCTATCTACCCTTACAGACTGAGTTCTATTATAGAATGGCCTGTTTCTTTTAAATCTGTATTGGCAGCACCTAATATTGGGCCTAAGCTTAAGTGTAACATTAATTTTTGAGAAGGGAAAGTGTCTTGGAAAAGCTCCATTTTTTTCTTTACTCTTACATTACACTTCACTTCATCCTTACAGTTCAATTCAGTTCTGACACTATCTGCTTGGAGGTAGCATCAGATTCCCCAAGTTAAGGGCTCAGTCCCACAAGACTGCTCCCTCCCTTCAGATGCCAATGGCAAGTCCCCGTACTTCTGACTGAAATGGAGGTTCCCATGACCCCTTGTTTGGGCTTGATAATTTGCCAGAATGACTTACAGAATTCAGAGAAGCACTTAGATTTACCAGTTTATTATAAAGGATATAATAAAGAATACAGATGAAGAGAGACCATACGGCAAGGTATCGGGAAAGCAGGGTGGAGCTACCATGCCCTCTTTGGCTATGCCACCCTCCCAGAACCTCCATGTGTTTGGCATCCTGGAAGCTCTCCAAACCCCATGCTTTTGGTACTTTTATGGAGGCTTCATCACTTAGACATGACTAATCATTAACTCAGTAACTCAATATCTACCCTCTCATTCCTGGAGGATGGGGAGTTGGGCTGAAAGTTCCAAGCTCCTAATCACATCTTGATCTTTCTGGTGACGGGCAGCCATTCTGAAGCTATCTGGAAACCTAGCAAGATTTGCCCAATTAAAACAAAAGACATTCCTATCACCCAGGAAATTCCAAGGGATTTAGGAGCTCTGTGTCAGGAACCAGGGTCAAAAGGCCAAATATTAGAACAAAAGATGCCCCTAGTGCTCTTATCATCTAGGAAACTTCAAGGGTTTTAGGAGCTCAGTTCCAGGAACTTTGGGCAGAGACCAATATGTATATATTTTCTGTTATTTCACAAGAGAGGAAGGAAAGAAAACGGATAGTAGCTTGTGGGGAACTAAGGTCATCACAAAGATTTTTGCTTCTTTGTTTGTTTTTATAGTAGGTGACAGGATATTGAGAGGGGGAAGGGAGAGATGGAGAAAAGTCATAGGGCCTTGGTTATCTCAGCCAAGTGGGAGGCAGTCAGTCCTCCACTGAAAATAAAGGGCACCAGACTGGAGTGAGGACATTGAAGAAAGTGGAGAAAGGTTAGAACAGAAAGTAAATTATGGTTTAAAAAATAAATAAATTGCAGGTAGCTCTAAGGACCCAGCTGAGGTGAGAGCACTGATGAAATACTCAAGCCCATTTTAGAGCTGAGTGTCTAAATAATAATGTGAGAATAATATTAGAATAACTATTATTGCTGTACCTCAGGAGATTCTGTCTTTTACTATCCAGCATATTTTATAAATTATATTAATTTTATTAAAAATTATATTTTTTATTATTTTTATAAGTTGCTGTCTTCTTTCCTTGAAAGTAATCCTACTGATAGTTACGCCATCTCTGTGAAGGTATGACTGATGAGATCATATCTAAGCAACATTACCCATGTGGTCCATAAAGCTCACCTATGGATTATTTTCTGCTTCATGACTGTGGAGCCTTTAGTGTGATTTAGGGTTCATTCACTCAGCATATAAGACCTAGACACTATGTGTCTGGCACTGCCTTAGTCACACAATGCTAAACCTCCAGAACTGACAGTCTAGTGAAGAAGAGAAAATATATAAACAGTTACAATGTTATCTAAGGAGTGCCTTCAGGTAGTATTTTATTTTACAAGCATGTGATGGGTAACCCAAGGCACTGAATTTCTAATGCTGGAATACCAAGGAGTTCAGGAAGTGCTACTGGACAACTTAGAGTAGGTGGGGAAAGCTGTAACAAATGATACTTAATTTGCATCTTCAAAGCCTAGTTTACCAGGGGAACCTGGGAGAGAAGGGATTACATACTAGTATTTCTCAACCTTTTTAAATCCATGACCCTCCTTTGATAAAAAAAAAAAAGTTCATGTCTGTCTTCCACATTATTTTGAAATTTCAACTCAAATGAAATATAGCTAAAAATAAATCAAAACAAGGACTAAACAATTGAACAAAAATGTTCAACCTATAAATTCACTTCCCCTCTCCCTACTCGTCCTGTGTCACCCATCATGCTTTAGATGGGAGGGAGTTTATTGATGCATCTATAATTACTTGATAAGCAGGTATGGCACCTCTATGCTATATATACCACTACTACATGATCATAAGGTTTCTCTCAGAAGGCAGAGGTTTAAACACCATAATTGGCATTTATGAAGGCCAACTGTGTATATGAGTTCCTTGTGCAATATGCCTCTAATACAGGATCACAGAGTATTGCTTTCCATTCTGCTTTTGACCTAAGTAGGTTTTCTGTAGACTGACATTTTACATTAAGCCTTCCTTGACTACTCCTTCCTGTGCCCAGAGTGGTTCAACTTCCTTTAATGTGCCTTCTTAGAAACCTGTGCTACGGATTTGGGCACTTATCATTTTTACTAATAATTGCCCTTTTCATCTGTGTCCCTAAAAGCTTGTAAACTAATAGCAGAAATTGTGTTTTTCCTACCACCGTTTATTTCCCAGAATACTGTCATTGCCAAGTAGGCAATGAATATATATTTGTTAAATGAGTAAATATAATTAAAAGTCATATTAGCATTAAACAAAATTATACAATGAGACAAGTTTACCTATAGTTTTTCTTGCCCACCTCTATCACTCTAGCATCTCTAAGTTTTCCCTCCCGCTTTTTTTTTCCTTCAGGGAACCTATGTCTACATATTGCCTTGAGCCCCCAGGTATCAAGGCGATGGTGGAAGGGTGAGGATCTGATTAACATTCTAGTACAAAATAAAAGTTTGCTTCTGTATTTTAAATATGTCATTATAGTGTTTTCAGGTGTCTTTTTAAAAATGTTTGTTTATAGAAAAAGTAATATAGTCATTTGGTACAAAAATGCAAAATACAGAGAGGAATGCACTGTGACAAGTAATTTCCCTTTCCCCTCCATCCCTCAGCCATCAAATTCTGGCTCCTAGAAACCATACTTATCAGTTTCTTGTGTATTTTTATGGAGCTATTCTATACATATTCATATTGTATGTCTTCTAACTTAACTTGTAATATCTTCTTTTAAAGGTGTTTCACATATATATGTAATCAACAAGCCAGGTGGTTTGTCCTGTAAAACTTCTCACAGTAGATGTTGCTGATTATATTTTGGTATATTCTTCTGTCCCTGTATTTCTTGTATATTAGTAGTAAGATATAGAGACCTCAGGCTTGATTTTTTGTTTTGTTTTGTTTTTGGTCAAGACTGCTTCATAAGTTAGGTTGTATACTTACTATACTTACTTTGCCTATTCTGGATATTTCATATAAATGGAGTCTACACAATATGTAATCCTTTGTAACTGACCTGTTTCATTTAGTATATTTTCAAGGTTCATCTGTGTTATAGCATGTATCAATACTTCGTCTGTCTTTATTGTTGAATAATACTCCTTTGTATGAATATACCACATTTTATTTGTTCGTTCATTCATGGAGGGACATTAGGATTGTTCCTAATTTTGGCTATTAGGAATAATGCTATGAACATTCATGTACAAGTTTTTGTGCGGATATATATTATAATTTCTCTTGGGTACATACCTAGGAGTAGAATTGCTCAATCAGATTGTAACTCTATGTTTAACATTTTAAGGAACTGCCAAACTATTTTCCAAAGTAGCTGCACCATTTTACATTCCCACCAGAGGTGTATGAGGGCTCCTGTTTGTCCAAAACCTTGCCAACATGTGTTGTTACCTGCCTTTTTTATTCTATTCATCCTAGTGGATTTGGAGAGGTATCTCATTGTGGTTTTGACTTACATTTTCCTGATGGCTGATGATATTGAGCATCTTTTCATATGCTCATTGTCTGCTTTTATATCATCAGAGAAATATGTTTTCAGATCCTTTGCCCATTTTAAAACTGGGTTATTTGCTTTTTTATTATTGGGTGTTAAGTGTTCTTTATATAACCAGGTACAGGTCTCTTTTCAGATATATAACTGTGTAGATATATTCTTTCATTCTTTGAGTTGTCGTTTCACTTTCTTGGTGGTGTCCTTTGAAGCATAATAGTTTTTAATTTTGATGATGACCAGTTTTAATTTTTCTTTTGTTGCTTGATCTTTTGATGCTGTAACTAAGAAGTCACTGCCTAATCCAAGGTATTGAAGATTTACTCCTATGTTTTCTTCTAAGATTTTTGTAGTTTTAACTCTTACATTTAGGTCTTTGATTCATTTTGACTTAATTTTTGTGTATAGTATGAGGTGTAAGGGTCCACTTTCATTCATTCATTTGTCCTAATACCACTTGTTGAAAAGAGTATTTTTTGCCCACTGGATGGTCTTGACACTCTTGTTGACAATCAGTTGATTGTAAATCTAAGGACTTATTTCTAGAATCTCAGTTCTGTTCCACTGACCTATATGTCTGTCCTTATACCAGTACCAAACTGTCTTGACTACTGTAGCTTTGTCATAAGCTTTGAAACCAGTAAGGAATTGTTATTCTTTTTCAAGATTATTTTGACTATTCTAGATCCCTTGGATTTTCATGTGATTTTTAGGACAACTTGTCAATTTCTGCAAAGAAGTCAGCTGGGATTTTGACAGCGACTGCACTGAATCTGTAGATTAATTAGGGGATTATTGCCATCTTAACAATATTGTCTTCCAGTCTGTGAACATGGGATGTCTTTTCATTTATTTAGGTCATTTATTAGTTCTAATAGCTTTCAGTGGATTCCTTTTCTGTATGCAAGATCTTGTCATCAGCATGAAGTGATCTAATCTTTGTGTTAACAGTGTCTGTCAGTAATAGTCAAGGACAGTTTCATTCCCTTAAGCCTCTTTTCCTTCATGTTTTCTTTTCTAGTTCTTTTTTCTCCTTACAATACTGTCTGCCTTCTTTCTTTGTAGCTCCTTCTTAGTCCGTTTCCTTTCTGCATTTGGGCTTTTCTCTAATAATCCGAATTCACCTCTTCTTTCCTCCTTTGTGTTCTCTCTGCTGGAATCTTTATCCTTATGGCTTTCCCTCTTCTCCTCTACTTAACCTCTTTTTCTTGCACTTTCTTTCTCTCTAGTGTCTATCTTTGTTGCCTGCCTGATGGACACTGACACTGTTCTCTTGGGAGAGGTGATTGGAGTTATTTCTGAGGTCAAGACTATGTATACCAGAGTTATTTTCTTATAGAAGTAGTTGTAGCAGCTATTTTTAGCTTTATTGAGATATATGTTACTTACAATAAAATAAACAGATTTTAAACGTTCAATTTGGTGAGTTTTAACAAATGTATACATCAGTGTTTACATGGTTTTAACACCAAGGAAATTTCCTCATCTCTCTTTCTAGTTAATGTCCCTCTTCCCCCAGCCCATGAGAGGAACACTTTCTAATTTTTATCACCATAGATTAATGTTACCTGTTTTTAGATTTTATATGAATAGAAACATACAGTATGTGCTCTTTCAAATCTGACGTTTTTTCACTCAATAAGGATTCATCCATGTTGACATGCATGTAGTAGTTCGTTCCTTTTAATTACTGAGTAGTATTCTGTTATATGAATATAACACAGTTTGTTTATTCATTATCCTGCTGATGGACACTTGAGTTGTTTTCACTGGTTTTGTTTTTAAAAATAATAGTAATGTTTTAAAATTTGTTTTTAAAAAGACAAAGGAAAAATATCAAAAAGTAAAAGCTCAGCTCCCTCCCCGCAGAGGTAACCTCAACATACAGTTTCATATTTTCTTTCAGACAGTCATATGTATATCCAAGTATTTTTATATGTCTTTGTACTTATTTTCATACAAATGGAATCATATGTGTATATAGTCCTGAACCTCAATTTTTTCCCACATAATATTTCTTAAACATCATTCTGTATTAACACATGTGTATTACTTCATTCATATTCTTAATTGTCAGATAGCGTATATGTAATATACTTCTTTCTCATTGAACAGATATACAATAAATTCTTTAACCAGTCATATTTAACTAATGGATAATCAAGTTGTTTCTCTTTTTGCTCTTACAAATATTTCTACATTGAACATCCTTATATTTATATATTTGTGCTATTTGCTCAGTACATAAATGCTGTAAGATAACTATTACATAAGAGGAATCGCTATGTCAAACAATATGTACATTTAAAATTTTGATAGAAATTGCCAAATTGCTCTGCAAAAGTGTTTTATTAAATCTCATCAACATTGCCCTTTCTATACAACACTTAAGGACTGTTTTTCATATGTGATTATGGAGACTTTCATCTGTTTACAATTTATTTAACAACTATTGAAGACCACCAACAGTGTCTGACAGTTTTTGTTCCCACACAACTTGTAAATTTCAGGTCATGTTTATCTTGCCAATCTTACTGATGAAAAATATTACCTTACAGATACTTTAATTGCATTTCTATACTTACGAATATTCTTTCATATCCTTATTCTTCATGTAGTTTTCTTTTATCTGTAAACTACCTAGTTTGTATTGTTTGCCCATTTTTCTATCTCATTTTTGTCCTTTTTCATGCTGATTTATAAGAGCTCTTTGTCATGTGTTATAGTTTTTCCTAGTCTGTTGTTTGTGTCTTGAATTTGTTTATGGTGTTTTTTTAAATAAATATCGTATATATATATATTTTTTAAATAAATTTATTTATTTTTTTTGGCTGTGTTGGGTCTTCGTTTCTGTGCGAGGGCTTTCTCTAGTTGCGGCGAGTGGGGGCCACTATTCGTCTCAGTGCGCGGGCCTCTCACTGTCACGGCCTCTCTTGTTGTGGAGCACAGGCTCCAGATGCGCAGGCTCAGTAGTTGTGGCTCATGGGCCCAGCTGCTCCGCGGCATGTGGGATCCTTCCAGACCAGGGCTCGAACCCGTGTCCCCTGCATTGGCAGGCAGATTCACAACCACTGCACCACCAGGGAAGCCCTATGGTGGTTTTTTTAAAAAAGAAAATATCCTCTGTTCCTTGATGGTGTTTATATTTTGAAAGTAAAGTGCTGTTTAACCCAAAAGAATAATTCTAAAGAATTAATGGGATCCTAGCAGTTGAGTGAGAAAATTATTTCGGTTGGCAGAAGGGATACCAAGAAATCTGGGAATTTCATCTCTCTAAATGAACTCTTCCTTCAAAGACCTGTCTCTACAATAGTGGAATATTCGATATACCATCAATTTTTATGCTATGAGGATAAAGTTTGTCTTCACTTTAGTTCTAAATATATAACAATATATTATATGTAAATGTCAGTATATATACATTTTTTTCTGTAATGGTGCAATTGGTTATTTTGTCATTTGTGATACTGCAGATCCATCACTCACCTCTACTGGGTTTATTCTTCATTTGGGTAATGACTTCAGAGAATTTTAATATCCTAGAACTGTAGCATTGGAAGGATTCTCATCATAAATTTCAGGACAACTAAGAAGTTGTCTGCATTCACCCATCAAGGCACATAAATAGAGACTTTTGCTTAATTCATAAGTAGAATAAACTCAAGTATTGTCAATGCTTTATTTTCTTCTCTTGAATATTTATTGAGACTCTGGCTAAGATCTTATCTGAAGGAATGTGAAAATAAAAAACCTGAAAGACCTGCTTAATGGATACTCATCACGTAACAGACATGACACTGAGTTGCTAGTATTACCACATCTTCTAGTTGGTCCAGTTCTACATAGAAGGTGAATACTTTCTATGAGTTAGACACAAAACGAAGTGCTTTACCTATGCATTTAAATCTCTGAAAGTAGGTCCTATCATCCCTATTTTAAAGTTGAAGAATCTGAGGCTCCAAGAAGTAAAATATCTTGCCAAAGTAACTGCTAAATGATAACTAAAACCTCCTGTTGGTCCCATCAGAAACTTTAGAGTTATTCACTGGCCTCTTTAATCAAGTAAATTCCATGCTGTGTCTACTACTCTTAATCCATGGGGAACTAACCCCATTTCCTGGCCTCAGGAATGCAGACTTGACATAGCCCTGGCCCGTCAGATCACTGTATTCCCCTGGCCACGATTATTGGTTTAATATGAGCATATGAAACAAGCCAAGTCCAAGGTCAGTGAGGTTTAATTTCTGAGACCTTTTGAAACTATTTGGAAAGAGAAGCTCTCTTTCCACTGAATTTGTAGCTAGGAAAATTTAAGTCTTAAGATGTTAAGGGCTACTATGTTCAAAAAGCCAGTTTGAGAGTGAATGAAAGGAGTGAAAAGAAACACTGAGTTATGGAGAGGACAGATTCTGACACTATTTCTTTAGCCCCTGGATCCAAGGATTCAAATATGCTTACAAGAAGATCTAGCAATGTTTATTTCAGATACTGAGCAAATACTCCCTCCATCCATGCTCCCTGCTTTAAAACCAAAGACCGTGCTGAAGTTGTAGAACCAATTGGCTCCTAAAGATGTGAAGTGATACTGAAGTAATATTCTCTCTCTGTCTCTGTCACTGTCTCTCTCTCCCCTATTCCTCCTCCCTTTTTCTCTCTCTCCCCCTCTCCCCCTCTTTCCCTCCCTCCTTTTCCCCCTTCTCTTTTCTCCTCTCTTCCATTCCCCCTCCTTTTCCCCTCCTTCCCTTCCTCCCTCCTTCCTGCCTTCTCTCTGTCTCTCTCTGTCTCTCTCTGTCTCTGTCTCTCTCTGTCTCTCTCTATCTCTCTCTGTCTCTCTCTGTCTCTCTCTCTCTCTCTCACACACACACACACACACAGAGACTTATGTCCAGCTTGACCACTAATTCTAAAATAGGAAATGACAACGAATATGCCAGGAGGAAGGGGGAGTGTTCTGACCTGTTGCCAAAGCTTTTTTTTTCCACCTCTACATTGCACCTATATTCTGTAATGGTCACTGCAACCCTTTTTAAAAAACTGTTTACATGTCTGACTTCTTGTTTGGATTTTACTTGGTGATTTGATATGAATTTTTAATGTAAAAGCACTTAGCATTAGGAGTTTGACATTTTGTCTGACCTTCATCACCAGGAGGATCATGAGAGGTTTATTCAGTGGGAAGAGAACTGTTACAGCCCTGACAGAAATGATGGGAAATAAGTAAACAGACTTTTAAATCTTCACCAGAAATCAATAGGGTTTAAAGATGATGGACGTTGGTGTTTTTTGCTGCTTAAGGACTTCAACCTTTTACGGGAAGATATCTTCTCATCGTGTCAGCAGTTTTTTCCCTGTACACAATGAATCACTGCTGCAAATAGAGCATTCTGCATAGCACACTCTTCATCATTATTATATGGAAGAAACTGTATATGCCTGCCCATGGTAACATAGAGCCTTTTGGGGCATTTTTGTATGAAAAAAGAGGGCCGTTTCTCACCATTTTGTTTTTTGTCTTATGTGTAATTCATGCTCCAAACTTTTTTCCTCAACACAATAATAGCAGTTTTTATTTATTGAGTACCTTTTAGCTATGTGATGTTAAGGTAGATGATATGATTCCATTTTATCGATGATGAAATTGAGACCCAAAGGCTCTGCCTAAGGTCATCCAACTAGTGATATAACTGGTATTTAAAATCTTGTTCCATAGTATTTGAAGCTTATGCTTTTACCACTCTTTGAACTGCATCTCTGAAGACACTCAGTAGGTATTCTCACCTTTGACTCTATTTCTTTAGCAGTGGTATCTCTTATTTCTTTCTTTCATCTTTTCCCTCAGTCAGTAAAACTGACTTAAGTGACAGATCTCCGCATAATTTAATAATTTAAATAAGAGGATAAGAGCTATACCATGGTCATTGAATAAAGAGATATGGGTTGGGCTTCCCTGGTGGCGCAGTGGTTGAGAGTCCGCCTGCCGATGCAGGGGACACGGGTTCGTGCCCCGGTCTGGGAAGATCCCACATGCCGCGGAGCGGCTGGGCCCGTGAGCCATGGCTGCTGAGCCTGCGCGTCTGGAGCCTGTGCTCCGCAACGGGACAGGCCACAACAGTGAGAGGCCCGCGTACTGCAAAAAAAAAAAAAAAAAGAAAGAAAGAAAAAGAAATATGGGTTGAGAACTGCTTCCCAGTATACTCTGCAGATCTGTTTTTCATGAATGATTTACAAGATATTAGATTGATATAGCATTTAGCAGTATATTCACAATAAACAGAATCCGATGAAAGTGTTCAAATATTAACAAAACATGTCATGCAGTGTCCTTTTTTTCAAGGTATAGAATTATATATTTCATTTTTTAAATATTTTTATTCTAAATACTTTAAAACATGGAAAACTTGCCATTATAGAACAGCTGACTTTCCAGGTATTCGAGAAACTAAGATATTTATTTTGTAATTTGGAAATATTCTTTCTAATTCAAACTAAGAATACCAACTCAGTTTTTTAATAATAAGTAATCATGAAATATATATTGGTAGATAAAAATTTTCACATAACATTTCCAGATTTGATGTGAATTTAGCTTTAAAGACACATTACTTTAGTTAATTGGAATTTTAAAAAGAAAAGATGAGATAGCTCTTTACCAGTTCATTGTAATACATGTTAGATATGTTGAATGCAAATACCATCTTATGAAAGGTGCAACAGTCTCTTAACTTTTGGAATCCTCCATTTCCTTATTTAGAAGCTGAAATAAACTAAAATTTTTGAGGATCCTTCTAACTCTAAAGTTCTATAACTCCTTAGGTTTAGAATCTTGGTTTGAAGTCATTTTTTTCTATCACACACTTTTAAGTAATGTATGATTTTTCACAATGTTCAAAGTAATTTTTGCTGTAGCATTTTAAAATGTTCCACCCTCACCCCTTAAAAGCTGATGTTTTTCTAATATCTAATGATCTTCTCTGAATTGGTATACTGTGTTGCTCCCCTGACTTGTTCTTACCTCAAGAAGAGTGACTTGAAACCTTTGTTTCTCATATGAAAGAAAGATAAAATGTTGTTACTCCAGGCTGCCTAAAGGTTCTGATCAAGGAATAAAACTGATCAACCATTTTCTTACACTGACTTAGGACCTCAAAAAAGAGGTTCTCTTTACACTGACTTGGGACCTCAAAAAAGAGTGTTAGTAAAAATCAAGAATGCTTCGTCCTAGTCTGACCCTTATCCCTAATTTTTTGGTCATATAACCTCTTGAGGCCCCAGTTTTTTTGTCTACAAAATGGGGATAATAGGACCTACTAAACAGGATTATTGTGAAAATTATTTGAATTAACATATATGGAAGCATTTGAGCTCCTAAATAAGCTGCTTTGTCAGACAACAATTTATTTAGGTGTTTTGCTAGTACAAGTTCTTATTACCTGGGTTTGATATATAACCTCAAATTCTTGTACTGCAGTTTTTTGGGTATGACCAGATGTAACTTCTAAAAAAAAAAAAGTACTGCTGAGTTTATTTATTCATTTAAATAAACTCTCATGGTTTTTATCCTTGCCCCTGTTATTAAGTAAACATGTCCATTTTTTAAAAGGCTATAGCTTCCTCAACATGACAGGGATTACAGATTAAACAAACGAAGAGAGGGCTTTTCAGTATAGGGTGTTCTGTTTATCAAGTTCCTTTTCTTGTTTGTCTTTGAACTTTTAATCCTCTCATTAAATATAAAGTCATTTCTTAGTTACTTTGCATTTAAATTTTGCATTGGTTACTGTAAGTTTTTATGTTTAAATATTTGATTTTGATGAAGTCATCTTTAACCATTCATTTTATTAACATCTGTTTTAGGGACCAGAAATTTTGCCAAAGAACGTGCTTTAAATTTATTGAAGGAAAATATGATTTGATACCTAAAAAAGTAAAGCAAAACCAATTTTTTTTGCTCCAAAATCTTACTGAATGTTAAGTAACGGTCAACCATGATTATGCCTGTGTTGGTCCTACCTACATACATTTGTTCCTTTTAAAGAACACATATGTTTCCTCTTTTCTAATACTTCATTCTTAAGTTATGTAAAATAGTTTTCATCCCTTATTAAATGACTTAATAACAGTCATCAATTCCTATCAAAACAGAAGTTATTTTCCCCAGAATTATTGTCACTTTTTTTCTCTTTTCATGACTCTTTGTACCTTCTTTTATTGCAACAATTATATTGCACATTTACATGTCCAACCTACACACCATCAGAAGTTTCTTACATTGTGAAATCTTATTTACCTTTGATGTCTAGTCCTTATAAGCTCTGTGTTGGGCATTTAGTGAACTCTCAATAATATATTGAATGATACTTCAAATTTTGTTGAAGATCCAAAAATGCTTAGCCAAATTGATCTATGACTATATAGACAAGTTCTGTTACCATGATTCTTAAAACAAAAATGTTCCCAATTTGTGACTGATGGTCTATAATATCATATTTACTTCCATAATAAATAGTCACCTTTCATAATAGTGTCACCATAATAAACTAAGATTAAAAGGATTTGCTGAGACTTCTCTCCCAGCCATTAGGATAAACCAGGTATAAGGTTCTACCTCCAGTTAGCTACGTGACCTTATCCTATTAAGGTTTTATTTATAAAATGACAGCTTATACTGGATTATTGCTAAGGTCTGTCTAGCTAAAGAAATTCTCAACCAGAAGAGCTTAACAGTATCTGTCACCTACATTTATTTTTGCTAAGAGGCTTTTTTCCATCATATTGACACAGTTATTCTGAAACTCATCTAGCTTCCGAAAAAACCTAGGAAGCCCAGCTTGTTCTTAGCCCCACAGTAGGAGTGCTTGAGGAACCTGAACTGCATACTACCAGGTGCTTTTTACATCCTGAGAAAAATTGTTATTCACTTTTGATCTCTAGTCCTTAAACTCAGTGCTTGGCATTTAGTGAATGCCTACTAATGCTTAGTTTGGTTTGGTTCCATATAATGGAAAGTACTCATCTGTATGTAATGTATATATTTCTGTCTTTGAATTTGTGGGAAGGCACGTGTATTGTAAAGTCAGCTTCCTGCCATCCCTACACTCAACCAACATCTAAGTCCCTGCCACTGTGGTTTAGTCCCCAAAATTTGTTATAGAAGGTATAAACACTTTTTAAATATATCATAGACAGCCAATATGTGTTTATATATGGCCTTGTCCCTAAAGGACTATAAGCTACTTGAGGTCAGAAGCTCTACTTTATTAATTTATCTCCTTCTAGTGTTTATTACTATTTAGTACCTATTGGTCAATTTTGTTTACTAATTTGATGATTATACAGAATTACAGAATTATACAGAATTTTCAGAATT
This sequence comes from Hyperoodon ampullatus, assembly GCF_949752795.1. NCBI lineage: Eukaryota > Metazoa > Chordata > Mammalia > Artiodactyla > Ziphiidae > Hyperoodon > Hyperoodon ampullatus. The sequence goes on from NC_136917.1 coordinate 15,393,123, forward strand.
ATTACTGAAAAAAGATCACTGCCTTTGTAATGATCCCTCTCTACAAGAAGGAACATCCACAACTCAGTTTTGTGTGATAGCTTTTGTAAGAGGGGAGCTTCTGGAGAAGCACCTGATGATTGTCATTGTCTTTTATGTTATTTCAGGGATAAAGGACAAATATAGTCATAATTGCTGCTCTAATTTTCATGAACCCTAAACAGTTCTATATTTTTTAAATGACTGTAGAAATTTATTGGTTATTTTCATAACTTTTTATGCAGTCTAGCAATGTAATCAGATTAAGTGTGTATGTGTCATGCATTTTTTCACTTGTAGCAATAATCCCCTATCTGCATCAGTCTAATTTAGTGCTTTGGGCAATGAAGTAATGCAGACTAAATCAAAGCTGAGCTTGAGCCAAGATGATGAGTTGGAAAGATTCCTGGTTTTATAATTATATAGACCTGAATCTCCACTGATTGAGGTATAACATATATAAAACACTAAACATGGTACTTGATTATGGTAAGTTGCTCTGTAAAAGGTAGCTAATGTTATTTTAGTTTAAAAAGTATATTGCTAAAAATAGTCATTAGGTGTGAAAAGTATTTTAAAGACGTGAAGTTCACTGCCTTCAAAGTACAGATTACCAGCATATAATATATCTTGGCATATGTTAGCTCCATAGTAGGTTCTGAAACAGACCAAGGAATGAAAGAACCAACTAACTTTGTTGCAAGGCTGTGTGCTTTTTTATTTAATGGGAGATGATAGTCATCTGATGCCAGTCTAGATGGTGGCAGCCAGCATGTGTGTGATTTTTAATTGTGTATGTTAGGTGATTAGAGATTTCTGCCTTAGGCAAGTCACTGAGTACTAGATGAATTCAACTTCTGTTAAATTTTCTCTAGTGAAAATAAGGCCAATAATGACTGTGTTGCAAAGTTATTATGAGGATTAGTGATTATATCTAAAAAATAACTATAAGTGCCTAGCATTTTGTAAATTTTTCTATAAATTGAATGTTTTATTTTTATTCTCATTATTGCTGACATTGCTTTTACATCTTTATGTAATGATCTATGTGTTTAAGGTGGGTTTCTGCCTTTGTGGATCCTCCCAGTATTTCTCTGTTCCTTAGAAACAGATCCTTTAAATAATCATAGGAACTCTCTAGGCATCTGAGAGCAAAAATACTTCATCAGATTCTGTAGGCTCTTAACTTTATACCATCCTACCTAAGCCTGCCTTCTAACACTGATTCTTCTGATCTTTCAGAACTATGCTCTCTTGACGTAGAGGAATTACGGAAGTTTACTATCTGGCTGATCTTGGTATATGGTACTATCTGCAATTTACCCAAGAGAAATACATTCACTTTGTGCAGTCTTTATCTGACTGTCAATCCTACTTTACTCATATTGGCGATTTTTTTTGTATTCTGTCCCTACTTTTCTTTTCCTCATGATAATTTCATTTAATTTCACATTCTTTTATTATTTTTTCAAAATTCATTAACCCCTAATAAGGTCAGTTATATGAATTACAAATTCTCACTAAGTTGTTCATAATGCTGTGGAGGTGTGTTATTTAATCCATCTTGTTTTCTTTACTCTCTATCCTCTTGATGTACTTGTTGTGATGACCTTAATCATGTTTAGAATGGTTCATGGAAAAGAGAAGGTTGTGACTGGAACTGACATGAGCCATAGAGTTTATTTATATGCTTGTGTAAGTCTTTTCTATTTTATCATCTTGAAGCTGAACTTATTTAAGACATTGCTAGCTATAAATAAAAAGCACAGTTCTTTTCATCTGGTAGGTGTATAGTCCACCAAAGGAAATCCATTGTGGATACTGATAAGGAAATACATAGAAATTGAGAAGGGTTTTGGTAGTCCAGTTACCTCTGACAAGTCATAAGCTTTCTGGGCCTTAGTTTTCTCCAGTCCAAAATGGACATGTTAACTGCCTTTTCTATTTCAGTGGATTGTGTAAAGATCAGATGAAATAATGTGAAATGCATGTAAAAGGACTTTCTTTGTCATTCATGAAAAGTGTTAAACTCTTTATGATTATACAGTGTTGTTGCCTTGAATACTTTGAGGAAAGAGAATAAGTGTTGGTATATTTATTAACTTGTTTTTGCCTCTCTTCTTCCAAAAAAGATTTGAAGCAGAGGTCACTAATGAAGTCATTGAATTGAAGATATTATTATTGGCAAGAGGAATGAAGTGAAAGGAAATCTGAGGAGGAAAATATTTTGTAAAGGTGTTGAATTAGTTTGCTGCATAGGCAATAAATATTTAGGAGGCACATCCTCAGAGATAGAATTAAAGTACAAATTGGATTGTTATTGTTGGCAGATAGGAGTGGTTTTTAAAAGAGTAGTAATATATTGTAGATCTGGAGAGATATTTTCTATAAAATGGTAAGATCTTAAAAAGAAAAGGTAAAGATTAGATACAATGAGAAATTGTTAGTTAATTTCGATTTGAGTACTTGGAGGAAATACTTCAACTTACAGGGAAAGAGTAATTTTAGGAAGATAATAATGTGACCAGGATAGGGCCTGAATTTTGAATCTGTAAAGAAGAGACTAAGTTCTTATTAAATTTTTTAAAGGTCATTGTCTACCTTAAAACGCTAGTTTACCAACAAAAAAAAGTTACGGGTGGAGGAGAGAGAAGAGGGATATTTATGAATTATTTCTGAGATCTAGTGAAAATTCTAAGTATGTGGTAGAACTTTTTGAGATTCATACCGTAGCACAAAAGGAATTATGATGGTTTTAGATAATGTTTTGAAACATTAATTGTGACCATGTAATTAAAGTTTATGATTCTTGACCTCATATCTTATTTTGTAAACTGATGTTTATAAAAGACTATATTACTTTCTGCTTCAAGTTGCTACTGAATCATGTTAACTCCTTTTTTTATCAATAGTTTCTCTCTCTTTAGTTCTTTCCTCCCAAACTACGTTAAACAGAGTACCTATACCACTACTTCCTAGCTCTTTTTCTTTAGGCAAGTTCCTGAGCTCTCTGAGCTTTAGTTTTGTCATAAAACGTGGATAATAATACCTACTTTTTATAGAGTTGAAGTGAGGATTGAGATAATATTCTTAGCGTGATAACTGACACATAGAAAGTACTCATTAATAATTAGATGCTTCTACTGTTGTTGGTGGTGTTATTGCTATAATTATTACAACTGTTCTTATTATCATCGTTGAATACAGTTATTTTTTCCCTAGTGGTCTACTAAATCAAAGAAAAATCATTGGGAAATAATCACAGGGGATGTGTTTATATAAGTGGTGGCCACGTATTATATTTTACAGGTTAGTAAACTTTGCTTCTTAGCATGTTATGAATATCTCTGAACTAAAATGTTTGGAGAGGAAAGAAAGATTTTCTTTATTTGAAAACATCCTTCTGTTTTACATCTTAGAATAGCAAAAACCTGTATGTACTTTTTAGAATCAGTCTCTAAATGATAGCCCGATACAGAAACCAGGGTTCTTTACAGCAGGCCATTCTGAGGTTTGAGGTATCGTTGGAAAAAAACGTAATTAGGATTCACCACAAATTCTTACATTTCTCAGTATTTTATCTATGAAGTGGTCACTCCTGCTTGTTGCCCTTTAGGCAGTCAGTTGAGGTGCATTAGTAAGCTGGGTGAGCAAACTGTTGAGCATATCTAATTGGGCTCCTAGCGAAAATGGCTGACCAACGGTTTTGAATACTCAAGAATTCACATATTGAATGCCTGTCGAGGACCAAATCTGTTGTGAAATCATCATTACCCTTAGAATCTTGTATTTAATGATGAGACTGGTAAGAAATGGTACAGGGAGATAAACATGTGACCGAGGTGAAGACAGGCCTGTAGCAGCCCTTAAGAGGGACACCTGCCTTGGGCTTGAGGAGAGCAGGACTCGGGAGAGAGGAACCAGAGGACTTAATGATGGTAATATCTGGGCTTTGAGGCCAAATGGGAGGTGGCTGGGTAGAGAGGTGGTAAGGGACCAGGAGGGGATAAATTTTTCATTTGGGGAACTATTAGATGGTGGAGTAAAGATGAAAATATAGGCCATGAAGGGAGAAATGAGATTTTTCTGCTGTGGCCTTGGAGGGTCTCTTTGTGCAAGAACTAATCAGTTCAAAGGAGGAAATGATTAAAATGGAATTCACTATTTTATTCTGTTGACTTGATCAGTCAGTTTCAGTAAAAATGCTTGCGCCTCATAATCCATTTGGGCATGGATTTGTCTTTGTTACTCTTTTATAACGTAGAAAATACTTTCAAAATTCTCATGTGGTTCTTGATAGTGGTTGTACAGTATAATCACATGGGGATTATTTTTTTAAATGCCGGTGTAGATTTGTTGTAATGATTCCAACAGAAATTTTTAAATGTTGGGGAATGGGGAAATAGATTATACAAGACTAGCAAAATATTGATAATCATTGAAGCTTGGTAATGGATACCTGAGGTTCATTAAAATATTCATTATGTCTGTGTATGTTTGAATATTTCCATACTAAAAAAATTTTTAAGTAAATTTCAAAGAAGTTTTTCTCAACAACCACCACCAAAAAAATACTCGTGCCTGGGCTGCTTCCTAAACCCATTAAATAAGAATTTCTTGAGATAGGACTAAGGTATCTTTTTTCTTTTTTATTGAAGTATAGTTGATTTACAATATTGTGTTAGTTTCAGGCGTACAGCAAAGTGCTTCAGTTATAATATATATATGTATACATATATATTTTTTTTTCAATTCTTTTCCATTATAGGTTATTACAGAATTCTGAATATAGTTCCCTGTGCTATACAGTAACTTCTTGTTATTTATCTATTTTGTATACAGTAGTGTGTATCTGTTAATCCCATACTCCTAATTTATCCCTTACCCCCCTTCCCCTTTGGTAACCATAAGTTTGTTTTCTATGTCTGTGAGTCTGTGAGTCTGTTTCTGTTTTGTAAATAAGTTCATTTATACTATTTCTTTTAGATTCCACATATAAGTGATATCATATGTTTGTCTTTCTCTGTCTGACTTACTTCACTTAATATGATCTCTAGGTCCATCCATGTCGCTGCAAATGGCATTATTTCATTCTTTTGTTTTTTTAAGTTCAACATGATCCTCGTATGTAGCTGTGGTTGAAAAACCTCTGCTTTATGAGATAAACTAAGCAGGGATTATTGTTCGTATTTTACAGGTAGAAAAACTGAGACCCAGAAAGGCTAAATGTTTTGTTACAAGGCCACATAGATAGTAAAGAGCACAGCAATTGCATTGTCAGCCTCATATATTCTAGTGCTCATTTTATTATACCACTCTGCTTCTACATTGCCCATCGAAGGAATGATTTCATTGCTAGTAGTTGTCATATGGTCTGTTCAAAACCTATGCTGTATTGAAGATATCTTAGTCCTAACGACTCTGTTTTAGAACACACTAGTTCCTCTTCCTCACACTGGCAGTGAGTATTGGGTGCAAGCAATGACGGTTGCTAAATTGGTTTTATTTGTGAGTAGGTGCTCATAATTCAGCCTGCCATTTTCTTTTCTTTTCCTGCGAATATGGGGACAGTGTAAGTACCTCTTGGAAAGAAAAGATGCTGATATTTTTCTAACGCCCTGTGCACTGGGGCAGTGAATCTACATGCAAATTAAAGATTTTGGTGACAAATGATAACTCTCATCATCACTCTAATCTCTTCTTAACTTTCCTGGGTATTGTTAATTCATAACGTAGTTTAAATTGATTTACTACTATTGATTTCTGTATTCATTAGAATGAAAAGAGAAATCTTGCCTTTGAAAGGGAAATACAGTTATCAGACACTTTTTTCTCAGAGAATAAAAGGACCTGGCGGGATATAAACTGTGAGAATGACAGTTAAATTGACGTGAAGGTTAATGCTTGCTTGCTACATTGATGTTGGAGGATCAGTCGCTTGTCAGTATGCTGCTATAATACATGCAGTACATCTTCATTAGGAAGGCATATAGCAATCAGTTTCAGGTTTCCGGATGAGCCTGTGGCCAGGCCATAATTAACCTTTTGAACCTGGAATTGTAACAGAATGTACTATTGGCTTGGGTTATCAATTATGGTCAGAGTCAGTTGATACTTTCTCAAAGAAGGCTTATTGGTGATGGATATTATAATCTACTCATTTTCCATTGTTTGATTAAAAAATAAAATTGACATGACAGAATATTCCATTTTTTACTTTTGGAGAGACCAGTTTTTGTAAGCCAGATGCTTTGCCAAACAAACCGTTATATTAGTAACAGTTTGGATTTTCTTGGTTTCGATTTGGTTTTCGGTCTCAATTTTCAGTATTGTTTTAAATTTCTTAAGTATGAAGCAGTGTAACTAACTGGTAAGGAGGACTTTTTAAATACCTGATCTGTCAAATTATAATAGAAAAGACTCAGATAGCATTTCATCATACTTTAAACATAAGTTTTAAAAGATTAAAGTTCAGGTGCAATCATGTTATTAAGTTTTTTTGTTTTTTTGTTTTGTTTTGTTTTTTGCGGTACGCGGGCCTCTCACTGTTGCGGCCTCTCCCGTCACAGAGCACAGGCTCCGGACGCGCAGGCTCAGCGGCCATGGCTCACGGGCCCAGCCGCTCCGCGGCATGTGGGATCTTCCCGGATCGGGGCACGAACCTGTGTCCCCTGCATCGGCAGGCGGACTCTCAACCACTGGGCCACCAGGGAAGCCCAGAGGTACCTTTTAATGAAATCATGGCTTTAATGTGAATTTTTTAATGCCATGTGGATTTATAGTTTAACTTCTTACAGAGAGTATTAAAGGCAAGTAAACTTAAAATTTCTTGGCTTGGTGTCACTGTTTGTTACAGGAGGAGGAGAATACAGTTAGAAAAGTATTCCATATCATATTGCTAATTGGGGGGATATTTCTTTTTAGAAAAGAACATTTGTTTTCTATAACGCCATCTACTACTGAAAGAAAGCTCAATAAAATCTTGACTCATAAAAATAGTGTTATCCCCCCACCCCAACCCTGACCTTGGAAGAATGGCAAGTTCTCCCCCACCCCCTTCTACTAAACAGAGAGTGTCTGGGGTGACTTGAGAACTTATGTTTATCAAAATGGTAATGGAAGGTGGAAGGAGGGGGAGAAGTGTGACAAGCATGAGAATGATAAGGTAACACCTGTGTAATGGCCAGAATGGATTCCAGTCCTCAACACTGTCACTAACTGGCCTGTGAATTTTAAGAAAAACTTTGAAAGTGAATCGCAATGGTGAGAACTCTGTCTTCTAAACTCATAAATGTAACAGTGAATATCATATTTGCTGATTTATTGTTTCAACAGATGTTCTTTGATTCTTTAATTAGCCCTGGCCCTGCCTTCAGTGAGTTTATAATCTAGTTTGAAGAGATTAGATTTTTACACTAGTGGATAAAGTCTCAAAAACAGATGTCTCTTGTCTCTCTATCCCTCTTCTCTAGCACAGAGACTATCCTGTGTCATAGAGGTGTTTCTTTTGTTTTTTAAATCACTCACCACATGGTGATGGAAAGGGAGAAGAGGGAGGAATCGGTAGAGAAACATAAAGCAAAAAGCCTAGCAGTCCTTGTTTCTGAAAAAAATCAAAGCGAAAATGCAATTTATCAACCTCACCTCTGAAATTACAATGTAAGTCAGTAGAAATCAATGCATAATTCTCTTGCCACACATTTCTTGCAAAAATGAGATATAGCTCTGCTTGTGCCTGGCTCACATAGCTGGGTCATAATTAAGGAAACCTGTGTGGGCTTAAAACCTAGAGGAGAGTTTCCCTTCCTTCTACTTCAACTTCCTCTTGCCCCAAACCTGTCTCCACCAGTTACTTCAGTCTGGCACTGCTGTTGAACCCATAGCACCATCTAGGGGTCAGGGGAGGTGATGGAGAGCAGTATTTCTGTGCCTAGGCATTCCCAAGAGCTTACAGCTTTAGTACTTTTAGAACTCTTCTCCCAGTTTCCAGTTAGCAATTCTGTAAAATTATGTCAGAAATAGATGAATATGAGGTTTATAGCGTTTTCTCCTCATGGCAATCTAAGAAAGAAAGTTTACACACGTGTCAGAAGACAGTATTATACAATGAATAATATCATACAAGCTTTATTCCAAATCGACTTGGGTTCAGATCCACCATCTGGGCTTGTAAGGGTTTTTCTATTATAATGTGTAAAGTGGTTTGGACATAGTAGGCCCCTAGAAGTGAGTCATATTATTAAGTTTCAGAATCATATGGATGGAATTAGATGGAGCCAAAAAAAAAAAACAAACAAAGTCAAATTCTACAAAAATAATGAAACTATTTTATTCAACATAAGGAAAGAAATGAACATTAAGCAAATGTATTTGGTGTCAGGGCTCTACTTTTTAAAAGGAGAATCATATGTATAACTGAATCACTTTGCTGTACATCTGAAACTATCACAACATTGTTAATCAACCGCACTCCAATATAAAATAAAAAGTTAAAAGATAAAAAATTTAACAAACAAAAATAAAAGAAGAATCATAGGCTGTGGTCTATATCTAAATCACGAAAGGTGTTAAAATCACGTTAATAAGTATTCTGGTTACAACAGAGTAGAACTATGTCATCGTCAAAGTAAAGCTGACTGAGGCTTCAACGTGTAATTAAATTGCACTTTGCACAAGAGCATTAAAACAATTCTTGTAACACTCTCCTCCTCCATCACTTTTCTCCTATCAAAACACAAGAAGCCAGTAAGAAACATCATTCCCTTCTTGGAATAAGCAACAAGAGAACCTGCAAACAGATGATAAGAAAATGTCATTCATCATTTTCATTTTCTTTGGAAATTGTGCTTCTCTTCTAAATATACCATAATTTTTTTCTTTTCCTTTCTATGCTCAATCAAAATACTTTAAAATACTGTTTTGTTTGTGGAAAAACACCCTTCTGTCTCTTAAACATATCTTGTGCTTTTTAGTAAGAACCAGTTGGGGGATGCAGATGCATCATCGTAAGCAACTGTACCTTGGCACAACTGTATTACAAATTATGTTGTGAAGTTGAAAAGCTAGTTTCCCTACTATCCGTTTCTTTTGGTGAATGTAAATTAGCAGTGTGATACCATTTTATTGATACTGGAGATACAGTATGCATGTTTTTATTCATACAACTTTTTTGAGAAGTGTATAATGTTGCGTATGTTCTTAGACTTCTGTCTCCAAAATCCTCTTGCTAACTCTGCTAGTTATAAGGGCATGCAGTTTTCAGCTATACCGTCTTGGGTTCTACCATTTAGTGGCCTCTAGGCAGATGTCTCAAACTCTCAGACCCTCCCTCAGCTTTCTTGTTTCTAAAGTTAGAATAATAATAGTTAATTCATAAGACTGTTGTAAGGATTAAAGGAGATTACATATGATAAGTTCTCAAAAAATATTAGGTCTCTTTCCCTATAAAATAAAACATTCCCCTAAAAAATATGTTGTCCCTTTTTTTCTTGACTACCTTCACCCATTTTGCCTTCCCTCATCCTGTTCCCCACCTCTGGCAACCACCAATTTGTTCTCTATATCTTTGAGGGTTTTTTGTTTTAGATTCTACATATATGTGAGATTGATCATACAGTACTTGTCTTTTTCTGTCTGACTTACTTCACTTAGTGTAGTGCCCTCAAGGCCCACTCATGTTGCTGCAAATGGCAACATTTCATTCTTTTTTGTGGCCGAATAATATTCTACTGTGTGTATATACCACATTTTCTTTATCCATTCATCCATTTATGAACACTTGGCTTGTTTCCATGTCTTAGGTATTGTAAATAATGCTGCAGTGAACATTGGGGTGCTTTTTTTTTCAGGTTAGGGTTTTTTTTTCCTTCAGGTAGATATCTGGAAGTAGAATTGCTGGGTCATATGGTAGTTCTATTTTTGATTTTTTGAGGAACCTCCATACTGTTTTCCATAGTGGCCGCACCAATTTATATTCCCAGCAACAGTGCACAACAAACACAATAGTGCACCTTTTTTCCACATCCATTCCACATCCAATAACCAATACTTGTTATTTCTTGTCTTTTTGATAATAGTGATTCTTACAGGTGTGAAGTGATACCTTGGTGTAGTTTTGACTTGCATTTGCCTGTTGGCTAGTGATATTGAGCACCTTTTCATGTACCTGTCGAACATATGTGTGTTTTCTTTGGAAAAGTGTCTCTTCGGATCCTCTGCCATTTTTCAGTTGCATTGTTTGGTTTTATTTTCTACTGATTTGTGTATGAGTTCTTTATATATTGGATATCAGATATACGATTTGGAAATATTTTCTCCCATTCTGTAGGTTGCGTTTTCATTTTGTAGATGGCTTCCTTAAATGTTGCTAGACATTTGAAGTGATTCTAATTTGTATCTAGTACTGCTGTTTTCTAGATCCAGGGATGGCTTCCAATTAATATTCCTTTAAGTGGAATAACGTTAATTTGTCTAGCTCACTGCTACTATATTGTACATGTACAGCTTGGGAAAATGTCTGTTTTTGCACATTTTCTGTTCATTCAAATGGTTTATGAATCAAAAAACAGAGGCCTATCATGTTCTAAGATCCTGTAATTATTGCAAAATAAAGTATCCATTTATTAGGCAAGAATTGTCTACAGTGTCTGCAAGAGTAAACAGACTCACTCGCAAGAATAAGTGTTGCCTTCAAATTTATACTGAAGTATGCTGAAAAACATGTATACTATAGCTGTGATAATGAGCAGTACAGTAGAGAGAGGTGATTTATGATACCTGTTTCTGACAACTATAGTGCTGAGATTCCCAGGGTATCTGATTGTGGCATTAGCATGCTGACAGCTCAGCATTTAGAACATTATGGTAATTTATCCTGCCTATGCTGTCACCTGCACTGTCAGAGTTTCTTTTTAATGATGGTATAACTATTTTGTTTGTTTGTACTGCATTCTTTTCATTTGGCTAATGCTTTCTCATTAGATTGAACCTAGTAAATGAGAGTAATTAAGTGCTTCCTATAGCTCAGATGCAATGATTAAGTTGCAGAGCTGCTACTGATTATGTTTTGTCATTTATCTCTATTAATCTGAGAATAATCCAAATGATAAACACATGTAATTTTTTGCTAATGTTCAATAGATGAAATTTATAGTTTCTCAATGGAGCCAAGCAGTAAGTGTATATTCATATATAAATGATAAGTTGTTACATGTGAACTTGCTTTTAATCAGCATACAAGTTACAACTAGAATTAATAAAAAGAGAAAGATACTTTTTGTCACACTGAATTTACTTTTTCCTGAAATGTCTTTCTTTATTCCAAAAAAAAGAAAAAAGAGAGAGAGAGAAAGAAAGCAGGCTTAAATCTCTGTTACAGAGCAAGTTGTCTCTAACTTTTCCTTTCTTTGAGTTATATGCAGGGGCAAGACTAAAATTTGTTTTAATGTAGTGTATTTGAACTCATGGGATTAATCAGTTTTTGCCTTTTAATAAGCTAAAATATGGAAATAATGTGCAGTTACATATATATTTTTTGAAAGATAATACACAGTTACATATTCTTTATATCTGACAGTATTTGCTGTAAGGAGCTATACAGTTTTCATAACTGAAATATTATGACTATTATAGTTAATTAATCCTACTAGCTTTTTAAAATTTTTGTAAACAATGCCAAAACAACTGATATTTTGTTTGTAATTGAGACAGTATATGCCAAATTCATGCATTTTAATGTAATTATTTGCAAAAATGTATTCCTAACTCTTTACAATTTATTTACAAAATGATAGTTCCAACAAACTTTCAAATGTACTAAGAGAAAACAGTATTGTTTTTAGGAAATTAGATTTTTGTGACACTGTTTTCATAAATGCTTTAAAAGATCATAGACTCGCTTAATCTGTGAATATTTGTGTGCATAGGCTACCCTTAATCTTCAGTTCATATATCGACGGTAGGAAAATTGACGGGAACCTAGTTATGGTATTTAACAGTTTGTGATTAAGTGTATGACCGGAATCTGGTTAGACTGTGATTTATCATACATTGGAATAAGAACATTAACAGTTTTTTTTTAAAAAAACGAGCATTGTTGTCCTTGAGCTTGCAGCATGTTCCCAGACACTGTAGTGCTTTAACAACACTCTTATAATTCACTTAAGAAAAAGGTCTTTTAAGCATCCATACACATAATGCCTACACATTTAGATCATTTGTGGAATTTCATGTGAACAAATGGTATCACCTAAAATTAAATTTCTGAAACATTGGTGTTAGGCCTATTTCAGTGAGTTAGTTTTAATAGAATGTTATTTTTTGAAAATAAAGACATTGCATAATTCTTAAATGGAATTTGATATTTTTAATGATTATTCATGTATTCTTTGGATTCCTTTCTAAAAGAATAAATGATTTTTAAAAGGTGGGTTTAGGCTAAACAGAGAAACTTTCCTCCCCTTTAGGTATAGAAATGGCTTCCATGCAGGCTAATTGGAAATTGAGACTATCAAAAATATTGGGCATTAAGTTCTCTAGCAGTCTATTCAAATTGGTTTTCCCTCATTTTTAGAAGATTTAGTATTTAGCCTCATAGATGTGGTCACCTTTTAGGGATTACATTTTTAATTCTATACTTAAGGCTAGATAATTTGTTAATGTTAGTATAATGGAGGAATCTGTGTTTTTGAAATTGTGGAAAATGTCTCTGATAGGCATTGTCAGTTAAGTAAAGGACCAAAAGCAGAAAGTCCAAAGTTCTTTCTAACTCAGACAATGTTCCCTAGTAGTTATTTCATCGGATAAATCTCTCTTTCTTCTGCACACTGAGATATTAGGATGAATAATGGTAAGTATTAGGCCAATGAAATGCTCTTTGAATGTTAAATTATAAAATAATAAGCCCCAAAAGAATAAGCTTTAAATGTCATAATAGGTTTCCTATCACTGTGTACTGATTTTTTTTTAAAAAAACACAATTTGAATAATATTTAGGAAGGATTGTTAATTACTTTAGAAGATATTTCTTTTTCAGTAAAGGATGGGAATGATAGTTTTGATGTAAGAATCTTTTCATTGACTTGAATATATTCAGTTCACTAATATAAATTAAATATCTATTTGCTCTTTCTGTATTCCTGACAGTGGATTCCTAAATGCCCTTTCTTTAATATTCTGGTTTTTAAAATTATAATTCTTAATCAGTCCCCACCCCCACCCCTTGTCCCCACAACAAACAAAGAAAAAGTCTATTTGAGTTGTTAATGTTGAAATCACAAGTTGTAACTGTCCCTTTCTCCTTGGTTAAAAAATAATTATAAAAATAGGGTAAAGAGAAAATTCCCTTTTTCCCCTTGTTGGTCAGTTCTGTAGAAGTAATTTAAAATACCGTGTATTGAATTCTTTGATCATTTCTCCTGGGTGGATAGGGAAAGAAGTCAAAGCTGAGGCAATTGCTTCTGGGCTCTCTTTCTGTGTGCCTGGTAAATGAAACACAAGGAACCTCACCAAACTACATGACTAATGGCAACCTCCAGTGCCGCCTGCAATCAAAGATTAATTTGCTTTATCAAGTTTAAAGAATACTGGGTGATAAATCATGTCAAAAAGAAATAATCAGTCAAAGGCTGATGTTCTTTTCTACATGTGAGGACAGGTGCTATGAGGCAGGCATTTGCCATGTACAGTTAATTTTGTTCTTGTGCATTTATGTTCATTTTAGTTTCTGTTTAGTTGATTCTTGAATCAAATAATTTCTCTCATTAAGATCAACTAGCATTCCAACTGGAAGGCTATCGGATTATGGATGCAAAATAACATTCTTTCCCTTTAATTTGTATAAATATTTTCTCATGTGAGGATTATTAATAAATGTTTACTTTTTTCAAACATGAGTTAGCTTATGCCAAATGAGTAGTGAAATTGTTTTCTCCTTGTCAAGATGGCCAAGAATATTAACTGAGTGTTCATATTTGTAATATCTGTATATAACATACCTACATATTTATATAAAATTTTCATTTTACCCAAATCCCCACACCCTTTTCTTTTCTTTTTCTTTTTTTTAGAGAGAGAGAGAGAGAGAGAGAGAGAGAGAGAGAGAGCTGGAGTCTCTCTTTAATTCTGTCCCCTGGGTCCATAATGTAGGATCCATTTTAGGTAAGATTGTATTATAAAGAGGTGGTCTTCCCAGCACTTTTAGCACACGCATTTTGAACAGTATCTAAAACCAATCTTGTGTTTGTTCAGAGGCTGTCAGGACTCTTCTTAAAGTGAGACTCAGAGTATCATTTTAGAAGAGTTTTTTTATTTCTAGTTATAGTCATGTTCAACTAGAGTCTCTTTAAATGTTTTGGTGTATGTAGATATGTATTACTTCCTACCCTAGGTCATTTCTACTCCCTCTACCTTCAGTGACTAATTAGAAATTGAGAAATTATTAATTTTGCATTTGATGTATATAAAATAGAAATGTATCGTAGGCTTGAAACTTGGGGCTGTGAAGTTATATAGTTTGAGCAGTTGTAGGAAATCTTATTCCTGACGTGACTCTTCATTTTCTTTTTCCTCATAGTTTCTTCCAGTCTTTCGCTCCAGTCTCTCTAGATTTTGACCCTTTTTCACTCCAATAAATTCTTGGCAGTGCAGGCGGACTTATGGCTTTTGTTTTTCTTTTCTTTGGTTTCTGATTCCTAGGAATTATTTTAAAATATTTATAAAGTTCCCTTTTTAGCATCAGTAGTATCCTAAAGAGAAAATATCTTGTCAGCGTAGCTGGGTTTTTTAAAACTTCTTTTTAAACTGAGTAGGCATTTAACTTGCCTGTACTTATATTTTTCATAAGAAAGTATTTATCATGATCTAATTTATATCTAAAATGAGAATGGGACAAGGTAATGAGGACCCTTCTAATTTGAAAGAATTTTGTAACCTAGGACATACCTATTTTGGTGTTAACTGAGTCATCAGTGATCATTAATAGTTTGTATAATAGCACTCTATGCTAGCAAATTGCTATAGAATGAACTGCATAGCAGAGTAAAAATAGGGTTAGATTTGAAGACTGAACACTTCTAGCTAAGGTCTAACTTCAGCATTTGTATAAAACCTGATAATTGTAGTTGCTTTAGGGGTGCTTTTGAGACTAACAATCATATTTCTCAGTGGTCCCTATATGAAACCACATGAGAGAAATTTCTTTTAAAATTTAGCACTAGGATATGACTCTGTGCTTAGGAAATGCATATATATTCCTCTAATGGATAACAAAGACTATAAAATAATATTTACTTTTTCACTTTGGACATCTGGAAATTTGGCCCCAGCTTATGGCTCAATTATACCATTGTGTGAAACCTTATAATCTGCTTTTATGAATTTTGATAATTCTCCTCCCTCACCCCCGCATCAACACTCTAATACAACTTTATATTATACCAGGTCCTCATGTTTCATTTTAATTCCTCTTTTACTTTTTTAATGTCTGGTTTTCCTATATATCACTCCAAATACTATATATAATGAGTTACTGTGTAAATAAGTAAAGCTGCCCTGACTCTGTCACTAAATATCCGAAGAAGTCATTTCTTTTCTTTTAGAGTTTCAGTATTCTCATTTGTAAAATAAATTAATGAATCAGATTGCCTCTGAGGCCATTTTGACTCAAATTCTAGGAGTAAAAGCAATAGGCTTTTAGTTTCTGTTTGGGACTATAGAAAGCAGGAAGATGCATCACACTCACCCTGACCACAACAAAAAAGCTGGACAAGCTGCAAGTTTATGACTTTTCTTGAACCTGTCAGAGAGCTGAGGTTGCAGAGCAACCAAACAACCTAAAATCTAAGAAGAGATAGGTGCCTACTAGGAGAGAAAGAACACAAGTACTCTTTTACCCGAGGCACATACAACGGACACCATTAAGAATGATTGGGATAGGGGCTTCCCTGGTGGCGCAGTGGTTGAGAGTCTGCCTGCTAATGCAGGGGACACGGGTTCGAGCCCTGGTCTGGGAGGATCCCACATGCCACGGAGCAACTGGGCCCGTGAGCCACAACTACTGAGCCTGCGTGTCTGGAGCCTGTGCTCCCCAGCAAGAGAGGCCGCAATGGTGAGAGGCCCGCGCACCGCGATGAAGAGTGGCCCCAGCTTGCCACACGTAGAGAAAGCCCTCGCACAGAAACGAAGACCCAACACAGCAAAAATAAATTAATTAATTAATAAACTCCTACCCCCAACATCTAAAAAAAAAAAAAAAAGAATGATTGGGATAGAATAGTTCAAAGAATTGATGGAGGTACACACTATTATACATAAAATAGTTAACTGATAAGGACCTACTATATAGCACAGGAAACTCTGCTCAATACTCTGTAAGGACCTATATGGGAAAAGAATCTTAAAAAGAGTGGATATATGTATATGTATAACTGATTCACTTTGCTGTACAGCAGAAAGCAACACAGTGTTGTAAATCAACTATACTCCAATAAAAATTAATTTTAAAAAATTAAATTAAAAAAAAAGAATTGGTGAGGGCCCAGTATGGACTGGCAAGAGAAAGTAGAGCCCCCAACAGCCTTAGATATATGTAGACTTTGTACCTTCTTGCAGGTTCTCTCTTCACACACCCCACCAGACAATCCCTCCTACCCCAAAAAGATATTGGCAAGAGTCCTGAGAAAGCATCCTTCAAAGTGCAGCCCTAGGTGAGGGGAATAACAGTAGGAGGGGCACAAAACTTAACCTGAACCCTTCTCCCCTATCAAAAAAAGGTATTAATTTACAAAGTAAGAAAGGCAACCAGTGAAAACTTTTGGTGGTGGCGGGGGGCGGGGACAGCTCTGCCCAGTCAGGGAGCAGGGACAGGAATATGTGCTAGGCCCAGAACCACAGCTGCAGGAGAGGCAGGAGCACTGTGAAGGTCCTATCCCTGTGACCCAGAGACACAGTGCCTGCCCAAGACTAACACCTAGTCAAAACAACACAGAACACTCTCACCCATTCCCTATCAGCAGACTAACGAGTGTCAGTTACCAGGTACTAATGGAATATTGCCAGGAGAATTACAAGAACATTAAGACAGATACGACCTGAGGCACAGCACAAAGGAGAAACCTAATACTAGGAGCAGAGCAGACATTGCAAACATCCCTCGTTGAGAGCCGGCTCCCACTCTAAATAAAAGGTATCACTAGAGTAATTTGAAGCCTATGATATACTGTGGGTAATTATACAACCAAAAAACTCAGACTTAACCCAGCTTCTAACTAGTAAAGCTCCACACAAAAGGCTGAGCAGAAAGACACACGCATTTCCAGAAGCAAAAGAAAAAAAACAACACACAAAGTCTGACTTTCAACAAAAAGTTACAAGAAAGGAGAAAAAAGAAGCAGCCTACAGCCAAGAGACAAAGCAAAGAACAAAGCAAGACAGCTATGATGCAGACATTAAAACTCTATAACAAGGAATCTAAGGTAACTATGATCAATATGTTAAAGATTCTAATGATAAAGGTGGACAACGTGCAAGGTCAGATGGGTAATTTCAGCAGAGTTGAAAATTTTAAGAAAGAAGTAAGTATAAATGCTAAAAATAGAAGACTTTAACAGAGATGAAAAATGCCTTCAAAGGCCTTATCAGCACACTGACACAATTGAGGAAAGAATCAGTGAACTTGAAGATTGGTCATGAGAGATTACCCAACAACAACCAATTAAAAGAACAAGCCAGGGCTTCCCTGGTGGCACAGTGGTTGAGTCCACTTGCCAGTGCAGGGGACCACGGGTTCGTGCCCCGGTCCAGGAGGATCCCACATGCCGCGGAGCAGCTAGGCCCGTGAGCCATGGCCACTCCACTGAGCCTGCACGTCTGGAGCTTGTGCTCCACAACGGGAGAGGCCACAACAGTGAGAGGCCCGTGTACTGAAAAAAAAAAAAAGAACAAGCCATAGCTTTTGAATGGTTGTTCTTTTAATTTTTTTCATGAATAATACTGTCAGCCAAGTTGACCTAATTGACATTTATAGAACACTTCATCTAACAACAGAAGAATATACATTCTCTCACATGCACATGATATATTCACCAAGATAGATTGTATTTTGGGCCACAATGCAAATGTTAACACATTGAAAGGAATAGGAATCCTGTAAAGTATGTTTTCAGACCAGAAAAAAAATTAAACTTGAAGTTAATAACAGAAGGCTATCTGGAAAATTACCAAACATTTAGAAATAAAACAACTATTTCTAAGTAGTCCATGGATCAAAGAGGAACTCTCAGTGTAAAAAATATTTTGGATGGAATGAAAATGAAAATATAATCTAAAATACTGTAATTTGTGGGATACTGCTAAAGAAGTACTTAGAGTGAAATTTATAGCATTAAATGATCATATTAGAAAAAGAAGAAAGGATTCAAATCAGTAATCTAGAACAGGGGTTAGCACTTTTTCTGTCAAAATCCAGATAGTAAATATTTTAGGCTTTGAAGGCCATATATGGTCTCTGACACATGTTGTTCTTTTTTTTCGTTCTTGTTTTGTTTTTACAACTTTTTAAAAATGTGAAAACCATTCTTAGTTCGAAGGCTATTAAAAAAAAAGGTCACAGGCCAGGTTTGGTCCTTAGACCATAGGTTGCATACCTCTGATTTAGAAAATAAGTAAATTAAATTCAAAGCAAGGTGAAGGGAGAAAATAATAAAGATAAGAACACGAATCAATTAAATGGAAAACAAAAACAATGGAAAAAATCATTGACACCAAAGTCTAGTTGAAAAGACAAAACTAATATCATTCTAAACTGTCCAAGGGGGAAAATAAGACAAATTAGCATCAAGAATAAAAGCACGAAGGAACTCCCTGGTGGTCCAGTGATTAGGACTTGGTGCTTTCACTGCTGTGGCCCGGGTTCAATCCCTGGTCGGGGAACTAAGATCCCACAAGCCACGCAGCATGGCCAAAAGAAAAAAGAAAAAGAAAAGGAACGAAAGAAAGTATGGATATCAATACAGATTCCAAAGACATTTAAAGCGTAGTAAAGTAAAACAGTTTGACAACTTATTTTAAATGAGCCATTTCTGTGAAAGACATAAGCTACCAAAATTTATTCAAGAAGAAATAGATAACCAGAATAGTTTTATATCTATTAAAGAAACTAAATTTATAGTTTAAAACCTTTCAATAAAGAAAACTCCAGACCCAGATTATTTTACTGGAGAATTCTACCCAACATGTAAGGAAAACAATAATCCTAATTTTACACAGTCTCTTCCAGAAAATAGAAGAGAAAGGAATACTTCCCAACTTATAAGGCCCAGTTCCAAAACCAGACAAAGATACTACAAAAAAGAAAACCAACGATCAATATCCTTCATGATCATAGACTCAGAAATTCTCAACAAAACATTTGTAAATCAATACAACAGTGTATTAAAAGATTAATAACAACACAACTAAATGGAATCATCCCAGGAGTTCATGGTTGGTTCAACATTTAAAAATCAGTCAAAGTAATTCACCTTCTTAAGCTAAAGAAGAAAGACCATATGATCATCTCAGCAGATGAAGAAAAAGTTTTTAACACCCATTCTTAGTGAAAATGCAATCATCCAGGAATAGAAGGGACCTTCCTTATTCTGATCAAGGCAGCCAATGAAAACCAACATCATACTTAATACTGAAAGACTGAAAGCTTTCCCTCTAAGATCAGTAACAAGCAAGGATATCCTTCTCACCACTGCTAATCAACATCATACCAGAAGTCCTGTCCCATTCAGTGAAACAGAGAAATTTTAAATGCACATATTGGAAAGGAAGAAATATAACTGTCCCTATTCCCAGATGACATGGTTATAGAGAAAATGCCCAGAAAGCTATGAAAAAAAAATCCTGGAACTAAAAAATGAGTTTAACAAGGTTGCAGGATGCAAGGTTAGTATACAAAACTCAATTGCATTTCTATATACTAGCAGTGAACAATTGAAATTAGATTTTTTTAAGTGCTATATAAAATAATGCCCCCCAAAATGAAATACTTTGTGTAAAACTAGCAAAATATATGCAGGATCTGTATGCTAAAACTATAAAGCACCAATAAGAGAAATCCAAGACCTAAATAAAGAGATATGCACAGGATTCATGATCAGAAGATTCAGTATTGTTAAGATGTTAATTCTCTCCCAGGTTATTCTATAGATTTATTACATTTCCAGTCAGAATCCTAGCAGGATTTGTTCTAGATATCAACAAAGTGATTCTAAAATTTATCTGGAAATGTGCAGGAAAAGGAATAGTCAAAACAGTTTGGGAGAAGAACAATTGGAGGATGCACACACCCAATTTCAAGACTTACCATAAAGCTACAATAATCAGGAGAGTGTGGTACTGGCAAAAATGTAGACCTATAGATCAGTGGAACATAATGGAAAATCAGAAATAGACCCACACAAATATACATCATATATATCACTGATTTTTACAAAGATGCAAAGGAAAATTACTGGAGAAAGAGTTTTTGTCTTTTTCAGCAAATGGTTCTGGGTCAAATGTCAATTTCTCTCCGTATCTCACACCTTAAAGAAAAGTCAACTCAAAATGAAATAAAAGGCCAGTAACAGATTGGGAAAAAATATTTGCAAATTACATTTCTGACTAATGATTTATATCTAAGATATATAAAGAAGTCTTGAAACTCAGATATATAAAACACTGCAGTATTGGGGCTCTAAAGCATGAAAGTTA
This sequence comes from Hyperoodon ampullatus, assembly GCF_949752795.1. Lineage (NCBI taxonomy): Eukaryota > Metazoa > Chordata > Mammalia > Artiodactyla > Ziphiidae > Hyperoodon > Hyperoodon ampullatus. The sequence goes on from NC_136917.1 coordinate 15,413,880, forward strand.
AAATTTTTATTAAAAGAGTTTTGTGTTGTTACTAACTCCAGAAAGTCTCCAGTCATCTCTTCCCCACCCTCCCCCACTGTTGACTTGGGCATCCTTTCTCTCTCTGCTTACCCGTGTCGTGGTTTTTATCCCATTGTATGAGACTCATCTATATACTTATCTCGAATTGGGAGCCTCAGTGCCTGGTCCATAGTAGACATCCAATAATATTTATTGACATAAACCTGATTTCTTCCACTGTTACTCCTTTTGGTGAATGGCACCATTCTGTCATAAGTCAGAAACTTAGGAATTATTTTTATTTCATTTCTTTCTCGCTCATTCTCACCAAATTCTGATACTGTTTTATGTCGTAAATCTCTCACCAGTCTGTCCATTTCTGTCTCCTCTACAGCCCTAGTCCAAGTTACTATCTATCTGTTTACTTGGCCTCTTACATTACCCTCCTAACTTGAATCCTCACTCTATTCTTGTTCTCCCACCCTATGCTTTCAGCCTATTTTATACATTGTACCCAGAGTAGTCTTTTCCAAAAAATTAATCTGATTCTATCTTTCCACCTATTTAAATAGCTTTACATTGTTTGGGGGATAAAAACCAACTTCACAATGCTACATGACCTTATTAATCTAGCCCCAACCTACCTTTTTTTTTTTTTTTTTTTTTTTTTGCGGTACACGGGCCTCTCACTGCTGTGGCCTCTCCCGTTGCGGAGCACAGGCTTCGGACGCGCAGGCTCAGCAGCCATGGCTCACGGCCCCAGCTGCTCCGCGGCATGTGGGATCTTCCCGGACCGAGGCACGAACCCGTGTCCCCTGCATCGGCAGGCGGACTCTAAACCACTGCGCCACCAGGGAAGCCCCCAACCTACCTTTTTAACTTCATGTAATCCCTACTTTCCTAGCCAGCCCAATGGCCTTCTTTAAGACCCTCAGAAGTACCATACTCATATAACTCCAGGCCTTTGCACATGTCACTTCTCTTGTCTGAAACACTCTTTTCTGTTTCTCCCAACCTCATTTTCACCCAGTTAATGCCTACTCACCCCTCAGCTCTCAGCTTAAATATCTCTTCATCATAGAAGTCCTCCCTCATCTCCCAGACCAGGTGGTTACCTTTTTGTATACTGTCAGAACATTTGACACTTCCGTTATAGCAGCTCTCACAGTTTGTAATAATGTTTATATGTGTGATTATCTGATTACTATCTGACTCTTTCACTAGAACTATAACCTCAGTGAGGATGGGGATGTGTTTGATTTTGTTCATGCCAGCACCTAGCACAGTGCCTGACACATGCTGGAATATTCGTCAAGCTCACATTTATCAAATTCATTTGAACATTTATTAAATGAATAAAAGAATAAGCTATATATATACTGTGCTAAGTGGTGGAACTGGAACAGTAGCTGAATACATGTGCCCAACATTAGATTAGTCACTTCTCCTGTGAGCAGAGTTTGGGCTATAAACAGCAGATGTCGTATTATGTCCTAGTTTAAGAAACCCTAATCCAAATAACTTTCGATGGTCAGTCTTCTGTTTCTCTGTTTGATACAAGTTCTGTTGGACTCAAGGACCCCTAATTAGAGGTACTAGAGTTTGGTTGACTACAGTGAGGCCCAGAGGAATTTTTTGGAGTGATGGAAATGATTGGTATAGATATACTGATATATGTATATATATCTTAATTGTGGTAGTTACACAACTATTGCATTTGTCAAAACTCATAAAACTGTATGTTTTTGAAAAGGGTATATTTTATAGTATGTAAATTATACCCAATTAAAAAAGAATTCCTGAATATTTTGAGGCAGGCATTTGCTCTGTACCCAAGAACCTCTTCATCATGTCCTTACCTTACTGTGGAAGTTGCATTCATGTGTCATGAAGATATGAAAACCAATTCCAACTCCAGAATATTCCTCACAACCTGTGTCTTCCCTCTGCCTTCTATCCCGGTCTCGTTTCATAAAATTGAATGAATGAATGAAAAGCAGAAATTATTGTTGGCTACTTGATTGTACTAGGACAGCTCTCATGCCATTCCCTTCCCATGACAGGCTGTCCTTGCTCATCTCCACCTGATTCTTCCTCCTATCATTCATTTAAGAAATATTGGCAGAGTTCCCCAAAAGTGTTTCTTTGCTTTCCCTCCTGTTTCCTCTACTGGAACACCCACTTACTGAAAATGAATGTGTCAGAGAGGCCCTTTTATTGATGGTTTCCTAAATGAAGCCCAAGACAAGATCCCTTCCCAGTGAAAAGAAATATTCAGACATAGGGGTTCAACTAAGGAAGGTTCTGTTTAAAGGTGGTTTATCAAGGATGAAGACAAAAAGTGCAAAGATATATACTTTGATCTAGCAAAAAGCCTAAACTGGAGAATTAGTTAAATTAATTTAGAGAAGACTAAAATCAAAATAATTATTTTGCAGGACTAATTTGCAAGAATATCTATTTTAACATTTGCTACTGCCAACCCTGAATCCAGTCACCCAATTTTTTAAAGGTTGTGTGCTTAATTCAAGAATTCATTTTAAAAATTATGAATGAAGACCTAATGCTGAATAATACCTGCGTCATAAATAGTTGGCATATTCATCATGCATTTTATATACTTCCATTTTTGCTAACTCTTTAGTTTCTTTTCTATTTAGTATATATTGTGTAAAAATGTATAATATATATTGCTTTGGAATAAAATCAAGACTAAAAAATTCAAATTTATTGGTGAAATATCAAAAGGTTGTAAATTGTTTCAAATATACAAGGTCATCATTAGTGCAGAATCTTTCTTATATATTGATATTGGAAATAGAGGTGTTAAATTCCTCCGTGGTATGGCCATTAGTTTGCTTCTGGTTTTTAATGATAATAGAGCTGCTATTTTTGGTTTCTGTGCTCTGTATCTCTATTAGAATGTCTGTAGAGACTCTCTTTTAAGGTAATAGGTGATTCTTGAAAGCAAGACTGATCTCTTTTTTCATATAATTTTCTGTTAAAAAGTAGTTTCAATTGTTCAGACTGTAATTGAGGAAAAAATATTGTTAGAGGCCAGCTATACAGCACTATGTCACTAACTGAATGTCTAGTAAATGTATGCTCCTGTTGTGTAGTGACGCCTTGGAAACCAGACCATGATCGCTGTTGGTGGAGTCTGAACCAAATGTTTTACCTGCCCTTTATGCCCATCATGAATACGGAATTATTTTGAATTTGCTTTTTCAGTTATAATGCAAATTTTGGGTATATTCAGTCGTAGTCTTTTCATATTAATAAATTGCCAGTGGTAAGATGGGTGGTACTGAGTGTTACCTGTGACCAAATAAGTGACTTTTTTTCTTAGAACTCTAGAAAAGCGTGTCTTTTTTAGTTTATTAGTATTCATTAGGGAATGAAATGTAGACTGTTTTTAGAGGCCTGCCATGTGCCAGTCAGTATGCTAGATACTTTATTTACTTTGGTCCTTCTAACAACTATGTGAAGCAAGTATTATACCAGTTTTAGAGATGAGGAAATTAAGGCTCAATAAATGACCATCACTGATAGCTAATGAATCATACAGCAGTGTTTCAGACCTAGAGCTCTTAACTACAAAGGCACATGACTGAAATTTTTATAGGTGTTTACCTTTTCTTTCCAGGCGTAAGTAATAAAGACCTGGTTTCTTTTTTTTTCGCGGTACGCGGGCCTCTCACTGTTGTGGCGTTTCCCGTCACAGAGCACAGGCTCTGGACGCGCAGGCTCAGCGGCCATGGCTCATGGGCCCAGCCGCTCCGCAGCATGTGGGATCCTCCCGGACCAGGGCACAAACCTGTGTCCCCTGCATCGGCAGGCGGACTCTCAACCACTGCACCACCAGGGAAGCCCAAGATCTGGTTTCTTAAAAGACTATTAAACAGTTTATTTTTTATTTTTAAAATTTATTTGATCAGTTGCAACATTTTGTGTTTAAAATGAATGATTGTCACAAACAACCTGATTTTATCTAGTAAGCTAGTAGGGTAAATGGCTTCATAATTACTGAGTTTTATAGCACAGTTAGTGAGTCCAGATTTGCTATACCCACAAATTAATTCACTATGGGAAAATACGGTTCCAAATTGAGTTTTTTGTTCCTAAAGGACAGTAGAACAATGGAATTTTTCTACTTAATAATCTTTGTATGTGCTGCTTTGAAAAACTGAATAACATCATAGAATCATAGAATATTAAAACTGGAAGAAAACATAAAATGTGTAGTCCACAAGTTTTCCAGCTTGCTTTGTGCAAAGTTTCCAGCAATGGGAAGAGGAGCTTGGCAAGTCACATTCCCCTTCCATGAAACAGCACTCTGCTTTAATGTGTCTCTCATGTTAGTCTTCCAGGTAAGCTCTTATTTGAGGAAATGGTTTCATGTCTTTAAAACTTTTTTTTGCCATTTCCTAATTTTACAAACGGCAGTTTAAGGCCCAGAGAAGCAAATTACCTTTCCAAGGTAATGTCCCTTGCTGGACTAGTTTATTCATTCCTTCAGTAAACATTTATTGAATATCTGCTATGTTCCAGTCCCTATGCTTAGAGCTCACAGACAAGTGGAAGAAAGAGATGGACAAACAAATAATTGACAACACAGTATGACAAAGGAAGTTTATGAAGGGCCATATGAAAGAAGTCAAGAGAAGCATCCTATGAGAAATTACATTTGAACTGGCTCTTAAAGATGGAGATGATTTTGCCAGGTTGAAAAGGGAAGGGTGACTATTCCCGACCGAGGCAACAGTGTGTACAAAGCCATGGAGGTATGAAAGCACGACATGATCAGCCCATGTCACGGGGCCTGGTGGGGTAAAGTTCCACACTAAATAATAGAAGTTAGGGGGAAAGGTTACTACCATAGTTGGGAAGGGCCAGATTAGGAAGAGTTCTCCACGGCAAGTTAAGGAAAGAAGGTTTTAACCTGTAGGGAAGTGTGCCTTTGAAGGCTTTTAATTAGGTAAGAGGAGTGATTGTTCATTCATGTATTTCAAAAAAGTTATTCTGTGGGCTGTTTCTTAATCCTAGAGGGAAAAAGATACAAACTATGTGTTGCCTTTTAGCCGTCTCAGCCTCTTTCACTTACTGGTACCTGCAGATGGTGCCCTCAGCTTCTCCCCCAACGGCAATAAGAGTTCATTATATGTTTTGTTAACGGCGTTTTGTCCTTTAGAGTATCTGCCTGCCACAACACAGCATAGATCAGATTTGGAGGACCTTTTCTGAGTGTTTGACTCTCTGTGAAATCCCTTTCTGTGTTTTGCTTCACTTTGAAATGACGTCATCACTTACTGTGAGACAGGATAATTTGTAGTTTCCTTCGTCATCATCTTTTTTGGATGTCACAGACCATGGAGTGCTCTGTGTTGGTTCATAGAAACTGAGAATGGGAAGGACACATGATTTGTATATTATTACTTCTCTTGAGTATTCTCACCTGTGATGGATTTTGGCTCCAGGCTTAGATGGAGAAGTGGCCTGTTGGGAGAACATTTCATGTTTCACTTGACTTTTTCTGTGATTAAATACACTATTAAATGATTTGTGTGATGCTTGCATGATATTGAAGCAGAAGGGCTATTGTTTTATCAAGAGGTGCTTTAGCATGTACTGTGAAGACTAGACATTAAATACCAGGGCTTCTATAGCATGTGAAGAAAAGTCAAGCCAGATTTCTTAGTAACCTTAGCAATGGCTCTTAAAAAACCTGAGGCTTTCTTTCTCATCAGAAGCCTCAAACAGGTTTCCTTTGGGGGTCATTTTTCCTGGCATTATATTCTGGATTCAGCCGGCATTCTGGGCTGGGTAAGCTAGCATCTTACCATCCTCTGTCTCCAAGCCTATAATCCTCTCTTAGGCCATCTGTGCTTTAAAATAAAATCTGTATTTCTTTTTACTTTGTCCTAAGCCAAAGTCCTTTGTCTCTCTCTAATGAAAAGCAGAAGAGGAGCTGAAACTTTTCTTTGGTATAAATTCCTAGGGACAAACTCATATCCTAAAAGCCTCAGGAGTTGACTTGCCCTTATTTCTGTCCAGGATTCCTCTGTTCCCTGGCCCTCCAAACTTTTTCAGCAGCCCTTTTGGGGATTTCTATATGTTCTGATACTACCAAAAATAAAGAAACGGCCTTTTTATCAGAGTGATGGAGAAAGATTGGATAAAATAACATGAAAGAACCAATTATACAACTTTAGGAAGTCTCACACCAGAAGTTGCCCATGACAGTAATGCAGTTGTAAATGGGATGGGCCCCGAGTACATGTCATATTTATTCTTCTGAAAGCCACATGGTGGGCTCTATACTTCATTCCCTAGAAATAGTGTTTCTAGGCTGCATAATGCCTTACCTTTCCTTAAAAAACTAACACAAAAAAGTAGGGAAAAGAATTACTTTAATTACTAAGGTGAATTTCTAAGTACTCAAAGGACATTTCAGAGAAGCCCCCATATTGTGTCTAATAGCCCCACGAGGAAGAATAAACATTTATCAGTCACCTATAATGTGCAATGCCAAACATTTCACAAAGATTTCCCTTATTCCTTGCAACAATCTCATGAGATTCTACCTCTAACATTGGAAAGGAAATGCATCCAAGGAGATTTCCTTCTCTTTCTTCCCTTTTACCTTGGGCATTAGGGTGAGGTGAAAAAGTAGTAATAACAAATAAGTCTGAAGACCAGATTTGTATGACACGCATAAAATAATCGAAGGAAGACATAGATGATGAGCACTATGCCCCCAAAAGTCTAGAGCATATTGAAAAGTAGATGAGGCTTCTTTGATAGAGCAGAACCAGAAAATAGAATTATCAAGAGGAGGAATGCCATTTATTGTGTAGCTTCTAGGTGCCAGTACGCTGCTAGGTGCTTCACGCATGTAATCAATTTAAGCCTCACAGCAATCATGTAGGGTGAGTGAGCTTTTCCTCATTTTACAGGGGAAATCTGGGGAGCAGCATGGTTAAATAACTTCATCCAGATTGTACAGCTAGTGAGTTTTGGGACAGGGATTAAACTCAGGTTCTACATGTAAAATCCTCTAACACTAAAAAGAAAAAGTATGTAAAATTTTGTACATGTACATTTTCCTGGGAGATGGTCGGTATCTTTAATAGATTCATAAAGGAGTTCATGCTCCATCCCCCAAAGTTAAGAACTTCTTCTAAATCATGCCACTTTAAGAAGAGCTGGCTGAGGAAATTGGAGCTGTGAGAGCCTTGTTTTATGTTCCCCATTTAAACGTTTTCCCAGATGATAGTAGTAAGTTAAACCAGGAAAAAAAATTCTTAAAATTCTTTAGGCCTGAGAAAGCTAATTTATTTTGCTAGAGAAGTAGCATAGTGTACTGGGTAAGAGCACAGGTTCTAGAGTCACATTGCTTAAATTTAAACCCTAACTCTACCACTTATTTGTTCTTTTGCTTCAAATACACCTAATCCCTCCATCTCAATTTCCTCATTATAAAACTAGAATAGTTGTAGAAGTACCTACCTCATGGTAGATGGAAGCGTTAAATTAGTAAATGTAAAGTGCTTATTAGCACAGTGGTTCTTTCCAGGGGTGATTTTATCTTCCAGAGGACATTTGACAATGTTAAAGACATTTTTGGTTTTCACGGTTTGGGGGAGGGGTGCTACTGGCATCTAGTGAATAGAGGCCAGAGATGCGGCTCAACGTTTTACAATGCACAGGACAGCCCCACACAACAAAAACATCAGTAGTGCTGAGGTTGAGAACCCTATTTTAACACAATGACTGACATATACATTTCAGTAAATATTTGCTATTATTTTGTGTTAATGTTTAAGAAAAACAGGGAAGAGCAGGTGAAATTACAATTCATTCATCTTTTCTGAGCAGCTAAAGAAAAGTAAAAAAAGTTAATATCAGGTAATAAACTACTCTACCCAATAAATAGTTATAAATTCAATATTATATGGAGAAAACACTTAAAGAATGTGATTTTATGATAACATAAATGAATATGAAGCCATGTTTGAGGCTCTCATGTGTGCTTTGTAAAGAGTTCTATAGTTTAATACTATTTGGTATTGATGTAACTATATATTTTTAGAGCATTTCATGATCATATATAAAAAATAACTGGTTAAGAGTGTGGTCTCTGGCATTATTCTTACTTGGGTTCAGATCCCACCTCTGTCACATACAAACTGTCTGACTCCATAGACACATCACTTCTTTGAGCCTCAGTTTCTTTAGTGGTAAAATTATGATACTAATGCCTACCAGCTTCATTTAGTTGTCATATTGATTAAATGAGATAAAGCATATAAAGTACTTGGCATAGTCCCTAGCAAATATTAAGCATTCAGTAAGTGATAGTTGCTCATATTATCTTCATCATGATTGTCATCATCCCTGTCCCTGGAACTTTAGTACCCACCAGTGGTGGGATAAAAACTAGAGTGACCAACTAGGAGGCTGTTAGCAAAGTAAACCTGACCACGGGTTCTGTAACTAGCATGTGCAAGCCATCTGACTTGACATGCTGCCTTTACCAATTCCATAAAATCACCCTCAACTTCCCTCACCACTCTACAAGGGCTCTTTCCTAGTTTGATACCTACCAACATCCGTTTCCAGCATCCCTGACCCCTTTTGGAGATACCCTGGATATTTTACTCCTTTTATTGATGTCTAAGTTGTGATATTTTTCACAGGTGTCCATTGAAGTGCCAAGTAATTACATAGTTTTGGTTTTTGTTTTGTTTTGTTTTTTTCAAAACCCCACATCACACCATTAAGGGAATCTGAACTCTATTTCCTGTCTGGCTCCTCTCACCATATGACTGTTCATTTTCTTTTTTTTAACTTACTGTATTTTTAGCCTTCTTCTAAGTTATATTCTCCTTTGAAGTTCCTAGCTTAGTTTGTTCAAGGCAAAACAAAAGTGATATTTTGTGAAAAATAATGTGTAGTTTGGTTCTGCATGTGATAAAGAGACACTGTGATTGCTTTCTTTCTGTTCCTAGAAGCTAATTTATTATTAATTAACTTATTTAGAAGCTAATTTAAGTTTCTTCTTTTACTGTACTTGGGCAGTAGAGAGTATAGTCTGCCAACATGGTTTAAGATTTGGGTTAGATTGCATACATCTGTATTAATGTGTTCCATAAGCCAAGTTTTAATATCCTTTTATTGTGCTGTTGTTAAAAGAATTTTCTTAAATCTAAGGAATGTGTCTTTATCTTGAAGAAAGATAATTTTTCCACCTCTCTGAGTTTAAAATAGTGAGAGGAACCTGCAAAGAAAAGGAAATTGCATTTTTAAACAACAGATCTCAGTAGTCTCTGGATTTGCAGGTTGTTGCTCTTCATCCTCTGAGCCAATTGAATGTATCACATGGGCACCAGTGAGCAGATGTGGGGAGGACGCAAGCAGGACGTGGAAGCAGGAGCCAGCAGCGCTGGCAGACTGGCAAATGCTTCTGTTTTGCTAAGCACCTGCTTTTTTGTATTCAGACTATCCGAACCATCTGCTTTTATATTCTCTTTACTTACTGTCAGCCATTTTGGAGTTTTTAAAAAGCTTCAAAAGTGACTGGGAATTTTTCACAGTAAGCTAGGAATCCATACCACTCTTTTAAAAACTTGTGCTTTTAGGATATTCCTATTTAATTCTCAAGACATAGTTGCTTTTTAATTTAGGTACAGTGTGTTATGTGTTGTATAATTAAAATGTTTTTCTCCCTTCCCAATTACTTACTCTCAGACATCAGTATTTGAATTGCCTAAACAGATAGTTGACCGTCATATGATACATTAACAACAAGATACATAGTGATTGAATGTAAATGATTGTTTACTTACTCCTTCTCATTAAAAAAAAAAAGAAAAAAGAAAAACATTGTACAGTTTAATGAAAATTCCTAATTCTTTATAAGCTTAACTGTTTTCTAATGTGCAACTGATGTCCTCACTAGAAATAGTATTTATAGAGTACCTATTGTGCACCAGATACTGTGCTAGGCATTTTGTCCAAATTATTGCTAATCCTCTCTACAGCCTTACAAGGTAAGTATTATTACCTTCATTTTGTGAATGAAGAAATTGATTCTTAAAGAAGTTGAGAAAGTTGTTTAGGGTCACACTTGAGACTGGGGATTTGAGCTCTAGTTTCTCTAGCTCTTCTACACTGTTCTTCAAAAATGTTGTCATGTCAAAGAGATGATACAGTATGTGATAGATGGCCTCAGCATAAGGAATCAGGGATGGTACAATTTATTTAGCTGCAGGTGAGTACGCTTCATTTGGTTTGTGAAGTTCAGAAACTCTTTCTAGCCTTTGATAGTCTAGACATTTTATTTTCTTCTCTAGTCATTGAGAAGTACTGTTGGCACTTGGTCCCCTGCTTCTGCTTTTTTTAAGGTTTTTAAAAAATCCTTTTACTTAAAAAGAAAGAAAAGGAACACGTGTAGCCTGTTTCTAAAAACTTACAACAGCTAATTTGTTTTTTCCTTGAGCTTTCTGCCTGTCAACATTAAGCCCTCTAGTAGCCTTTTAAGATGGTAATCAGAATTGAATGGCGATGTTGTTACATGTTTTTTGACCTTTATCACTACCCAAAAATGTGGTCTGTACAAAACAGACCCCAGAGATGCAATAATTCAAATGATTTAAAAGCACAGTCAATAGACATAACCTCTATTTATATTTCGCTTTTTTTAGAGCACAGCTCACATATACACTGTAGAAATCAACAGTATGAAAGTATTAGGCCTCTTCAGCCTAGAAAGTTAAACACTTAAGAGAAAAGATCAGATTCTTGGCTTTTTAAATCAATATTGGTAGAACTTGAAAATTTTGTAAATATTTAAATTCAAGAGTACCCTTAGCCTTACATTAAGTTCAAGGTAAATAAGAAGAAGTTCTGCTTTCTTTGGTGGATAATGAAATTTTCTGGGACTTATTTTTCCAGGGAGTGCCACAAAATGAAAATACAAATAGGTTGATAAGTCCATGATTGAAAGATTCTCAACTACTTAAGGAAAGATAGAAATTTCTGGGCTCCGTCTCTGACCTTCTGAGGTTAATGGTTATTGCTGGAGGCTAAGTCACTGGGGTCATAATCAGAGACAGTAAAGAACCAAATGAGCCTTTAGCTGATATGCTGTATTCTTATATAATTAACAGAGGCAGTAATCTCCTTCCTGGCCTACCTCAGACTTTCCTCTTGTTCAAGGAAATAGAGCCAAAATTGTCACAATTTTTCCACCTTGGCCTTTCTTTTCAATTCCCAACCCTAACTACTTTTCTTTAGTAATACAGATGAGGTAGAGAGGAATTTTTTTTCCACATTCAGTACTTACTTTTGGAACTATGGATTTAGAGTTTTGGGGGGTACATATTTAATTGAAACCTTGTGAGCAGATGAACCTCCCCCAAGGAACTGGGTATATAAGGATGAAGGGCACTCTCAGGTCAAAGATGTGGAAAATAAACATTTCTAATGGAAAATAAAGAATTGAAAAGTGAGAAGCCCAAGAATACTGTGTCCATGAAGGTAAAAATATCAAGAAGAGGGAACACATGTCAGAGACAACAAAGGGTTCAAGAAAAATAAAAGCTTGACCTCTCTGGCTGTGGTCCATCACACACACTGTAGTCAGACAAATCTTAAACACCACTTATATCATAGGGCCCTTCCCACTTCAGAGGCCTCTCTGTTGCCTTCATCTAGCCAACAGTCCTCAGTTTCTAAGGTCCTCCAGAATCTAGCTCCACCTACTAGCCAATTTTAGTTTTCACAGGTCCCCTCTATCAAGCTGACTCTCACCATCTTTCTCTTGGATTACATTGTTCTATTTTTTTCTTCTTCCCATTCACCCCGCTTACGCCACAGCAATCTCCATCCTTCAGTGTTCTATTCCAGTATGCACTCTTATAGTTCTTAATACCTGGATCATATTCATTAAAACTTAGTTAAATAATAACGATAATGGCAATGCTAGCACTCGTTTATTGTTTATTATATGTCATGCACTATAATAATAAGCTTTTACATACATTGTATCTTGTAGGCCTCAAAATAATCTTATGATAAAGGTGTTCTTAACCCCAGTTCTGCCATAAAGTAACTTGACTAAGAACACAGTGGTAGGAGGGGGCGTGCACAAGATTTGACCTTTAAATCTAACTCTAAATTCACTAAATGGCTAACCGATTCCCAGTCTTGCTCCTTCAGTGTTCTGCTCTATGTCCTTGTTTTCTTAACAGAGTTTGACATTCTTGAGGACAGAGGCAATATCCTAGGTATAAGATACGTATCGTATATCTGTCGCTATTGATTGAATATGGGTTAGGTAGGGTGAGATGGTCAAATTTCACGGTGGCAAAAACAGAAATTTTATTCGGATTCTAGTCATTTTTTTTTTGAAGTAGGTGTTGTTAATTAGAACAGTGTTTTATTAGGAGACAGTGGATTGGAACCAGCTAATGTTCCATTTTTAAGAATTGTAAATTAGAAAAGGATCTGCACCCCTTCCCACATACCTTGCTCTAAGCATCTCTTCCATCTGTATGTTCCTGAGTTACATCCTTTCATAATATACCAGTAATCTAGTAAATAAAGTGTTTCTTTGAGTTCTGTGAGCCACTCTAGCAAATTAATCAAACCCAAAGAAGAAGTCCCTGGAACCTTCGATCTGTAGCTAGTTGGTGAGCAGCACAGGTGGCAACCTGGACTTTCTTACTTTCTTTTTTTTTGGACTTTCAATTGGTGTTTGAAAATTAGGAGCAGCCTTGTGTGACAGAGCCCTTAATTGGATGTGAGACATCCAAGTAGTGTCCCCTGAGAACTGCTTGGTGGTGTTGGAAAAAACATGTAGACATTACAAATACATGTAATTGCCTACTATGTGCTAAACAATGGGCCATAATATTGACTATTATTATAAAGAGAGATAGTCCTGCCATCATAGACAGGTGGAGAACACAGACAGAGCTGACAGGCGTCATTGTTTGATATAATAAGGCCCATATTTGATATGCAGAACAACAGTGGAAACGTATAGGAGAACACCTAATGTAATCTTGGGAAAGTCCAGGAAGGATTCCCGGACCAGAGAGTCCAGCTTTATGTTTTCCACTTTCCTATTCAAGATTGCAAAACAAGACCAAGAAATCTAAGTATCAGTACACTTCAGACTGTTTAACAAATTGGTGACAGAGTAAATGTTCCATCCCTGATAGGATGGTAATTAGTAAAACAATTGAATTCCTCTACCCCTCTCAGTTGGCACCAAGAACCACCCACTCTGTCAAATAGGTGCCAGATATAAGGCAAGGCTGTTTTCCATGCACTGAATAAAATAGCACCCAGTAGAAAGTTTAATTTGGATTTTCTATGATAAATATCCATGAATACATATTTTTTCCTAGTAGCTAGGAAGCAGTGTTGTAAATTAGTGAAAAGTGTTGAGTAGGAAGTTGGAGAACAAGCCATTTCACTGTGTAGCCTTCTTGAGCCGTCTTCTAAACCCCATCTGAAAAAAAATGGAGTTCATGATACCTGCCCTACGTGCTTTGAATGCACAATCTTAGTGATCTAAGGGAGACAGTACATTGAATGAGCTCTTTCCCAGCCAAAAGGGATAATTCAAGTAACTAAAGATTTAAAATAAAATTTTGTCAATGAGATATAGGAGGGAGAGAAGAGGGCCATAGAGAAAGTTCGTATTTTGTCAGCTATTTTTCTTGGTTGCTAATTAAGAATTTTATCATTGTAAATCAGCTACAGTGTGGGGAAAGGTCATGATTTCAATAAACATGAGTAATACTATTAAAAAGAAACAGAAGATAAGGAAATATACCTGGGTTCTCTACATGTAAAGATATGTGGTTTATAGAACATTAGTTATTTATGGTGGTAATGATTCCCCTCTAAAAAGTCTGTGAAAATGAAATAAAATTATTTCATTGAACTTTTCAAAAAAACATATCTTCCACGAATTCCTAATTGTTAATCATCATAATCAAGCTGATTTCAAAAGAAAGGGAGAAAAATTAGATCTGAATGGAGAAATGGAATGCTAGAGAATATAGAATTTTTATTCATTTATATGGTGGACCGTCATCTTGAAGTAAATATGAAATGGATCAAAGTTGTTTGTGCTTTGAAAATTGAAGCAGTGTTCATCATACATAATTGAACAAAGTTGAAATTTTGTAGGCATAAAACAAAGCAAAAAAAGCCACAGCTATAATAGCTATTACAGGAAATGGAGGAAATTAATAATAAAAGACAATACACTACCTCATAAATACGTGCTCATCATGAGATTAGAGGGTGAGAGCATTAAGCAAATACCCTGATTAATTTAACAGTTTAACCCTGGAATTAGAGTACAGACGGTTCAAAATTCATTTGTACATAAACCAACCAGAAAAACAGACAGCTTACTTTCATAAAGTAAGGTTTTTCGGCAGTTCTTTTGGATACGTGAAGATAATATTCTCTTAAAAGAAAGATTATTACTTAGCAAGACATGTTTGTTTGATGTATTTCTTAAAAAAAATAACCAAGTTTCTGTATCTTTTTTTAAGAAAATATATTAAGGAACAGATTGAGGGCATTTTGCCTTACATCCAGTGATCTTGCCTTTTATAACTTGTCCTCAAGTAACTGCTAGGAGCTATGATTTTTAAGACTGAGTGATACTAGGAACATAAATTAGGCAGGAAAGGGGTACTTTCTTAGGTCTCTGTATTCACTGAGTAAAGTTTAAATTAACCTTGACTAGAACATCTTTGAATACCTTTTTGATGCATAAAATAGTTTATCAAAACATATTTTAAAATAAATTTTGGAGGATTTTTAGAAGTGCAAAGAGCAAAAGAGTAGTTTACTAGAAAGGCTTTTATTTTATATCACGTCGACATTTGTGAATCACTATGTTTTTTCTATCACCTATTTGGTAAAAGTCCACAATTTGCCAAAATGGTTAATAGAACACAAATACAGACATTTCATGTGATGTACCATGTAAATGTAAACCTTTGTAGTTACATGTTTTTGTAGCAAGAGAATTGTTTTAAAAGGCACGTAATTTATTAGCTATCGGTAGCTTCTTTATTGCCTTGCCGCGCTGCAGTAATAAATAAAAAAAAGTGAACTGATTTTACAAATGGCACACAAGGTGCACATTTTGTGGGGGAAGAAAGTCTTTCTTTAAAGAATTGGCATTAAATCCTTTTTTTGTGATGACAAAGAGGCTAAGAGTGCAAACTGTATTTTCTGTTTATCGAAAACAGTCTTTTTTCTCGGGGGCATTTTTTCCTATGATCATCAAGGGATTTCAAAAGCAATAAAGTGTGGAATCATTGTTCGACTTGAACAGTATTAAAACTTAGGTTTTAATTTCAGTGAAGTAATAAGATTTGAACCTGTCTCACATTACAGCACTGTAAGGCATTTAGCAATTGTATTTTAAAAGAGGTTTTTAAGATGCAGCTCACTTGTAAGCTCACTGTCTGTCAGTAATTAATAGTTTTTCTTCAGCATAGGCTGTTGTGATCAAACCAAGAAATATCTGGGTTTTCAGTAACACATTGTGATAATTGTGAGTGTTTATTCCTAATTAGTCTAAATGTCTAATAATTGTCAGCTTGCTTCCCTGGCTGCTTAAAAAGAAAAAAAAGAGAGTGACATTTAAAGCTACAGTGTGTCTTTGGGCTTTTAAAAATATGAACGTAGATGTACATGTATATTTCAATAAGCTTTACACCCAGCAGATTATATGTCAGTTGACTCATTCATTAACCAAGTATTTTATCCTTCAATATCATTTCCTAGTTTTTAGACATTACATCATCTGTGTACGTAAAAAAAAAAATGTTTCCAGATACAGTATTATATGTACAGCTAAACCCAAACTGACAATCTGGATTCTTCAGTACTCATCACTGAAACTTACCTTTACTTCTCTAGAAAGCTTTTAAAATATGAGCATTTCTATTAGATCAATGTGGCAACATACTTGCTGATGAAAGATTGTAGTTACCATTTTGAATTGCTATTGAAAATAATTGCCTCTACAAAAGGAAACATCTGTATGATAGCACATGGTTAAAGCTGCCATCAATTTTTAACATTTGAGGGTTGAGCTATGACCTTTTATGATGACTGTGAACAGTAACTGCCTCCATTAGCCATAAGTTTTGTTTCTTTATTTTAGTAGATGGCCTAGGCTGTAAATATTAGAGAATCTAAAATAAATCAACATATTATCCTAAGGATACAAAATGTAAGAGCTATTTGTGGTTGGGAACCCTTGACAGATAGTTTGGATGAAGCAGATGATTGCCTGCCTAGCGTATCTGGTCTGCATTGCTATGCCTGCAGGCAGTTTAGTGCTGTGGTTGTATATTGATGTCAGGGTTAGTACTGAGTGGCTAGCAGTGACAGATGTCTATAATTACAGGCAATGCTTCCAGTATTTCTGAAAAGCCAGCCTATGTTGAACAATTATCTTATTTCTGCCTTGCCAAAGAGCGTGTTCCAATTCCTAGTATTAGCAGTGGTGAATATAGCACTTCATCTGCTGCCTTGGGACAAATGTGGGAAAAGCACTTGGTTATAAAACATAAATGCAAAATATTTCTTTAACACTTTGAATTAGTTCAGTTCAGTGTTTTCCTAATTTTTATCTTCCCATAATGTTTCTGTTGAAGGAATCTTGAAATAATAGAAGCACATTTGGCTACTTATTGGGATTTTGTTTTCCCTTAAGCCTGTGTGTCTCCCCAGCGCCAGTATCCCTTGCTTTACTGAATAGATGTGTTTAAGCAAAGTTGGCCTTGAAACGACTTTCTCCAACGTGGATTACATTTTCTGATTGACTCCCATTACAAAATTGGAAATGCATTTCCATGGACAACCTCCCACACCTTTTGACGAGGAAAATTGTAAAAGGATAGACAGTGCTGAAATGTGCGAAATACCTTAGTGCACTGGTGCCTTTACACTTACTGAGAAATTGCAGTTTTCAACTTTTGTTTTAACCCTTTTTTTTTAAGCCTTCAGCCACTTACTGTCCTTTCCTATCTCCAAGTATACATGACCACTTCCTTCCATATTGCCTCTTAGCCCACTTTAGCGCCTCATTAGAAATGCTTTCATGCTTGTTGGTCCCAGTTCCCAACTGTCCTTTTTTTCTGGTTATTTGCATTTCTGAGACATGGCCTGTAATACCACTCTCCCCAGCAGATGCATCTGCCTTACTTACACAATACTCTCCAACCTTAACATTCCTGAAGTTCCTAAAGTTCAAGGCACTGGGTATTAAAACATTATCCATGCTGTAAGTGACAAATTCTGTATTTTCAGGTAATGTAGACTGAGAAATGCCTAGGAAATAGCATTTGAGGTCATGTTTCTTTCCAACCTTAATCTAACCTGTATTGGGTTTCTACTTTGTGCTTCACTCCACTTTGTGGCATTATTTATTACATTTTCTCATTTAGTCTTCTCAGCAATATTCCCTTTAGTAGGTAGGAGTATCTTCATTTTGCAGAATATGAAAAAAGATTTCAGGAAGGTTAAAAACTTGTTTAGTGTCCTAGGTTTTCGGCCAAATCATCATACCCTAAACCCAAGTGTGCTTTCCAGTGTATCACATTACCTATGTAGGTATTTAGATATGAGTCCAGACATGATCAGTTTTAAGTGTAATGATCGATAAGACCATCATCACAAGCTTCATCCCCGTATTTGCTATTTTACTTCCCGAGGAAAAATCTCATCACTACAACCACAGATTGGACCTCTAGTTCTGGCTAGCCATCAGTCACTAGAGAATCGAGCTAGATCCTAGATATCTGCTAAAATCCACCCTACTGTAGGAGAAGCAACTCAACTCATGGTCTAGTGTCAGAGATCAATATTATGTTCATATATGAAAGGCAGCCCCTTTCTGTTCTTACCGGGCCTATCACACAAAAACTTTTCTGATAACTTAAAACTCTAATGATGATGTTCTGGAACCCCTTGTCTGTGTGCATTTAATTTAGCAAAGAAACTCAGAGAATCGGATGGACTTGTTTACCTGAATTGGGAAGACTTTGATAATTTATTGGACACAGGGATGTAAATCATCTACATAACCCAGAGATGAGAACTTATCCTGCAGACAGGAAACAGGAACTTGTGATGACTATAAAAAGGAAGATGAGGGCTTTGAAATCAGGAACTTAGGTTGTACAGAGCCCTTGGGATAAAACATCACCTGCTACCACACAGCATTCTGTTTTCCTCCTGTCTCCTTTCCCATCACATTTACTGTTCCGCCTCTGTAAAATAGAAGTTATAGGTAGAAGACAGAAGATTAGGAGTTAGTCTGTCTTTCACTGGGGCTCTCTTCCCTCTAATCACTCTTCTTTAACCACTATTAAAGTTACTCACATGCCAGTTTAGAAGAAACATTTACTTTCCACTATCTAGTCCAGATAAAGCACAAATAAAAGGGACCGTCATCTTGGTGCATGCCTCATAATCTTAATGCCAGACTAATGTTTGACTATCTTACTTAATAATAATAGTGGCCATTTAGTGACCACGTATTCTGATGGCTAATAGCTAATGTTTATTTGGTGCATACTGTGTGCTAAAAACTTTCCAAGTGTTCCTGACACTGTGCTGGCAGTGCTGTATATAATACAGTGTTTGATGACAATAATATTGGGTTGGCCAAAAGGTTCCTTTGGTTTTTAAGTAAAAATAAAAGACACATTTTTCATTTTCACCAAGAACTTTATTGAACAACCTATTCATTGTTTTGTTCCACTACCTTCTGCCGTTTTTCAGGCAACTTCATAATTCCATCTTCCCAAAACCTTTGATCTTTTTGAGCAAAGAACTGTTCCAGGTGCCTTTTACAGTCTTCCAGGCAATGGAAATGTTTTACATTAAGAGAATTTTGTAAAGACCTAAATAAATGGAAATCTGAAGGTGCAATGTCTGGTGAATATGGCGGATGAATCAGAACTTCCCAGCCAAGCTGTAACAGTTTTTGCCTGGTCATCAAAGAAACATGCGGTCTTATGCTATCCTGATGGAAGATTATGTGTTTTCTGTTCACTAATTCTGGACACTTTTCGATGAGTGCTGCTTTCAAGTGGTCTAACTGGGAGCAGTACTTGTTGGAATTAACTGTTTGGTTTTCCAGAAGGAGCTCATAATAGAGGAGTCCCTTCCAATCCCACCATATATACAACATCACCTTCTTTGGATGAAGACCAGCCTTTGGTGTGTGGTTGGTGATGGTTCATTTCGCTTGCCCCATGATCTCTTCCGTTCCACATTATTGTACAGTATCCACTTTTCATTGCCATCACAATTTGTTTTGAAAATGGAACGTTTTCATTACGTTTAAGTAGAGAATCGCATGAGGAAATATGGTCAGGAAGGTTTTTTTCGCTTAACTTACGTAGAACCCAAACATCAAAGCGATTAACATAACCAGGCTGGTGCAAATGATTTTCAACACTTGATTTGGATACTTTGAGTATGTCACCTATCTCCCATGTGCTGATTGTTCTCAGTTAATGTCTTGATTTGATCGCTATCAACTTCAACTGGTCTACCCAACCATGGAGCATTATCCAGCAAGAAATCTCCGGCACGAAACTTCGCAAGCCACTTTTTTTTTTTCTTTCTTTCTTTTTTATTTTTTTTGCTTTATAACAAATTTAATCAGTTATACATATACATATGTTCCCATATCCCCTCCCTTTTGCGTCTCCCTCCCACCCTCCCTATCCCACCCCTCCAGGCGGTCACAAAGCACCGAGCTGATCTCCCTGTGCTATGCGGCTGCTTCCCACTATCTATCTACCTTACGTTTGGTAGTGTATATATGTCCATGCCGCTCTTTCGCTTTGTCATATTACTCAGCCATAAAAAGAAACGAAATTGAGCTATTTGTAATGAGGTGGATGGACCTAGAGTCTGTCATACAGAGTGAAGTAAGCCAGAAAGAGAAAGACAAATACTGTATGCTGACACATATATATGGAATTTAAGAAAAAAAATGTCATGAAGAACATAGGGGTAAGACAGGAATAAAGACGCAAGCCACTTTTGACACGTTCGAACAGTCACAGCACCTTCTGCATACACTGCACAAATCTTGTTTTTGCATTCCAGTTGTGTTTTTACCTTTCTTGAAATACTAAAGCATAATATGCTGAAAATGTTGCTTTTTTTCTTCCATCTTCAATATTAAAGTGGCTATACAAAAATTCACCAATTTTGATGTTTTTGTTTAAATGCACGCTCATATGACAGCAGCCACATACAATCTAACAAACTTGTTTCGAATGAAGTTAAAGACAACTAAGTGCTACTAGAGCCATCTTACAGAAAAAACTGAACAAACTTTTTTGCCAACTCAATAATAATAACCAATACTTTATGGAAATTTTACCATGTACCAGGACTGTTGTAAGTGCTTTACATATGTTAACTGCTTTAGTCCTCTCAAAGATTCTGTAAATTAGGGCCAACTATCATCCTCATTTTATATTTGAGAAAACCAAGGTGTAGAGGGTAAGCAGTTTGCTCAAAATCACTCAGTAAGTGGTGGAATCCAACTAGTCTTGGGCTTCAGAATCTATCTTTAATCACTTGACTAGACTGCCTTCTATTTTGTGATATTATTCTTTCCATTTTACAGATGAAGAAACTGAGACTCTTAGAGGCTAACTAATTTTACTAGAATTATAGAGTTAATTTATTAAATAAAATATTTATTAAATGTCTGTTATCTGCCAAGCACTGTGCTAGGCTAGCAAGTAGTGGTCTCACTCAGTATCCCATGTGCATTGCACTAGACATGCATTCTGTGTTTCCTCCTAGTTGAAGTTATCTAAAATATATACTAATGGGCTTCCCTGGTGGCGCAGTGGTTGAGAGTCTGCCTGCCGATGCCGGGGACATGGGTTCGTGCCCCGGTCCGGGAAGATCCCACATGCCGCAGAGCGGCTGGGCCTGTGAGCCATGGCCGCTGAGCCTGCGCGTCCGGAGCCTGTGCTCCGCAACGGGAGAGGCCACAACAGTGAGAGGCCCACGTACCGCAAAAAAAAAAAGAAAAGAAAAGAGAAAATATATACTCAACTTGCTCATTTCTGTCTTCTTATTGAAAGAAGACTATGCTTCCTGGGCAACTGCATGTTGTCTTTGTTCACCAGTTAGACTTTTGCATATGTTGTAGCTAATTTTCAACATAAAAGTATTCAGTAGGAAGACTAGGATGGAAGCAGTACTTAGCCTATTGCTGCGTATATTGCCTCCTCAGAGAAGGTTTGAAGTGTTTATTAGTGTTTGAAGATACTAGTGTTTGAAGACGTCAGTAGGCCATCAGAAGGTGAACTCTGATCCTTTGCATTTAGGGTAAGTTAAAGTTTTCACTAACTAGGCTAGTGTGAGAGACAGAAAGTAAAAGCTACGAAGGACTATAGGATCAACGTTTTTGAGTAAAGTTTGAGAATATAATGAAAATAGCAGATTTGACGGCATAGTAAATATATGCACAGTGTCATTGGCAGCCCTTTTTTCATTCCATGGGCCATTATTCCTTTACTCTTTTTGTCAGGTTGTCCTTCCTAAAGGGATAGAGATTTGAGTGGCTTATAGGAGGAAGGTACCGCAGTTGTTTTGGATGTAGGAAATGGGAGGTGTTTCAGAGAGGCAAGGTGGAGGCAGAGTGTGTGTGCAAGAGTTAGATTAAGTGGTGGAAGACTCAATGTGATTTGCTTAACTTTCTGAGTGACTACAGAAATGAGTTTCATTTATTGAGCATATACTTTTACCCTTCAGAAGTTGACTTGGCCTACTTATATCATTAGCCCCAGTTGCCACACTTGCATAATGAGAGTGCCTCATGGGAAACAGCAGTATTAAGAGATTCTTAAAAATAGTTCTGTTAGGTGTTATTTATAATTTGTTCTTTTTCAGGGCTATCCTTTAGTAATTGGTTTCTTGAATTATTTCATGGAAGCAAACCCATTGTAATCCATATAACCACATCCAGGCTTTGAACAGCACTTCACTCTGCCTCTGATCCTAGCCTCCAGAATAAAATCAAAGTCCCATGAATATTTTAAGTGACAACCACAAAGATCCTGAGACACATTCTCCCTGTATCGGAAGTTGGGAGGGACTTCTGCTCTTCCCTTATCCCTGACGCCAGGTGGCAGGTCCCTAAACTCTGTGCTTTTTAGGTTGTACGCCTGAGGAGTGATGTGTCCAGAGTTCCAGAGAAGTCTTGGAAAATAGTTGAGGTGAGTTGAGCTGCTGGTTATTGTGGTGGATCACCAGTCTTTATGCTTGTCTCACCACAGCCCCAGATTCTTATTATTAAAATAGGCACGTGCACAGTGATAAGTGTAGGGGTGCATTTTTCTTGATTCCCTTTTTTATGCACTGTGGAATCCTACAGTGTGCATGTTTTATAACGAAATGTTCGATAGTCAGCTAATGTTCGATAGTCAGTATTAACGGCGAAGCCTCTGTTTAGTGTGATTGCATAGTATGAAAGCAGCCTAGGTTTCTTGATTATAACTTTGCCGAAGTGGCCAATTCTAACCAGTTATTCATACCTGAAAGGAGAAAGTTGTATTTGGCTACAATGAATAGCATCTGTTATTGAACAGTATCTAGAGCACATGTATCTCTTGTGCCAGAATACGTTTCTGGCAGACACCTTTGAGACGTGTAAAGGATTAAACAAAATCTTTTACTTCCCAGTTCCCCACCTCTACCATCACTCTCTCACAAACTTCATCCAGCATCAATTCTTTGCTCCAAAATGTAATCATGTCATCTTATAAATTTGCTGTTGCAAAGAATTGTGAATCAAATGCCTGAAATGCCCCTTCAAACCATGATCTCAAAACCTTCTACCAAAATTAATCACACCTTCTTCCAGTAGTCCTGTGCCATAGCCATGGTTCGCTTCTTATTGTATGAGCTTGGAAAGATAATATATTTACCCAAGACTTTACCATGGCTTTAGCCCCAGAAGACTAGTTTAACAGAAGCTTGGCCCCAGATATGGAGTGAATTGGCAGCCAGCGGGAACAAAGCTGTGTCAGGACAAATGTACACTCCCCATCTTCTCTAGTTGGCTTTCAGCTGGTTGCACCACAGGAGTCTTTCTATGGACTGTGTATCCTGTGACCAATAACTGGTGCTCTCGACCCAGGTCCCTCTTGGCTAGTGAAGGCCTGTCGGGAGACATTAGGTTCATGCTGGTGGAGATCCTTAGTCAGTGGCTCCCTGAAGGAAAATGGGGCAAACAGCCAGCTTCTGTTGAACAGGTGGTAGTTAGACCTTAGATCTGGTCGGGGCAGGAGGGAAAGAATCTCTCCAAAATTACCAGTATTGCTGGTTTTCACACTGTACCTGTACTCCTCTTTCTAATAAATGATTGTTTAGAAAGTAATCCAAAAATATCTCTGGCGGCATCTGGAGCCCTTCCTTAGCAGTCTGGATTTGGGCCCAAGTGAGGAATGGAAACCCCACTGGGGTGCAAGCAAAAGAGGAAGCATGTTCTTAGCCATGCATCAGTGGAGGCCCCTACTGGGAGAGAGGATTATCACAAGGCAGCAGGCAGCCCTGTACCCCAGCCTGCTGAGTTCATGCTTTGTGCCACAGGATGTGGAGCGAAGGAAATGTGAGGCCAAAGTGGTCGCTCCAAGTTTTCTTATACAATAGCTTATTCAAGCAGATTGGGAACGCCTCTTAAGAGATTTGTTAGGTACATGTCCCCTTAGCAAGATGGCCACCACAGATGGTAGGTTCAGATATTCTAATTGAAATAAATACTTAACGTTCATATTTATTTTATATCTCCATAGCCAGCTTTTCTTTATCAGATGTCATTCTGTATTCCACTGAATGAGGCAGCCAGATTCCTAACCTTTTACCGCTTGGTTTCCAAAGTAAATTATGGTCTTAAAATTCAATTTTAGCAAAAGATTTTTTTACCTAATTTTGGTCCTCTATTTTGTGATGTTATTTTAAATGATATGGAAAAATTAGTCAGCCAAGATTAATGTGGATCTATTCATTATCACTAAGTTTATGTATTTAATATGCAGCAATGATGTCTATACTATTAATTCTCTTGATGTGGTCACAAGTTAATTGTGACGATCATTTTATTTTTTTTTTTATTCTGCTTCAAACGTTAATGAGAGAGCTCAATATCTTTAGTTCCAAACTGTTTAGATCCAAGTCATTAAATGCTCTGTTAGTTTCCTCTTACACCTTTCCTTTTCCTCCCTCCCCTCCCTTTCTCTTTAATGGATCTCATGTAGAGAGCACTGCATTGGCTTCAAGGGCACTTGAAGCCTAAGACAAAAATATGGAAATTGGTTTCTTACTCATAATAAGCGAGTTCACACTCCATTCCAAAATTGTTTTCCTAAGGAACATCAATGCTTTTATTATATTGAATGCTTTCCAGTGACAGGTTTTGTTTTACCAAATTACATTCAGTTAAAAATCTTGGTGATGGGATGAATTGGGAGATTGGGATTGACATGTATACACTAATATGTATAAAATGGATAACTAATGAGAACCTGCTGTATAAAAAAATAAATTAAATAAAATTCAAAAAAATAAAAATCTTGATTTTTAAGTCATTTCAATAGATTAAAACAATACCTTAAATTCATAATTGTTGAGTTTTTTTAAATTTTTATGGTATCAATTTTGTATTATTGGATGTGAATTTTTTTACACTAATTGGTTCAGGAAAGTATATCATCTGATGGCAAAATACTTTGTTGTTGATTTCCACAGCACTGCTAATTTTCTGCACTGAGCCTGCTTATAAAAGCTCTTTGAGAAGTTATAACATCCTAAACATTTATAGAAGGCCTAAGGGTATTAACTTATTGTAATTTTCTGAAGATTCATTATCCAAAATCTTAATTCATTATAACAACTCTTATGAAAACCTATAGAACCAGTGTTTTCTCTTATTTTCTTATTTGCACACAATGAGAGATTCATTGTTCTTTTTAATTTGTTTCATGCGGTGCTTTTGAGTACATTTCATAGAGGGCTGTTATTGAATTTCTGTGCCTGTCATTATATATCCATACAACCTTTAGGAACTAATATTCTGGGTTTCCCAGTTCTGTAATCTACTTCAAATTTAAGGATTGACATAATTAGTTTCTTCAAAGTTATAACCTGAATGTTAGAGACAACACTGCAGATACCCAAGACCAAGGATTCAGACTGGAAAAAGAAAGCAATTTTAAAAATTATCACAGCACATGCTTTTATTCTTCATTAAATTAAATTTACAGCTCAAAACCTTATTGCTGTTTGTATGTGTATTCCCTTGTCTGGTTTTGTTATCTTGTCTGGCTTCTTTTTTAAAAACCAGATATAAGATCATGTCAACTACCTGCATATGCTCAGACATTATTTGTCACTTGATTAGTTTAGAAGTTAAAGAACATAAGTGGGTCACTGAAGTGTTATATACATATCCAAATACTCTTTTCTGAAGTTTAAAAGAAACTTCACAGTAGAATGACTAGAGATAAGAAAACATATTAAGACAGTTTTTTAGGAGCATGCCTTCTTATGTCTGTACTGATGATAATTTCTTACATTTCTAATGACTTCCTGTATTTCAAGAGCCAGAGAGATGGATGACTGGCTAAAATGGGTAATTTTTCTACCTTCTAAGACAATAACTATTTAGAAGTAGAAAGAATTTGGTTTTGTATTATGAAATTTTGAAGCTTTATGCCTTTAACAAATGCCATTTCTGACCATGATTAGCAAGATTTCAAAGTTAATACAAATTTAGGGTTTTGTTTGTTTTAACCTTTTTTCTGTGTGAAAGTCTTCAAGCTAGGCCCTTTCTTACCCTTCTGTTATTTTTTATGTAATGAGCTTTCTCTTGGAAAAGTAGTAGCTGACAATACTAGCACCTACTGTTAGAAAGGGTCCATGAAAGGGGGTAGGAAGGGAAGCTGCATTTACTGAGTAGCTGCTAAATGTCAGGTTCTGTGTTAGGTATCATCATTTAATCTTCCCAAAAGCCCATAAAGTAGGTTTTATTATTATTCCTGTTTTTCAGATAGGAAACCAAGATTCAGAGACTTTAAGTAACCCCTAGTTAGTGGCAGAATTCAAATCCAGTTATCTTTGGGACCAAAACCTGTGCTTTTGGTATGTTGCTAAGTTTATCGAGACAGCGTTCTGAGTACTTCTGGAGATGTAAAGAGAAATAGACATTTCCCTGCCCTCAGGCAGCACGTGCTTGAAGTAATGTAGGAAACACATATAAACATAGAAAATTAGTACTACAACAAGATAATATTCTATTACATGAGAAGTGCCACTAATAGGCCAGCAACTATGGATGCTCTGAGTATCCAAAGGAGGAGAGAGAGCTCCTCTTACTGAATCTACAGGGAGAGCTTCTTCCAGAAATATTTAAGCGTTGAAACTACATATTTTTATATATAAAATAGATAAACAGCAAGGACCTACTGTACGGCACAGGGAACTATATTCAATATCTTGTAATAACCTATAATGGAAAAGAATCTGAAAAAGAATATATATATATATATATATATATATATATATATATATATATGTATAACTGAATCACTTTGCTGTATACCTGAAACTAACACAACATTGTAAATCAACTGTACTTCAATTAAAAAATAATAATAATTTTAAAGAACTATATCTTTTTAAATAACAAAACTTTACCAGTGGTCACCTGAGTGAGTAGAATTTGGAATATATTATTTTTACAGGAAAAAAAATTCTTCGTAGAAAAACACACATCTTATTGGTTGTTTTCCTTTTGTTACAAAATTATAAATGAAATGGAATCAGCCAAAATACACATTTTAACATTACATTCTTGTTATTCATTTAACAAACATTTATTGAGTATTAGGCATGGGAGATAAAAGAGCATCATCTCCACCCTCAGGGAGTTTGTAGTCTAACGGAGAAAGACAGGCATATTAAAAAAAAAAAAAAGAAGAAGAAGAAAGGGAGGAAGGCACAGGCTGACAGGCAAAAACTAGGTTATGTGAAACACATAACCAAAAGTATAATGATTTATTCAACTTCATTGTATCCTTCAGAGAAGGATAACACAAATGGGCTTATTAGTCTCTTATTTCTTAGATTTTTACTTATTTTTCACTATGATCAAATTATCTTAATTGATTATGAAATGAATCTATGAACTGAAAGTGAGCTTTTTTCCTTTTCTTGCATTCCTACGCCAACTCCTATATCTTTCCCTAAAATGAGTATGTATTGTGATGTAGTTTCTTCTTGCTGTCATAAAAATTATTTTTGGTGAAGTGATAGAAGTTTTAGAAAATGTTGAAAACCCCTAAATATTGTGTAAGAATTTTTTCTGTAGAAAACTTTCATTGACTTGTGCTTTATGATAGATAATCTTATAGGTATTTCCTCACTGGACAGATTAGTCCTCACCCCCAAATTATGTGTATCTATGGTATAACTACATTTCAAATGTTCGAAGACATTTTCATATTATCTGCATGCTCTCTGAATGATAAGGTGCCTTGGAAAATGTGAGATGGTCTTTTAAAAGAAATGCAGTAATCATACATTGATTTTAAATGACCCTGTCACACGTGAAAACAAATCAGATTGTTGCTCTTAATGAGCTTTTCAATTTACTATTCAGTAGATCAGATAAGTGGATTTAAGAGGTAATGATCCTGTTTAGTACTCGAGCTTGGCTGTCAGATCCTAGTAGTGGAGAGAAATCCCTAGGGACAAAAGCGTTGACACAGTTCTAGATGGGATAATGGGAATCAAAGCTAATGGATGATAAAAGGAATGGTGCAAGTTACAAGGATAATTGTGGATTAAAGCACTGCCATGTGTCAATGTTGACTGTTTTTTCCAGTATCTTATTGGGTCAAATCTGATGCTTTGAGAAGCTGTTTTGACAGCAGAGCACAACAGACCTGCCTGCTTAGATTCCTTCTTTCTTGAATGCCAGAGACACAACAGAAAACTTCCTTGCAGGGACTATCAATTTAAAAAATATTTTTAATATGTTTAAATGTCTTAATGTTTAAAATCACATTTTTGTTACATTTCTATTATTCAGTGTGGCATGGGCAAAATCAAAATTAGATTAATTTTGATCTTTGCCATAAAAAATAGCATTTGAAAAGTCTTGAAAGTGTAAAATTTTATTTTACAAAAATACAGTGTAGTAGGGGAGATGGACAGCCAAACACTTACAATGTGAAAAGCACCATGCTAGAGGAATGGACCAGACGCTATAGGAACATAAAGGAGAGTGCCACTTACCCTACCTGGAAATGGAAGGAAGGCTTCAGAGATGACTTTTGAATGAGAATCCGGGGAAGAGGAGGAAGAAGGCTGATTCAGGAAAAATGAACAGCACATGAACTCAGAGAGATCTGTAATTGCATGAGAAGCCTCAGTATTTCATGAGTATTTCATTGTGGCTTCAGGTTGAGGGAAATGATAGATGAGGAGGTAGGTTGGGGCCAAGTTGTGAAGGGCCTTGTGTGCCACAGTCATATCAATATCAGATTTTCGAAGGGGCCCGACTTACTCCCATTCATGAGAGAGCTTTTGGATCATGTTGAGATAAGGGAAACTTCCCTTTTTACAACCATTCTTCCTTTGAGCTTTCTATGGGCTTAAAGGTTTCTGATGATTGAGGATTTGGTGGTAACTAACTTCCCTAGGTTCTTTCTCCCTAGCTCCCTCTTCTCAGCAGACATCTTACAAAAACAGTGATAGCTTTGATCTTACAAGAGATGAAGGCCTACTCTCATGAGCCAAGTCACAGATACTGGAATTGAAATGCTTTTCAATTAGGGCTCAGAAGTTAGCAGGAGAAGCAACAGGAATTTGAATCTCAATCTTCCTTTCTTTCTCTCTCCCCAGCTTCTCCCCTCTACCTTTCTGCCCCTTCCTTTCCCTCTCTTTCTCCCTCTGATTCACTGTACTGGCCTGAGGAGCTCCTGGTCGTAGGACTTAAGTCAAAAGCCTGGAACACAAGCTTCTGGTTGAATAGTGTTTAAAATCCAAACATGAGATCTCTGCAATGAACAGCTTCCCTCCCCTGTATCACCATGTAACTCTGGATGATTTGTGGTGTCCTGTGATTTTTATCTCACCTTCACAACCTATGACATTATATCAAGGTAGTGTTTACATATGAAAAACAAAAGGCAGAGGGAGTGAAAGCTAAGTTGCCATACCATAGGAAATAGGCAGATCAGGAGAGAGTAAGAGAACACAATCACAAGGAATCAAATCAGAGAAGAGAAATCCCATACAGCTGGTGTCTGGCAGAGATAACCTGGAATCATACCAGAGCATCAGGGAGTATGAAGGTGTCAACCCACCTCTCAGCTTTGCCAGGCTATTAGAGGGAATATTCCATTGGCTGCCAGTGGCATTTTCCCACTTGTAGTGGGATATGTGTTTATAAGCTCAATGCGGCTTAGGTTGGAACTGAAATGTTACACCCCAAACTCTGCAACCATCACTTCCTAATGGGAAGCTTAGTGGATTCCCAGACCCCGATGTGTTCAGCAGAGAATCCCTGAGCCTGGGATTTCAGTTTCAGCATGGAAAGTAAGACCTATCTGTATATTTGGGGGAGCTTATTGAGAGATACTTGAGGAGAATTTCTATAAATTCTTTAACTTCCTCTTATTTTTGAAATCCTTATTTTTATAGCTGCCTAACATAATCCTGAATTATTTGATGGCTTGCTAAAATCTGGAATAGATGGAAATTTTTTAAATGTTGGAATCTTTTATTCAGGCACTCCACTTTCCAGCCCTTTACGTACATATAACTGCCTTTGAGAAAGGGGTGCTTTATTACCACTTTGAGGAAAAAAAAAAAAAGTTATGTGGTATGCTGGGAATAAAATGAGTATGTGAATGTGGGTTTTTGTGGGTGTGTATATATTTCAAAATAAGGGAGGTGCTTCCTGGAAGAGAAAGAGGAGGGTAAATTTTTAAATTATAAAAATTTTTTTAAATTCTTAATTTGTTCTCCCCACACATTCCCTACATCAGTGTGGATGCAACAATGCATTAAATCTTTACATTTGTTCAATTTGAATAGTCTTTTGAAAATATATGTTAATGATAAAGTTTTTAACAACTAAATGTTTTCATGCAGGTATATGCCCGTATGTCAGAAGTCTTAGGAATAACAGATGACAACCATGTTCTAGAAACATTCATGACGAAAATGTGAGTTCCTGCTTTGGTTCTTTGATTTTTCTGCTGTTGTGTTACTTTGACCTTTTTACTGTGCTTAAATCTCTCCAGAAATATTAATTTTTAATAAGAGACTTTTTAAATTATGCTTTAATTCTTAGAATGGTAGCATTGTTCTTATCTGAAACTTAATTTCACGTATTTAAAATTCACCATCCAAAAGATGTTATTTGTCAAGGTATCCGTACTACTGCAGTATGCAGTATCAAAACATGGTTTTGAAAAGTTTACAGTCTTTGACTCTTCAGTTCAATTGGACCACCTTTTTTAATTAAAAAGAAAATACTCAATTTTAAAGACCAACTCAAGAGATTATTGCAAATTGGAATCATTGAGAGAGATTTGGTTGCCTTCAGACAGGGCATTCATTGATTCCAGTAGAAACCTATGGCTATCAGAGACATATTCATGAAAACTGTCCTTGAATTATCCCTACAATATTAGCAAAATTAACTAGTTTCTGGTCACAGACATAACTTTGTACACTTAGCCTAAACTTCTGTGCCTCCACTTGACATCTTTCTTCATCTGTGTAACAGGTAGGTAGCACTGCCTTGCTTGCAGAGAACAAAGCTAGATAAACAATCATGATCATAGGAAGTGAGTTTTGGAACCACAAGTTTGATGGTTCACTTCTTGGCAGTAACTGTGAGTCTCTATTTGACTTCCTTTGTAACTCCTGTTGTCACTCCCTACTATGTTTATTTTGGATACAAACTTAATGATTCTTCTGTGAAACATTTAGGCAACTTTTTAATTTACAAAACTAAATTTATAGAATAATACACCATTTGGAGAGCAGTGTTCATTGTTCATTGCTTGTATATAATTTTGAATATGCTATGAAAAGAACAGAAAATGTTCCATTGATATTTAAACCCACTTTATGAGATATTTGTGATTTAGGTCATTTAACTGACATGAGTGTATGTGTATTTCCATGTTCTCCCTACACAAACAAATACCTTCATTATAATTAAAAACTTTTTTTTCATATTTAGTGTCACAAACCTTAAATACTGGGGAAGATGTGAGCCTGTCATTTCAAGGACTCTTCAGTTCCTAAATGACCTTTCTGTTGGATATCCTTTTTACTATATCTGATAATGTACATAAACAACCTAATAAGTGCATTCTGTTGGCCAGGTATTTTCCTTATTTATAATTTTTCAGTGTTTTTTTTAATAAAAAGCTTTTCATTTAGCCTTATCTGTAAATACATAATTTTGAAAGATTTACATTAGCTATATAATGTGAAATTTTTATTCAGAGTCACAATTGAATTTATATGGATATATAGATTTCTAACTAGTTAAAGTTATGTTTATACCCATCCAGGTTTATAAATGGATATATAAGAAAGTATGCAAACCACATACGTTTTAATCCACAATTTTTCATAATTGTCAGGATGTTCTTGTTTTAAAAAAACATGTAACTAATTTTAAGAAAGTCAAAATGTTCCAAAAATATTACTTTATAAAAACTGAATTCCTAAGAATCAGTATTTCTTCAGTGTTCTTCAGTTGAAACGAATATTATTTTCACTAGTTAAGAGGCACAAAGGAGTAATAGAAAGGGAATTACAAGGTTTTTGACCTCTTCTTTGATTATTTCCTCTACCAAATCAACATCTTATTTACTCTAAAATAAGATTTCCCATTACACATTAAATGTTTAGATTTCTCTTTAGCAGATTTTTAAACTCTAAAACCAGAATCATCCTTTCTTATTAGATTATAGTTGATACTACTATAATATGTCTACCAATGTGAGAGAAGTATGTCGATTGTCTTTTATATGTTAGTTATCAAATATATAGGAGTTGTGAAAAATAAGTGTTGGTTTAGTTAACCACTAAGATTAGCTGGTATTTTAACATGAGGACAACATTCTGAAAATGGGTGGCATTGGATGGAAATCTTTAATGTAGGTTCACTCCAGGAGTATGTTTATATTAGTTAAGTTTAAAATTGTGTTCCTTGGCAAACCATAAAAGATTTCCAAAGTATTAGACACCCACTTTTGTGCTGGAATTTAATATGCAACTTTTTATTGGAAAATAATCGTCCTTGTCTGGCAAAATCCACCATGCAATATTTCTGTTAGTAGGTATAATGCAATAAAGACAGGGAGGGCTATTTATCACTACAAATTTTGAGGATTTCAGGATTCTTTTTATTATTTTAATATATTTCTTTGATATTAAATCAGAAAAATGATAAATTACACCTGTCCAAGCTGTTTTTCCTTTTTACTGGAAAGTGATGTACAACCCAATTCCAGTGGTCATTTTGGCTTTTTAAGATATGTATTTTTTCTTATTAAAAAAAAAACTCAACCTGTATTTTTTTTTAATAATAATGCTGAAATACTCTTTATTTCTAACATATGAAGTGGTTTATAAGTACTTCCTAGTACTGCAAACTCTGGCCTTTTCACAATGTATTATTTTGAGAACATATTATCTGGAAAGAAGCCTATATTATTTTATAGCACATATCTGTGTTTAGATTTCCCCTATTTTTTAGGTTGAAATTGAAATCTAATATAAAATTAATTTGATTTGTATTGTTTTTTGTATGATTTACATAATGCCTAATTTATTTGTATCTGCTATTAAAGATCCTTTCCTATCACTTATACCTTTTATATATTCTTTAATCCTAAGATTATAACCATTTATTTTACAAGTCACTTACTGCTTTTGAGCACTCCTTTTTTGAAGTTAATAAAAGAATCGTATTTTCAGAAAGCTTATTAGATAAAAGTTTAAAAGCTAGCGTTTTAAACCAAGGGATAGGCATAATTTCAACTTGGGTACATTGATTTATATTTTTTAACAATTATTTCAGGTTTGCATATTTAAAATATATATTAACTCAATTTGATTTCACTGCTCAGTTATTTGAATTATAAATCATTATGTCCCTTCTAGCTGATCAGTCATGAAATATCTTTGAATTCATTTACATAATGGAATATGTGAGTGGTGTATCTATTTCAGTGCAGTTGCTGGTTACTTAATGCATGTTTTGTTGTTTCTAATCGATTTCTTTATTGTAATGTACTTTTAAATCCTGATTTTAAAGCAATACATTATTTCGGTGTTAAAAATAAGGTGGTACTCTTCAGCAATAGAAAGTTATACAAGATAAAAATCATCACCATTTGGCCTCTATAAATGGAAGTATGCTTATATATTAATATTCAAAATACTTGTATTTAAAATACTAGTAACAAATAAATGAAAAGCATGTTATCTTACTATAAAATTTTTAAATGTTCCTTATTACTTTTATAATGCATGTCTTCAAATACTTATTTTTTTGTTTTTTCTATTTTTATCTTCTTCAGAGTGAATCTTCCTCATTATTTATGGTCCTCACAGCCAGTCTCTGAACTTTGGTGCTCTTGTATCTGACTGCTTGTTTGGAAATTGAAACCACAAAAGATCCTCATTTTTAAGAAGCACTAAAAAGCCTTGTGTTTACTTGCCTAAGGCAGAGTAACCTGGAATGGTAACCTGGCCCCATGGTTACTGTCTCAGACCTTAGTGATAATCAGAATTACTGGAGTTCTTGTTAAAATACAAATTCCTGGACCCCACCCCCACCCCCAGAGTTTCTGTTTTAGGAGGGCTCAGACTGAGGCCTGAGAATTTGCATTTTCATCAACTCCAGGTGATGCTGGTGGCTCAAGGACCATGCTTTGAGGACTTCTGCCTTAAATTAATCAGAAAATAGAACTGAATGTCCTAAACAGAAAAGTCGGGTATTTCTCCTACAAGCTCTTCTCTAAGGGAATTTGTCTTCACTTGGAAAAGGCGGACTTGACGTTTTTAGAAATAGTCTAGTTTTCCAAATAATAATGTGTGTGAGGAGGATACCATTACGTTAAGTCCCCAGATTTTAACTGGAAAGCCTTTGTTGCATTTACCCCAAGGTTTCTGTTGGTAAATTTGAAGCTTTCTAAATTGGTAAGATTATTGTAATTTTAAAATCCAGTGGCCTTTTTGAGAGAAAGTTTGTTTTCCTGGCAGATTCATTACATGTGGCATATATGATACATTTAGCAAACATATCTAGTAACTTTTTAATGTACTTTTTAAATTTCCAAGACTAAATTTCATGAATTCCAGACTCTAAATACCTTTCTCTAACAGGCACAGAGTTGAAATGACTCTGTCCTGGGGCAGCCCTCCACAGTTAGGTTTAATACCTGGGGATCTTTTTCCTGCTTTGAAATGATTTCCAGTCAAAAATTCTAGTTTCTATCTAATTGGGAAAGGAGTAAGATTGTTTAAGTGATTAGAACAAGGAAGCTGCCAAGAAAACTGGAGCAAGAATAAGGGTCATACAGAGCTATCAAATAAACTTACTTATTTTAAATGCTGAGAAAGAGGGAGGGAAGTGTCACATTTCATCCAAAATTCTGTTTGTTTATTAATCATTATTTCAAATTTTTCTTACTTTGAAAAATAATTGATCAATATTTCTACTGCAATTCATTATTTACTAAAATTTATAGCATTTACATGTCTCTGGGTTTCAGATAGATAATAATGAGAAAGGAAATTTCATTTTCTGTTAGGCCCTCTGTTGGTAGCTGCCCTTATTACATCATCCTCAAAGGTTTGAGAAAACCCAAAATATCTTTAGCTTTTAAAAAACAGACCCCATTAAAGGGTTCTACATAAATTCATGAATTTATCCAAACTCACTTTACCCTATTGATAATGTTAACTTAAACAATTCTTAGAATTAATCACTTCATCATGTTATCGCAAGACCACATACATAATTCACGGGGCCCAGTACGAAGTGAAAATGTGGGGTGCCTTGTTCATAAATGATTAAGAATTTCAAGTCCTCAGCAGCAGAGCATTGAACCAAGCAGAGGCCTTTATAAGCAGAGGCCCCTGTGCAAGTGCATAGTCTGGACGCCCATGAAGCTGGCTCAGGTTATCTGTTAAAGAAAGAATTCCTTCCATTTGGCTTCAGACTAACTCTCTAAGACCGGGACTATCTCCCATAGTTCCTGTACACCAGGATTTGGTGAATCCTGAATGAGGTGGAGGGTCAGGAAAGACTAAAGGATGAAAGATGAAACAAGGGTCTAGAATGAAATAAGGGTGAAGGATGGAAGTAAAATTGGGTATGTCTGTTACAGGAAATGTTTAGTAATAAGCCGTAGTAATTCTGCTTTTGTGAAACAGTATTAAAATGTATTGCTTTATTTCAGCAAATATCACCATCTCTAGATGGTTTTCAGAATGTTAAATAAAACTAGTTTCAGCTGCATCCCTCAGGCATACTTCTATTAACATTTCTCATCAAAAGAAATGTTGATTTACTTCTTTGTTTGCCGTCTCTGTCATCTTTGGAAAAGTCGTCTCGTAATTTATCTGCTCTATTTGTTTGTTTTTGTGCTGGCATCAAGGGTGAGAATCTTCTACCCCTCTTCTGTAGCCCACTTATGCAGGCCTTCTCTCAGTTCTTTATATATTCTTGCTTCACAGGATTACCTTCCTCGAGTATTGTTTCGATCTGATCATTTTTCTTCCCAAAAGCCCAGAGTCACTTCCACTTGCTTCTTGGGTCAAAGTAAAATGATCGATTTAAACTTGAGTTCTTTAATGGTACTTGACTTATTGAGTTCCCATAACTAATTTCCTGATCTACCACTCAACCACAATTTGTACTTTATACTTGGGCCAAGGAAATTTATTTTTGCCTTCCCCTTGACACCCTTCATTATCTTTCACTGAATTACCACATGTGCTGTTCTCTTCATTTGATCCATTGTAACTCACTTAGGTCTCTTTTAATTTTCAGGTGTAGCTAAAAACTTGGTAGAGCCATCCTGAAGTAGTTATAATCCTTAGTCACTGTGTTAACTGAAAGAACATGAATGAGTCATTTAATTTCTCTGAGACTCAGTTTCTTCATCTGTAGAAAGGGAATATTACCTATCTCTTAGGATTTTGTAAGGATTAAATAAGATAATAAATACATAACAATATATCTATGTCATCTTACAATAATAAAGCACCTGGTTCTACTGATCCAGTCACATAGTAGGTGCTACTAAATACTTCATTTTCGTTCCTTTTCTTTTTCTTAATGTTCTTGGACACCTAGTTCTTATCTATATTTCTGGTGATGAATATAATATAGCCTAGTATTGGCTAGTCCTTTCTCCTATTAAGTTGTAAATTATTAGGGATTAGGACTCTTGTTTCCTTTCTCTATAGTTTCAAAACTTCATCACATAGCAGGTCTTTTGAACATACTGTTACCTCTCCTACAGAGATACTAAACCTTAACGCTTATTCCTTACAAGTAGTTATTAGTATCCCTTAAGATGTTTCATTTTGGTTATACCTGTTTGGATTTTTTTAGTCTAGTAGGGTTCATGAGCATAATTCTACTTTTGAAATAACTGATACTTCAGTAATTATACTATATACCTACAGTATATTTATACTATATTACCTACAGTAATTTCCAACAGGTAATTTTCTTATCTGTGAACTTTCTTCTATCATCAGGATCTAGTTGTATCTGTAATATTTGTAAATATGTAAGGCTTTTACATAATTGCCTAGATCAATACCATTATCCACCCTCTTGTGCTTAGTGACTATCATGCATCTAATATACTGCTTCTTTTATTCTAAAACAAATTTTGTCACATTTTCACACTTCTGTAAATAAAATGTTTTATAGTTGATGATATTTTTAAATACTTTTTCTTTCATAGTAGCTCATATAATAAGGATTTTTTTATAGTCAGTGGTGTTTTAGGATTCATGAAATATGGTGTTGCTCAGTAAAGACTTGATAGCATGAATTGAAGTCATACTTGGTGCTCCTGTGCCCCTTAGCTGCTAAAGTGTGTGGTACCTGTAAGTTAAGAAACCAGGACATTCTCGATTTGGTTATCCTTCTTTTCAAAGGATGCAGATTTTCAAAATTTTGACCATCTCTAAGATACACCATTCTTTCAACTTTTTCTTGCCTTTCTCCATTTGTCATGCTAACTATCAGTAAGGCCACCTTCACCTTCGTCAGTGGTTTCATAACAACATGGATATAGACAGAAATTTTGTGAGCATTTTGTTTGTCAGTTAGTATCAGCCAGGTTTATGGAGTTTGCTCAGTCCTGGATGTGATGAAGGCTCACTTATGAGTTGATGCCTCCTAAAAGAACAGTTTCCCTATTGCTTCTGGGACCTAGTTCCAGTTTCAGTTGTATCTCAAGAAGCTAGTGATCTCTGTAGAATCATTTGGCATCTTTAAAATCAAATGGATATGAGATAGCCTAGTGAAAAGAGCTTATACTTTCAAGTCACACAGACCTTTGAACTTTGGATTTGAATCTTGGCTCTACCATGTATAAGTTCCATGTGGGACCTTTATTAAGTTCCTTTACTCTACTGGACTTCTACTACTGTTGTTACTGTTAACCACCATTACCACGTGTACTGTTATAAACTGTTGTCAACAGGCCTCTGAAATCTAACCTAGTACTGCCACCCAACTGAAATGGTGCAACTTACAAGAACCCTAGTCTCTTAGAGAAGAATGAAGATTATAATGATGACGTATCTATTTACCTTTTTAAAAAAAATTACAGATCCTCTTAAGGACCATAACTAGCTTTGAATTGAATTCCTATAGGGGAATATAAATATTCAGATGAACACTCATTTTTTTCTTTATTGAAAAAGTTAAAAAATTCACTCTTAACCTTTTTTTTTTTTTTTCTTTAGAAGGTAATTAAAAGGCCGTGAGGCTGGCCTTGGTACAAAGTGCACAGATGCAGTTCTGCAGAAAATGTGTCTTTGGCATATGAGATTCTTCCTGTGAATGTTCTGTTTATTGCTACCATAAA
Organism: Hyperoodon ampullatus; assembly: GCF_949752795.1. NCBI lineage: Eukaryota > Metazoa > Chordata > Mammalia > Artiodactyla > Ziphiidae > Hyperoodon > Hyperoodon ampullatus. The sequence goes on from NC_136917.1 coordinate 15,452,138, forward strand.
TATTCTGTTGTCAAAACATGACTTGCTGTTTATTAGCAGCACTGACAGGAAGATTCCTATTAATGGCAGCATTCTTATTACCCATAGACCCTGTCACTTTTAACTTCACAATTGTAAGAGAATTGTATTTGGTAATTACTTAAGATATTTCTTAGCTTATTGATCCCCACCCCTGTTTAACCGAGTGACGTTTGAGTGGCAATTCTTCTACTTAGTGATTTACACTGGAAAAAATCATCAAATCTGCATCTTTGTAAGCAGGGAAAGACTTGCTACCTATCAGCCCTGATCTTGTTTCAACCTTCCAGAAACACATAGTGCATCAAGCACCCACTGAGAGCAATGTACTGAGGAAAATGCATACATGCGGCCACTGCCCTTAGAAAGTTTACAGTATAATACACAGATAAGCAAAATACACAGTTGCTTAATATGCAACTGGAATGGGTTGCCTTAGAGTCAGAGGGGCTTGAATGTAAATCATCCTAATTGCCCGTCTTTTGGAAAGTTTTATTTCATTGTTTGAGTTTGTTTCCTCATTTGAAAAATAGAATCTATCTCATGGGATTGTGAGAATTAACCTTGCAAGTAGTAAGCATTCTGTAAATGTTCATTCTCTGCTTCTTTGTGTCTTCTCTCTGGTTTACATTTAGCAAAGACATTTGCATCATCTGATCCTTACAACAGTCCTCACAACCCAAGATAGCTTGGGTATATCCTCATTTGTTGAAGAGGAAGACTAAGGCTAAGAGTCGCTGAGTATAGTACTCAGACTCTCATCCTGCTGATTGAATGGTGTAGTCAAGCTGAAAGCCCCGGTTTCCTAACTTTTGTTCCAGTGCATTTCCTACTCTTACACCCACACCTGAGTGCCTAAAATTTTAAATTAGGCTTATCAGCCCCACTGTACAGAGTTAATATACATCTGCATTTGACGATGATGTGAAGGAAAAGAGCCAGTGTTTTCACTGGGACATAAATGGAACCATGTAAGATTATCACGGCTTGAAGAAAGGTGTGAGTAAGTATGTAGGGAATGCCCAAGAGGTGCCCTACTTAGAGTAGGAGACACATGACTAGAAAACACTTAGGGTAAACCCTAAGTAAGAGCAGAGGGTGTCTGTGTCCTGAATAGATGCTCTTAGAACCCATTTCAGCCCTTCTTTGATGACGGCATTAACCAGAAATTATTTAGGGTTTGTGACTTTTCAACTCTATTCTCATTCTGAGTTGAACTGTTCAGGTGATAATGTGGTACAGTAGAAAGAACACAGCCTTTGTAATCAAACCTCAGGTCAAATGTCAGCACTCTCAGTCCACAGATGTATAATCTTGGGCAAGTAACTTAATTTCTCTGAGCTTCTGTTTTCTTATCCACAGATTAGACATAATAAGTAATATTTAACAATGTAATTATGAGGATTAGGTGGGTTAACAAATACAAAATGCCTTACACCTAGTAGGCACTTGAGAAATATTAGGTCCTTTAAACCTGTCCTTCAATATTTGAGGACATGCAATCTGCTACATCCTCCTAATTGTATTCTGATTTTCTTCATCTAAAGCAGAACTTCCTTAGATTTCTACTAACTGAGCTCATGTTTCTTAGAATTGAATAATTTTCTCTTTCTTGATAGCTTATTATGGGTCTTTCATAATTATTTTTTATAAAATAATATTAAGTGAAAAGAAGTTCCATGTTACACCCAAAATGTAAAAAGGGTCAGTTTTAATTTTCCACTATCAAGGCTTTAATAGTAAAAAAGTTTTTGTCTTAAGTATAAAAGTCATTCTTCCTTTCCATAACTAGAATATGTATAAGATAGGAAAAGTAATTGCACTGGTTAATAATGGATTATCATTCTTAACAGAATGGAAGGCATTTCTATAGGAATAATACTCTTTAGAAAAAATATTTATTCTTCATAAATAGAAATTGATGCCATTATAGTTCAGTGTTATTTTGTGATCTATTACTTATTGATAAGACAATTGTATTTCCCCAGATTCCTTAATTTCTATTACCTATATCCTCTTAAAAAAACTTGTGAAGATAGATGCCGTGAAATTCATGTTAAAAAATCACACGGTGAGTCTTATTTCCTTTAACTAATGATTAGAGTTTTCCGGGTAGTTTAGGTAAAGCTTAGTAACTTTGGATGCTCTCTTGCTTTCATCAGAGTGAACACTTCCCCTTTCTTGGCATCAGTGACAGTTACAGTCTCAGTGACTTCAGGTGCCGAACAACCTTCTACACAGCCCTCACTCGTCTTCTGATGGTAGACCTAGGTAAGGTTAAGAATTTAAGCTTAATTAATAAGGGGTCAACAATATACATGTGTGAATAAAGAAGTGTCATATTTGTGAGTACCACATTTAACTTATTGGAATTTGCCATCTTTGACAGTTTTCTACAACTTTCCGAGATTTGAGCATTCACTTGTTAGCATCAGAGCCAAAAGGCAAATTTTTGTATATAAGGTGGTGTTTTTCACTTCAAATAGTACTTGTATTAACTCTTTACTTCAAAACTGATTTTCTGGGTATCCTTTGATCCATTAATTTTACTGCTACAAAATCAAAGAATAATCATAAATACAGAAAAGCTTTATAAACAAGGATTTTCTTTGTAATGGCATTTAATCTAGAAAAAAATGGCAATGATGTAAATGTCGAACAACAGGGAATTATAAAATTATGGCATATCTACTTACTTGATGGAATAGTCTGTAGTCATTAAAAATTATGACTTGAAGACAAAGTAATACATGAAGTTTTATGTTATAATATTAAGCAAAAAAGTAAGGTATTGAACTGTGCAAATGATTATGAGCATGCCCATTGGGAGGGAAAAAACAATGCGTCAAAAAAAAGCTTAAATGAAATTCTTCAAAAATGTTAAATGTTGTCTTTGAGTAGTGCACTATAGGTGACTTTTCCTTATTTCTGGTTATTTGAAATCTTCCTTACTGTATTACTTTTCTAATGGGAAAAATTAACTTGTTTTTGTTTCATTGAAAAGCTGAAGTTAGCCAGAAGTATCCACAGGTAGATAGCTAGCTAGCTACCTTAAGATGGGCACTTAAGCCTCTCTGTGTTGAGCACGTTATTCTGGATTCCCATTTTCCCCCATGTTTGGATACTGCAGGTTAAATTACTCGGTTTATAGACATACGAGAGAATTCAATCAATGACGATATGATATCATCCTTAGAAAATATAAGACTGATGATACTTTTTCTTCCTTTCTCTTGCAATGTATTAATTGATCTATCAACTTAAACATGAATTTTTTTTAAACATGGCCATACATAAGGAAAAGGGATAAATAATTTCATTTTGTATGTAAAAGGCATTGACCCTCGTAATGAAAAGGTGACTAAACCCTTCTCTGCTCCATATGTATGTTATTTTCATGCATTTCAACAGAATAAATTACCAGAAGGACAAACAGCCAAAAGTTGAGAAAAATATAACAAGAATGACTAAGGAGCTTAGTGGGCTTGATTTCTAAAGAAAGATTAAAAGAACCATGTATGTAAAACTTGGCTAAGTGACAAGTAGGGCTTGAGGCAAAGAAAACTGTCTATAAATATTTGAAGAGTGTAAACCAGGCATGCAAAACCCAATCATCTGCTACCTTCGGCAAACGGAGGATCTGAGTGACAGCTTTGCATGCTGCACACTGGTCTGTATTACCTCTCAGCTGCTGCCTTGGAGAGCAGCAGAGCAGCCCAGACTCTTTGTCATTGTCCTCCATAGTCATTTAGAGAGCACCCTGTGCTGAGGTCTGAGGGCAAGACAAAGACCAGTCAGGCATACTGGCCCCTGCCCTCAAGGAGCTAGCCTTCTTGCTTTCCCTGTTGTCCAAGCATTAAAGGAGATAGGAACACCCTTGTCTAGACTTAATTTGTTTCCTAAGCCTTAAAAATGCTCTTTTAATGACCTGTCAAACAGAGTGAAAGAAGCAGGGAGACCAAAGTTAAACAGAACTAGCTAAAGGAAATTTCCTAGAAGGAGGTTCATGTCACGCACATCTTCAGGACCTGGAAATGGAATGAGTCAAGATCCTTCTTTGTACGGCCATTATGGACAAAAGAACCCCTCATAAACCTGTGGTGGCTTACACAACAGGATAGCACTGTCAGTATTCACAGCACTACTGCACTTATCTTTGCATTGATAATTGATAGTCATGATGATGCCCAGAAAGACCCCGCATTGCACGCTGCCTTTTTGAAGACTACTTTTATTTAGTATTGCTTAATGTAAACTGTGAGGTATGAGAAACTGAAGTAAAAATATATAATTGAATAATAGGGTTTTACTAGGTTTCGCACGATTTGATTCCTTTGAAATATTTAACCCAAGAACATATAAAGTATAAATTGAAATTTTTTGGTTCAGAGTTTTGTTTTAAGGTTAATATCTGTTACACTGAAAGCAGTTTTTAGGTACCTTGGGAAAAAGGAAAGACAAGCTGTGTGGGAGTACCTGGTACATGGTAGATGCTCAATGTAAGTAAATCGAATCTAGGAATAGATAAAATGAAAAACAATAGCAGCTACACTCATGGAACTTGTACACTGTTTGAAAAGAAACTTTTTTATTTATTAGTGTTTTTCACTTTTAAAAATAATTAAACGTGTATGACAAGCATCAAGTGATGATTTGTGGTATATATTATCAGAGCTTCCTTCCCCTGTTACAAACCAGAGTTGCTCTTCTTCCCAAAATATGTTGAGCTCCTTTATGGTATAGACTTTGCCTTCCTCATATTTTCTAGTACCAGTCTCAGTATCTCTACATTGTAGATGCTAAGTTAGTATTTGGCGAATGAATGACACACAAGTATACTGTAACCAGAATGCCATAATCATGGCTCCTGAAATCAGTTCAGCCTGCTGTGTTCTCTCTGGGAGTAGTTTGATCATTGGGCTCTCCAAGACAAAACAAATCAAGTGGCTGATTACTTTCACAAGTGATTAGCTACACTTGGCCACTCTTGTGCTCGATTGGTCACTTGTTGCTCTCTGTTCAAGTTATTACTTTACAGACAATCATTTGCTGAGTGCTGCTGAACACAGGTTTATTATTTGAAGGCTTGTCTCACAAACTAGATTGACTGGATGTTGCTGTCAGAATTCCTATATAGATGGCTCTATAGTTTTCTATTGGGTGTTCACTGTCATGGAAACAAGGAAAGAAGAGGTAGTGATGTTGTCAAAAGAAGCACAGGTCCGTGTATTAAGTGAGAGAAATACTAGATCATGAGAATTCTTCTCAAATTAAACAGAAAAATTTGAAGAGGAACTTTTTATATCAGTGATTTTTGTGTGTGTGTGTAAGAATCACATAGAAAAAACGCCTAACCAACCTGCTTGCAAAGCATTGGATGTGATTCTTGGATTGAAATATAAAGCATATTCTAATTGAATCCTACAAAAGAAATTGAATATGCTTTGTGTATAAGCCCTGCACATTGGAGTGATTAAAAAAGGTGAAGAAATCGGGTGTCACATTAATTGATATTTACTTTGAAATGCATTTTGGTTTCTATTCAATAATTTGTACTTTGTATGAATTTAATTAGGGGCTATGTGCCCCAGGTTGTATTTCAGATTAAAATGGGGGGGAGGGTGTTGACAATAAACAGTTGTACCACTTTATCAAATTGCTCCTTGGCTAAACTAGACGAAATGTTCACTTGTATAAAGAACAGAATTGAAAGCATTTCATCGTCAGAATGATGATGTTTCATGTTGGCCATGTATTTTTTGTATTCTAAGAAATTATAAAAATTACTGCAGGGCTTCCCTGGTGGCGCAGTGGTTAAGAATCCGCCTGCCAATGCAGGGGACACGGGTTCGAGCCCTGGTCCGGGAAGATGCCACATGCCGCAGAGCAGCTAAGGACGTGAGTGACAACTACTGAGCCTGCGCTCTAGAGCCCACGAGCCACAACTACTGAAGCCCATGTGCCTAGAACCCATGCTCTGCAGCAAGAGAAGCCACCTCAATGAGAAGCGCGCACACCACAACGAAGAGTAGCCCCCACTCGCCGCAACTAGAGAAAAGCCTGCACGCAGACCCAACGAGGCCAAAAATAAAAATAAATAAATAAATTTTTTAAAAAGAGAGAGAGAAAGAAAAAAAATTAATGCAAAAAACTCCCTTCATAAGATAGCATACATACAGGAGAAAATAGTAACTGACCAAGAATCACTTAAAGTTCCCAAGGTTATTTTTAAATTAACTTTGTCAACCTAATAAACTAAAGGAAAGATAGTATTACCCAAGTCAGTAAATGGTGAACCTCCAGGGAGCTGTTCAGTGTAAAATACTTGAATAAATAAAAACCTTCTATTTTGTTTAATTTGAATGGAGGTGAATTCAGTTGACAAATATTGCAGAGGGGAAGTGTGGGAAAGAGATACAACAAAGGATTTTGTTTTGTAGAGAACTAAATATTGTTAGTTGCAAATTAAGTTTTTACCAACCACAGATTTAGAATTGCTCGGTGTCATAGTTTATTTTCCTTGGACATTTTATGATTGCACCTTATCTTGAACTACTCAGGTGAGAAGCATGTTGATGGGATCTGAGTAGTACCTTCCTCTGATATTCAAACTCTAACAAGCAGTCATATTTTTAATGTTCATGGGGATACTAATATTAAAATGGTGTTTATAGACATTAAAAGAGAGTTCTCTCTTTAGGGATGAAGGTAGCATAGTATCCATCTACCTTTGTGGCTTATAATAGGTAATTGGCACCTGAAGATATCTCTAGCTTAAATTTGAAAAATTTTAAATAGCAAGTAAATGACTTGAATAAAAAGGGAAGAGTATTCTAGAAATAGCTACTAAAGATAGAAGTAAAAATACACTGAGGAAAGAAACTTTTCCTTTTCTTTATTAATAATAACTAACGTTTGTTTACAAAGTTATGGTTTGCAGACCACTTTGACATACATTTTCCTATTTGATCTTCAGGACAGCCCACATGAAATAGGTATTATTGCATTTTTTATCCGTTAGAAAAGTGAGGTACAGAGAGATTAAATGACTTGCCGAAGGTCAGTCATATAACTTGTAGCCCTCTGACCACATATTCTCATTCACTTTTGCTAAACTGTTACTTTGCCTTTCATATTCTCAATGAATAGGCAGTGTAACTTTTTCTTCTTCATTTTTATTTGAACTATTTGGACTGAATGATTGATTTGGGGTTCGGGGGCAGTGAGAAGAAGGGAGAAGGGATTACGTTCCAAACTTCTATCAAACAGATAAGATTCATGTTTATTATTTGTATATTACAGTTCTGTGGTCAGTGAAAGTCAAATGTAGTTTTTGAAATTTGTTCTTATGTCTAATAATTGGCTAAAGCATATTTCTTCTCATGGAAAAAAGAACACAGAGGTAGACATCCCAGGAGGATTTAGAAAGTGAGAAGCTTGATCAGAAATAGCTGATGTTCTGATAAATAGGAAGGATACATCAATATATCACCTGTGTCCATGACTTGGCACAGACTATCTGGAAAATAGACATTTGGTGGGAGGAGGGGAAGTGGGCAATAGGGGTAAAAACAGCAGCTGGAAATACTTAGAATCTATAATGAGATAATTAAGACTAATTAGCTGGCCCTGTAGGCAGAAAGCAGCCCATTAAGTCCAGATCCAGTGTTAATAACTCACCTGGTTTTGAGGGTAGAGAGTCCAGAGCACCCCAGGGAATGAGATGCTTCAGGGATGAAACTTTGAGGATAGGTTTGCTAGAAAAGGAGTAAGTAGTCTGCAGTAGGCAGTGTATTTTCCTTCTGGGAACTAAAATAAACATTCTGGTTCCCTAGGGAGAGGAATTAAAGGGTGCCTCAATTTTCTCATCTATTAAATGGAGATATCTACTTTGAGGAGCTGTCATGTGGCTTAAATAAGATAAACATGTGTGAAAGGTCCTGGAACAATTCCTTTCACAAAACAAGTACTCAGTATGTGTTAATCATGACAGATATTTTATTAAATGCACTGTTAGGGGCACTGACTGACACTGGGACCTCAAAATGAGGCAGATCCAATACCCTTTATGCAGCTACTCTACCTTTAGAACTTGGGCTATTATTTTCCTATAGAAGCAAGAGCTGATGACACTTCCTGACTGATACTAAAACATCCTGCCCTGCCCAAAACCATAAGTTATTTCAAAGCCAGCTAAAACTCCTAGGCAGTTCAGAGGGAAACTGAAATGAAAACCAACTTTGGGCCCAAGTTAAATCTAGCTATGCACATTTCCCAAGCCTTTTTCTAATAGAACTTTAATTTATTTATTTTTATTTTTGACGGCGTTGGGTCTTTGTTGCTGAGCTTGGGCTTTCTCTGGTTGCGGCGAGCGGGGGCTCCTCTTCGTTGCGGTGCGCAGGCTTCTCATTGTGGTTGCTTCTCTTGTTGCAGAGCACGGGCTCTAGGTGCACAGGCTCCAGTAGTTGTGGCTCGTGGGCTTAGGTGCTCTGCGGCACGTGGGATCTTCCCAGACCAGGGCTCAAACCCGTGTCCCCTGCATTGGCAGGCGGATTCTTAACCACTGCACCACCAGGGAAGCCCCTCTAATAGAACTTTAGAAGTGCTATCCTAATAAAGTGCTGGGGAACAGCAGATGATATGGGCCTAGACCTGCAGAAGTCACTGGCTCTTATGAGATTACCCACTGGTACTTGGTTTTAAACGGGTTACAGTTGTCCCTCAGTATACACAGGGGCTTAGTTCCAGGACACCCCGCCCCCCCATACCAAAAGTTGCATTTGCTCAAGTCCTTATATAAAATGTTGTAGTTTTGCAAATAACCTACACACATCCTCCCGTATACTTTCAATCACTTCTAGATTAATTATAATACCTAATACGATGTAAATGTTAGGTAAATAGTTGCCAGCCATGGCAGATTCAAGTTTTGCTTTTTTGGAACTTTCTAGAATTTTTTTTTCCTAAATATTTCTGGTCTCTGGTAGGTTGAATCTGAGGATGCGGAACTTACGGATATGGAGGGTCAGCTGTATTTTCTTCACTCACTGTCTCTGTATCTCCTTGTTTGCCTCTCCTCTTAATTCTCATTAAGAGCTTCATGGCATTAGACCTGATCTTTACTGATGTATTAGTTTCCTATTACTATTTTAACAAATTACCACAAACGTAATGGCTTAAATATTACAAATTTATTATTTCGTAATTCTGGAGGTCAGAAGTCCCAAATGGGTCTCATTGGGCTAAAATCAAGGTATTAGCAGGGCAGTGTTCCTTTCTGGAGGCTCTGAGGAAGAATCTGTTCCCTTGCCTTTTGCAACTTAGAGGTTACCTGCTTTCCTTGGCTCATGGCCCCCTTTTCCAAGATTGGTCAAATTCTTCTCATGCTGCCATCTCTCTGATTTTCCCCTTCTGCTTCTCTCTAACACTTTCACGGACCTTGAGATTACATTGGACCCACCTGGATAACCCAGAATAATCTTCTATTTTTAAGTCAGTTGATTGCAACCTTAATTCTCCTTTGTCATATAACCTAGCATACTCACAGATTCCAAGGATTAGGATGTAGACATCTTTGGGGGGCCATTATTCAGCCTACTACATTATTCAGCCTACTACTACCTATCACTAATACCAAACTACTTCACACGATACATATCATACAATAAATCCTCAGTAACTGTTGGCTACCATCATTTATTACTACTTGCTTCTCCTTGGCCACTCCCCCAACCCCCCAGTAACCCAGCTGCAATTTGCATTTGAATTTGAGGAAATGAGAAATTGCACTGTTTACATTTTTTTTTTTTTTCAAATTTTTTTTTTTTTTTTTTTTTTTTGCGCTATGCGGGCCTCTCACTGTTGTGGCCTCTCCCGTTGTGGAGCACAGGCTCCAGATGCGCAGGCTCAGCGGCCCTGGCTCACGGGCGCAGCTGCTCCGCGGCATGTGGGATCTTCCGGGACCGGGGCACGAACCCGTGTGCCCTGCATTGGCAGGCGGACTCTCAACCACTGCGCCACCAGGGAAGCCCTGCACTGTTTACATTTAAGGGGTGGGGAGGTGGGAAGCAAACCCAGATTTTTGGTGGTGGTGGTTTTGTGGGGGCAGTGACATTCTCATACCATAAAATTCATCCTGTGAAAGTGTATAATTCAATGGTATTTAGAATATTCACAAGGTGTGCAACTGTCACCATTATCTGATTCCATAATACGTTCATCACCCCAGAAAGCAAGCCTGTACCTTAAGTAGTAGCTCCTCATTACCCCTACCCCCGGCTCCTGGCAGCCACTAATCTACTATTTGTCTCTATGGATTTGTCCATTCTAGACAAATGAGTGGAATCATGTAATATGTGACCTTTGTATCTGGCTTCTTTCATGTACCATGTTTTTGAGGCTTATCCATATTTTAGCATACATCAGTACTGCATTCCTTTTTTTGGCTGACTAATATTCCATTGTATGGATATACCACATTTTGTTTATCCATTTATCAGTTGATGAACAGTTGGGTTGTTTCCACCTTTTGGCTATTGTGATAATGCTGCTCTGAGCATTCGTATGCTAAGTTTTTGTATGGACATATGCTTTCAGTTCTCTTGGGCATATACCTAGGAATAAAATTGCTGGGTCATATGACAACTCTGTGTTTAACTTTTTGACTAACTACCAAACTGTTTTCCACAGTGGCTGCATCATATTCTATTGGCTTCACCATTATACATTCCCACCAATCTAGATTTTAAGTTATACAAAATAACAAATGAAGTGGCCTACAAATAAAATATCTGAGAGCCAACATACTAAAATAGTTACTATTTGTATTTTAATGTGACTTCTCTGAAGGAAAAAAAATTGAAATTCATAAAATGAATAACTTTTCTGTTGAATCAGATCCTCAGAAATCCAGTAGAGGGGATTTAGCTTTGGGTTTTCCCTAAAAGCTGATGTCAATTACAGCTTGGCACTTGCCCTTGGCACTTGCCATCTACCTCTACAAGGATTAAATCATGAGCTGCTGCAGCTGCTGACTTTCAGCAGCCCCTGAAAGGAGTTCAGGGTGGAGAACAGAGATGAGGCGCTCTGGGAAAAACTGGCAGAACAGGTCTTCAGATAGTTAGATATTTTCAGGAGCCGATTTATGAGCCCAATTCTTGTATCTCCTCATATCTAGAAAAGCACTAAAATCCTTCATGGTGACGTCTGCTCCTTGTGACTAGCAGGAACCTTCACAAGACTGGCGAAAACCTTCTGCAAAAACAATGTGCTGGATTGCATGTACTTCCCCTTCACCAAAATCACATGTATACTGACCTTCTCCCCAACCTCTTTAGGGCAGTTTCTCAGAGCTATCTGAAATGCTGTTTCCCGGACTGTAGGCCTCATTTTGCCCCAAATAAAACATAACTCGCAATTCTCATGTTGTGCATTTTTTAAAGGCGACACTGAGAAATATTATTTTTATCTATGCACGACTGAGAACTTAGGATGTTACGTTAGTATTTACTTTCTGATGCCAATGAAAATAGTAGCCTATAAATTGGCACTTCACCCTCAAATTATACTGGTGTCTGGGCCCTCGTCTTGTTAGAAAAAAAAACTGGCAGCTTCCATTATTATTCATAAAATGATCACATGTAGATTTGGCATACTAAATATAATATATGAGTGCATACTTGAATGTAAAGTTGTAAGAGCACATGTTTTCTCTTTTCGTATCAGAAACAGTAAATGATACGTCCTTGGGTAATACAAATGAGGAAAAAATCCTTAATAGGTGTTGTATAAAGTTGTTTGCATGAGGTAAAAAAATGACCAGTTTTCTAGCTTAGATGATACAACATATCACATTGCAATAATAGGAACAGTGCTACCTGAAACATAAACGTTTCTATAGGAATAATGCACCAGTGTCTCTCGTTTGCCTACCTTAAACTCAAGTGATTGCTGAGGAATTCCTTTCTCCTCACCAGAACCAAGCTAATTGTTCTTCACCCTCTGACTTCACCCCTGACTTCATGCAACTGCAAAGTCAAGATTTTGTGACCCTGACTTCAGTCCCTACCTCTGACACCTCCACCCCATCAGAGACATGGAGGGAGGAGCATGAAGTTGGGGGGTAAAGCAGAACTAATTGGAGACCCTGGTTCACTGACATTTACCAGGCAGAGGATGTTGGACAAACTACTTAACTCCTTCAACCTCTCTGTTCACCTGTAAAATGAAGGAAATCATCATACTAGTTTACAGGATTGTTGTGACTGGTAATGACTTACAACAGTGCTTTGAAGGTAGTAAGAGCTACATAGGTGTTTGTTAAGTAAATTAAGTACCACATTCATTGACTGCACATAAGAAGTACTCAAGAAATAACTACTGTTATTCAGTCACTACACAAATATTACTTGACCAGCAGACCCTCCTCTAGGCACTGGGGATACAGTCGTGATCAAGACAGACCAAGTTCCTTCCCCAAGGAGCTTACATTCTAGTAGGAAAGACAATGAATAAATATGTAAATTAATAGCCAGTCATAGTAAGTCCCATAAGAACAGTGAAGTAGTTTATGGGGTGGGAAAGTAGGTGGGGGGGCACACACTGGGGTACTGTTTTAGAGTGGTCAGTGAAGTCCTTTCTGAGGAAGTGACATTTAAGTAGAATTGCCGCTCACCTTGCTTTCTTTAGTATTTGCTCCTTGATTTCTCCCTTCACATTTTGGTGGCTTTCTCTTGTGCTCCTGATGTCCCTATTTGCCTCAAAATTTGATTGAGGAACGAGATGGAAGTTTTTTTGGTCTGTAGCTCAGTATACTAAGGAAGGGTTTAAATGTTCAAGTTCTGAGTTTGTCTTTGTTCTGAGTAAACCTCCTTACCTTGCTCCCAGAGGAAGGGTATTGGGCTGGTAACCTCGTGATCACATTTTATTTGACCACCATAATCACCTCTGTTAAGTTCATGTTAAACTCAAAACAACAAAAATGCTCCTGGCTATCATTTATTAAGTGCCAGACACTGAGCAAGGGGGCTTACAAGTGTTTTGTCATTTAATCCTCACAGCTAACTTTATGAAGTAAATATTATGTCTCTTAATTACAGATGAGTGAAGAGACTTTATCCAAAAGCAGACAGCTAATAGTAGCAGAGCCAGGATTCAAGCATAGAACTTCCAAAGCATCCACTCTCTCTAGCACCCTTATCTACCTGCAGTGATCATTATCACTGTTCTCATTAATTCCATACTAGAAGAGTAAGATTATATGGCTTAAAATATAATGTATTATATATTTAAGGATTTGATGTTTGCTTCAGTTAGTAATTTTTCTGTATTAGGTATTAAGAAAATAAGGTATTTTTAAAATTTTACCTTTAATTGAGCAATTACTTTTCATTCAAATACAGTATTTCCCTAATATGTACCAGGCACTGTTCTAGGTGCATCATCTATTTTTCCTGTGTTGAAACATTTAATGTACACAATAATCCTCAAAGATAGGTATTTATCCTTATTTTGTAGATGAGAAAACTGAGACACAAAGTGATCAGCTAAGTATCCAAAGTTAAACAGTACATGGTGGAGCCAGACACTGGGTCTGTTCATTGCAGGGGCTTAACCTACATCATTCTCCTTCACAGAGAAATGAAAAGATGCAGTCTCGGTTCTCCAGAAGCAAAGCCAAAGATACTATCAGTGTAGGCTGATAGATCTAATAATTTACATATACACGTTATAAATTTTATCTCATTTAATCCCCACAGTAACCTTCATCAAATGGTGGTAGTGGTAGAATGATATAGGTGGTATTATTAAGTGTTAGTATTAGCTGTCTGCTAAAATATCTGCCATTCACAGCAGACTGATAAATGCTATCTAAAGGATCAGACAAAGGTGAAGAATCAGACAAAATGCTGTGAGAACCCAAAGGGAGAAGGGGAATACTTGCAGTAGGATCTTAGTACTTGAAGGGGAGCTTAGCTCAGACATTAAGAAAGCTATCATTTGACCTGGGCTTTGAAAAATAAAACTTGCTCCTATAAAGGTCTCTCATGTTATCCCCAGTTGACAGAGGGTGTATCTAAGAGGAGTAACTTCGTCGCATAGCTAGTTGACAGGGCAGGGGTTATAATTTGGAGTCATACGTACTACCATTGCACCACGAGGTCACTATAATTTGGTTTACTTTCCCCTTCACCTAGCACCCTGATCCTTGTGTCGAACAGCATACTAGGAAAGACTCATTGGCCTTTTGACATCTCTTTCTGAAGAAAGCTAAGTCCCTGAATCTGTTGGACTCCAGAAACAAAGTATGTAAGATTAAAGGGAAAAGAGAAGTCACAAAAGATCAGGGTCATCCAGATCAGCCACTCCTTAAGAGTCAAAAGATCCTGATTCTGCCATTGATTTTCTGTGTATGTGGCCTTGGACCTCGCTCTCCTTATCTGTAGAATAATATATAGGCCGGTGTTTCTCAAACATTTGCATGCATCTGAGTTACCTGGAGGGCTTCTTAAAACAAAAATTGCTGGATCTGGGATGAAACCCGGGTTTTTATATCTAACATGTTCCCAGGTGATGCTGATGCTGCTAGGTCAAGGACCAAACTTTAAGAACCACTGATCTCTTCTCTGAGATCTTATTTCCTCTCTAATTCTCTACTTAAAAACTGCTAGCATAGAAATCAGGAGGTCTGGACAGCATAGTTACACCTCCAACTAAGTATGCTACCTTGAGCAATTCACTTAACATTTCTCTGCCTGTTTCTTCATCAGTAAAGTGGGACTCACAATCCCCTGTGGCATAGGATGAATGAGAAAACTTTCTCATTTGAAGGAAACCCCTTTTGAAAAGGATAAATTATCAATTGTGTAACATATCCATATGTTAAATGAAGATTCTACCTTCAAAGTGAAAAAACAATAGAAAATGTCTCTTTTCCCTTTTTTTATATAAAGGAAAAGAAGCTTATTGCAAAAGGAAGTGTACTCATGGAGAATGTACTTAAAATCCAAATGACCCATGAGGGACCCTATCCCGTTTGGAGATAAAAGTTTCCCTGACATCTATTTAACAAATTAATTTTAAAAAGAACATAAATAGGGGCTTCCCTGGTGGCGCAGTGGTTGAGAGTCCGCCTGCCGATGCAGGGGACACGGGTTCGTGCCCCGGTCTGGGAAGATCCCACATGCCGCGGAGCGGCTAGGCCCGTGAGCCATGGCTGCTGGGCCTGCGCGTCCAGAGCCTGTGCTCCGCAACGGGAGAGGCCACAGCAGTGAGAAGCCCACGTAATGCAAAAAAAAAAAAAAAAAAAAAAAAAGAACATAAATAAAAGAGAATAATAACTTAGGGCTATCTGGGCACCTGAGTCTGTGAGCCCTTTAGGGCCTTGGCACCTAAAGAGAAAGGGAAAAAAGATCCTGTTCTCTGAGGCTTTGAAAGTGCCTTTCCTTGAGGCATTAGGGAAGCTCTGGGGGCCCTAAGAGCTGAAGGGCTGAGAAGCCTGGGGCATAAGTCTGTTTGATCCAGTAAAGAGCCAGGGGAAAAAATGGCTGGTAAGTAATTTTGCTATTTCATTTGGTGCAAAAGAGAAGGCAAAACACCAGAATATTCAATGAGCCAAAGCACAGAATGTGGTATGGATGTGAATGCAGGCTGACCCCTTCTCAAGAACATTTCTAAGCCTGAATGAAGCACTCACTGTGAAGGCTAATGGACAATAGCATGCATCTTAAAGCGTAATGACCCTTTTGTTTTTCTGATAGGCGAAGATGAGGACGAATTTGAGAATTTCATGCTGCCTCTTACAGTCTCTTTTGAAACAGTGTTACAGATATTCAATAACAACTTTAAACAAGAAGATGTAAAGGTGGGTTTGTTTCCGAACATGAGAAAAGACGATTTTGTTCATTCTAGGATGTATAGATTCAGAAAAAGGTCTGCATATTTGTGTGATTTGTGCTTCGTGCTTCATCAGTCTTAATTTCCCAACTGCGTGTGTCTTTGAGTTGTACTTTTCATATAAGTACTTTTCTAGTTTCTTATACAAATGGACTTTGAGGTTATCGAATGATTTCAGATAGCTTATGATTAGATGATACATTTGTCTCTCGTGGCAGTACCTTTTAAAAGAACATTTCTCGTGGGTATGACACCACTTTAAACGTCCCTGTTCCCTCATCTACCCCACACTATATGTTTCAACATATTTATATGGAGGAATGCACAAATGTACACATGCTAAAATACTACATCTCTAAATATTTTTAAACAAGAATTTGTATAAATCAAGACTTTATTAAATGGCTAGGCATATATGTATAAATAGGAGCTGGTCTTGAAGTATTGCATTCTTAAACTGAACAAAGTGATTAGGATAACTGATAGCTAAATAAGGTTTTTATGTGCCTGTGGGAGCCATATTAGGATTGATTTGACAAGTCAGTTCAGCTGTGGCAACAGTCATACTATCTAAGACAACATTATGTTTTCTTAGTAAAATCCTTAAGTGTAGCAAGCTGTTTGTGACAAAACAGCCCCATATTTTAATATGGGGGATGGGGAGCACAAGATCTGCTAAATAGGAATAACATCTTCTGAAATTCTGATGTATCAGGGCTGTATTAAATAGATTGACACTGGTTATTATTCTTAAAAGACTAATAAATATATACCGAAAATGTAGGCACCTTTGTTGGTGATACTTGAGTCATGTTTTAGTCTTATTTGAAATGTGTTGAAACTATTGACAGTCATTTTGCATGGCTCCTCTTCTTCTACCAAAAAAAAAAAATTAGCAGTAAGAAGCCAAATAGAAGAATGATGGCCTTTGGTGATGATTCAGTGTAATTCTTGTACTAAAAAATAATTAACCAAATACTATACCTTTTATTTTGACAGAGTTTTTGAAATGAATGTTTATCAACATGCAATAGTCATAGAATTTTTAAAACCAAAAAAGGATCTTAGAGATTTTCTTTGTGTTTATAGTGTTGCTGAAATTCTTCCCCAGAGTTTCTACTCAGGTTAGCTATATTTTTTAGAGGTCTCCCAAATATTTTTAACGACCAAAAAAATCTTTGCAACTTTAAGGTGGTTATTGCTGCCCTTTATATCAAAAAGAAGCCGTGAGGTTGAAAAACACTATCTTTATAAAAATTACATTTGTCTCATTTGAAGATTTCATTATACTCCAAGCCCGTTTTGATGTAATCCCATCTAGTTTGATAGAAACCATCTTCCTAGAGTCATTTTTAATGGAGTTCCAGTGATATATCCCTAAACCAGCAAGTTCTTAACGACCCTGGAAAGTGACTGCTTGATTACACTTTAACGGTATTTGCAAATAAAATCACAAGTAATTAAGGGGAAATCTCCAGGCTTTTGAGCAAGTTTGATGCATGATAACTGCCTGATTCAGCTTCATCTAGAGTAATGCTGTGTAGGCAACAGCTACTGAGATCAATAGCAACGTAATGATAGTGGCAGAATTAAGTGAGTAACCTGAGAACTGTGCCTCAGAATGCATGCAGCTGCCACGAACCAAGGCCACACAGTGCACTCCGTGCTTCCGTCCTAAATGTTCATCAAAAGACGCCCTGCAGGAAAATGGAGTTAGATGCTCTTTATTGCTGATCGTGTCTCTTGCCACATTTATCAGGGAAATTGGATTAGCAGTTGGCAGCTGCAGGTAGACAAGATTCTGCAGTGATTAAATATGCAGCTTGGCTGCATTTGTTGTGACAGACCTTTAGTAAATTCTACTGTAAGCACCATCTGTCTAATTTGTATAAAGAAAACTTGGTGCTTTAAGCTACCGATAAAGAACTAAATCTGTTGCTTTATCATAAACAAAACTTTTGCACTAAATGCTTTTAAATGTAATTTATTAGGTTAAGGCTATTTTTCTATCATGATGAATAAATAATACATGCAGAAGTGCTTTCAGGTACTTCATTTTGCAAGTACTAGAGATAAAAACAGTTCTGTTTTGTTCTTCAATAAAGTATTTAGTATTCCAATCCACAGGAGGTGATGCTGTTAAAATATCTCTATGAAAATGCGGCAGGACTGCCAAATTCATTTAATTTGCAACCCTTACCAGGATTTTCTGACTGCCTATTGATAGATATTTTTTCAAATGCAGATTTCAGGATAAACATAAGCATTAAGGACCTGCATTGCCAAATTGAAATATGGTTGTGAGAGAAGGAAATGCTGTAAAACTCTTAAATTTATAGCTTTGTTTTCTTACTTAGTCCTAATAAAATTGAAGAGAACATTGAATTTTTGTCTTGGGTTTCTCTTTTCAAAGGAAAGGGAAAAAGAAAGAAATTGCTGTGACAAACCCTGGCTCTAAAGCGTTAGTTCAGAGTACGTGTTTCCCCCCTGTGATTGTACCCATAGTAAAATATAGTCCAGTACTCTGACTCCCCATGCATCATTTTTGTTTTGGCCATGACGTCATCGGTTTTAAGGGAAATGAATGAAAACTTCTAGGAGGAAGAGGAGCAGTTAAATAGGAACCTGCTATCTTTAGTCCCTTCGTAAAAACTCCACAATGTTAAATTATTTAAAATCCTCGATTTTCAGCATGCGCACATTAAAAGTTTTCGCACTAAGTGCCAAATGTTGCAAACAGCACTTTAACAGAATGATTTTGCTTTGATCCCTGTAGCAGTTCCTGAATAATTTATCACAGGTTATTGCCTTAATTCTGGAGAGGGATAGAGCAATAAAGGCAGATGAAAACACTCCAGTTGAAACACCTTGGGGCCTGCTCATTCCTCTGACACGGCTCTTTTGTTGGAACTATTTAGAGGTTATTAAGATGTGTCTCCAGAATTAAGAGTATGCTGTAAGGATGAAGACAGCCATCTTAATTCTAAAGACAAAGCACAATGACCCTTCACCTTCTTCTTCTTTGTTGTTATTATATAGTAGAATTATGAGGATAATATTATAGCTGCCCCCAGTAGTGCCACTACAGTAAAGGGTCTGTCAGACTTTCCATTAGAAACCCTGTTTTGGAGGTCAGGGTGGAAGGAGCCGCATTTCAACTGTTTCCCAGCCCATCCGTCTCACACTTGGCACACAGACGGCCATTCACCATGCAGGAGACTGCAGCACCGAGCAGTTTCTCCTTGAACTATCCAAAAAAAGGAATCCTTAGGATTAGATACCCCAGACCTGCCCACTCCCCCAAACAGCCTCACTTTATAAGGACCTCTCATTTTT
The DNA here is from genome assembly GCF_949752795.1 of Hyperoodon ampullatus. Classification (NCBI taxonomy): domain Eukaryota; kingdom Metazoa; phylum Chordata; class Mammalia; order Artiodactyla; family Ziphiidae; genus Hyperoodon; species Hyperoodon ampullatus. The sequence continues at coordinate 15,471,386 of NC_136917.1, forward strand.
CAGGTCAGTCAAGTGTTGACTAACTGTAGGAGAAAGGCAACTTTTGAAATAAACCTCTTTGTACTGTTTTAAGTGAGATGGTAAATTGTGGCTTTTCCTCCCCTAAACTTCAGATCATCCCTTGATCTCTGAGATTGTTTGATAGCCTGGTTGAGCTCCTTGATAACAATTTTCCTGGTCTCATACCAGAACTGGGTATGTTTTGACTGTCAAGAAAGTACTTCCTTAGTGTTGTTTGAGTGTCTGTATAGATTATTACAGTACTCTTGCTGCTTTGAGATACAAGATTGTTTGAGTATGAGAGATCTGTTTCTCACATTAACACTGCATTTTCCTGCTCAGTTGAATCTTTTGAAAACATATTTAGTTATTGTATTGTCATATGCTTCCTCTGCTTTGGAGTAACATTTTCTAAAATGGATATAATTTCATAGATTTGAGTCAGTTAGAGCCCTTCTATTAACTTGGCGTCTCTTAAGAAAAAAATTTGTGATGAAATAAATATTAACCTTTTTGTGTAATAAGGATAGTCTGAAATATTTTAAGAGCCTTTTGCACTAGACACAAAGTAAAACTTATTGCTCCTGTTGACCGATTTAGAGTTGAATGGTGATGAGTACCTTATGTATATGTGAAAACTGAAGATTATTTGAAGAGTAGCCTGTAATTTGTAAGTGTACATAATAAAAATAGAATCAAAAAAGGCCACTTTAATAGAAAGACTACAAAGAGAATTAGTCAGAATAGAATTGTTCAAAGACTTCTTAGAAGACGTATTCTCTTCTGGAAGCTGCAAGAAATGTAGAAAGCTGAGAAAGAGGAGAATAGGTTCCAGGTGATGAAAACAGGTTACATAAAAGACAAAATGGTTTAAAAAAAATAGCAGTCACGTAAGAGAACTACACAGAGAGACTAGCCGATTATAGAAAAACAAGGACTGGTGAGATTATGAAAGGAAAAAGAATAAGTTATTTAAAGAAACAGAAACAAAAGTTCAGGGTTTACAGATTCAGAAATTCAGATTACCATCATTCTATAAGCTGTTACACAGGATAGAAACTGAATATTCTTATAAACAACTTCCAGTTATATTGAGTCACCTAACACCTTTTAGGTGTGGGGCATCAGGGAAGGGGGATCAAAAATTACAGATACTGGTGACGTAAACTGTTTCCTACTTTGAAATTTTTTTAGTCATTAAGATGAGGGTCAGCATTCACTTCCAAGTCCTTAATGATAATTTAAATGCCTTCCTAAAGAGACTTTCATTTATTACCAAAGTGTGCGGAAAAGAAAATCTGATAAAATAGTTCAGAGACCATTTTCTGGCAGAATATTTCCACTGAAAACAGTATCTTCAGAAATCACAGTTGCATATCTCAATTATCCCACCCCCTTGTTTTGCAATTATGTTTATTTGTACTCTTTGTTCTGACATTCTAGCATCTGTTCATGGGTTTTCTTTTTCACTTCCCAAGCATCTTCCTAAGGACAGCTTAATTAAGGGTCCAGAGTACAAGTCAGATCTCTTCTATTTAAGAGTCAAGTTTTCATTTTGTTTTGTTTTGTTTGCTCTAAAACTAAGTATTTATGGAACACTTACATATGTATCAGGCTCTTGTTAGGCATTTTTATATAAATTTATTAAATTTACTCCTGACAGTGCCTCTGTAAGAGAGGCATTATTAGCCCCTTTCAGAGATGAGAAAACTGAGATTGATAATTTGCCTTGCCTTAAGTCTTACAGTTAAGAAGTAAAGCTGGGTTTAAATTCAAGTCTTCTGATATTGAGTGTAGAACTCTTTTCCTTATATCTTTTCCTTGCTTGGGGAATGTGAATGCCATTCTGGGTATGCCACGGTACCAATAGGTCATCTGGCCAGTTTCATTTTGTCCTAAGTTACTAAAGATATTCCTTAGGGATCTTTAAATGCCAGTGTGCTTTCAGGTTAGACTCCAAATTGCATAGTGGGACTGATTTCTTGCAAGCCAATGTGGTTAAGATTTGTTGTTATTAAATAATGTCTATACCTTGTACATTTCTGTTTCGTGCAATTATCAATACTCTTTTTTTTTTTTCTAATTTGGCGTTATTCAGAAAAAGTATGTTAGGAATCTAAATGTTTCTAAGCTATTGGAATCATGACTCAGCTCAATTTATAAGAAGCAGAGTTGGTCAGCAGATGTGATGGTCTGTTTGCTTAAAAAGTCTATGACTTTCTATAGAAAGAGATCTGAGCGAGACATTTTAGCTAATGAATCAAAATCAGATATGTGGTCATTATTGCCTGATTATTACTCCATCTGCTCTGTGCTAACGTGAAAATCAATTACTGTGTCTCTTTCCCACTGACAGCGTCTGTTGATCGGGCTGGCAAGAGATCTTCGAGGGATTGCCTTTGCACTGAACACAAAGACCAGCTACACCATGCTGTTTGACTGGATGTATCCTTATTACACTGTGACAATACCAGCTCTGTGCACAGAGGGATGCCAGGCCCCTGGCTTTCGTTTAATAGTATGGCACAGTAGGGAAGAGGAAACAAAGCTAAATGAACTAATGTGTAATCAGCTAAAAATTACAGCACAGTGGCAGCAGTACAGATAACTGAGCACAGCATTTGGAGACCCAGCTCAGAGAGGTCACTTTTTTGGTGCCATTAAATATTGACACCTTAAAAAATCACATCCCCAAATGATTGTTTATGTTGGGGTTGCAGGGATAATTGGGCTGACGTCTCTAACTCAAGATCAATGGATCCTACCGTTTGGCATTTTCGAGGAGATTTGGATTCCTACTCTATCTCAAATAGCAGAGCTGAGGTCACTTTATCTCTTTGAGGCTCAGTTTATCATGCTGTAGTTTTTCATCATCATGAAAATATTAATGGACATGAAAAGGGGGAAATAAGTCGTTAGGATTTTCATTTGATATAAAATTTGAACTTACCTTTGCCCAGGCTTAGTACAGACAGCAAAATAAATAAACAAGGAAACAAACATCCCCCCACAGAAATGCCTCATCCTTAATAGTAAAAAGATTTGGTGTTAGGCAGACCTGGCTTGAATTCCTAACTCTCCATTTTCTGTGTAAACTTTGGCAAGTCTTTTCACCTCTCTGAGTTTCCTCATCTAAAAAAGGAGACATCCAGTATCATGGCCTATTGTAACCATTGAAATAGGTAATGCACTTTGTATAATGTCTACAACATAATAGGTAGTCATAAGTGGTTACTATTAATATTGTTTTATCAATATTGTACGAATCCTCTTTGATCTTAACAGAAAGCGATAGTTTATGCAAGTCATGTAAGTGTAACATATGTTTTCATGCCTTTATACATGAAACCATCAGAGCACCGTAAGAAAATTCTGTAACCTTAAAGTTATTGTTTAAGTTACAGTATTTGTCAGTTGCTCTTTTCAAACCCTTCTTATCATAAATAAGAACTTCCCTCATGAATTGAATTACAAAAGAAACTTCCCTCATAGATTAAATTACAAAAGAAACTTCTTAAAGGCAATCTTCAAGTACTGATGACACAGTTATGGCTGAAAACATAACTAACAGGATCTGGGCATGTTTCAGGGAGAACGCTACACATTAAAGAAATCATTTAACCTTAATTTTGAATACTTACCTACATTTTTACTTACTATTAAAACCTACCTCATCAGATTTATGTGCCCATAGAAGGGTTAGAGATAAGAATTTTCCATGCTGTTTAGAAATCATGTATGTCTTTATATCAGCATACAAGTACATGTACAGAGATTGTAGATTTTAACATGGAAAGTCATACAACTCTTTTAACTGTGCAGAATAAACTGGAATTACATATGACCCTTTCATTTCTCTAAACATAAATACAAGCTCACAAAGCAAAAACTTTCATTTATTTGAAATATTGTAAAAACCTAATTTTAGCACTTTAAAATTGATGGTGATCTTGAAGCCAACCTACAACTCTAGGAGGTCCAGCAATTAATGCTTCACGTTTTTCTCAGCAACAATCTTAACTAAGAGTTCAGATAAGAACTTTCCCCTTAGCATCAAAGAATAGAAATATCTGTCATAATTGATACTGCCTAAAATTTATAGAACATATTGTAATTTAAGTTTTTAATTAAGTCTGTTTTCCATTTCCTCACTTTACTCCTTCTTTTGGGCACCTATCTGAAATGAAACTTTTGTCCAGCAGATGGCAGAAAATAGCAAACAGAAAACCTTGGGACCTAACTGTTTTGTTTTGGACTAGAAACCACTGTCTCCTCCATCTGACTGTAGACGTTGATGTTATTAGGATCAGGGACGGAGGGCGAAGTGTCAGTTATGCAGGAAGTTATGTTAGATTGCCAAACGGGATGGCTTGGTACCGGCCTTGCTTACAATGATTGAGTTTCAGTAGCAAATCAGCTTCCTTGGGAAAAGGCCAAAGGCTTTTCATAATTGTATTGACAACAAAATGAATATGATAAATGGTGTTCATTCAGTTGAGGCAAGATTTATAGTTTTCCTTTGGGCAAGGGATAAAAGAGCAAATATTTATAATAATAGTAAAATTTGTTTAAAAGTTACGTTATTTGATAATTCGAAGAGCTTTATTAAAATATTTTGAAATACTTTAAGCAGTTTCAGGTGATAAGAGTACAGATTCTTTCCAAAGTATTCTAGTAATGTAAAAATGAGCAAGTATATGATTAAAAAAAAAACATGGATATGAAAGTCATTTATTCTTCCTAAAATATTGATATGTCAAACCATCAGTGATGATTCTAATATTACTGCTGGAGAAAGTTTATTTGCCTTTTATCCACATAAATGTGTGTTCTTTAATTTGCTGTATAGTCCTTAGCATACAGAAGAAACATCCTATAAGAGCACATGTCGTCTTAAAGTCAAAACGCATTTTATTTATCGTGATTATTTGATAAAATGCTATTTTAGTGGTTAGCTATTTAATTTAAAAACATTTCTATAAACACTGACTGCATTAACTGGTACACGAACTACATTGCTTACCACTCTGTCCTTCCAAACCTAAATTGCCTGAAACTACACAGCAACCATGTTGATAAATTGTCCCACTACTGGAGAACAGAAGAAGGATCACTGCTATTTCTTTGCCCCTGTTGTGAGAATGCAACAATATAAAAGCACCTTACCTGGCACTGTATTTAGTCACCTTGGTTAAACTTTTTCCAGATCATACTTACACTTAAGTATCAAAAACCCAGCGGGAAATTGAAAAAACTAAAAATAAGAGAACGTGTAGGATGCTATTTCCTCACACTCATTCTTTTAATTGTCATAATCCTGATCTTTGAGTACACTGTTTTTCAGTCACGCAGTCAGTGCTGTTGTTTAATATACATAAACACATTTTACAAAGACAAGGCAAGACAATGAGATTTGTAGGGGAAAAAAAAAGAACTTTGGAATAGGACAGTCTTAGGTTCCAGTCCTGGGTTCATCACTTAACAACCTGTGGGGTTTGGGGTAAATTACTTAATGTCTCAGAATCACAGTTTTCTCCTCCATAAAACAGGGCTAATAATACTTGTATCACAGGTATGCTGTAAGGAGTGAGTGAACTGACATATATAAAGGGCCTAGTACAGTGTCTGGCACAAAGTAAATATAACCCCTCCACTGTTGTTAGTTCCTTTCCCTAATATGGAATGAGACAAAGGAATCCGATTTGCTCACTTATTCAGCAAATTTGGCTAAGGACTGTCCTAGGAGTCATGAGGGATGTAGATTTCTTACACTCAAATCCCACCCCAAAATGAGCTTACAGTTGAATAGAGTCAATTAGGTATCTACCTAAACAACTGTAATAAAATACAGAAGGTGATAAGTGCCATAACAAAGATAGAAATAAAGTGATTGCATTTAGCTGGAGCATCAGGAAAGGCTCTGTAAAGGTGAAGATATTTCTTTGGGTCATATTACATAAGTAGGATTGGACTGTTGGAACTGTGAAGTAAGAGGTTTTCAGTTGGTCTAAGCACAGGTTTAGGAAGGAGAGTAGTAGAGAAGATATTTTGTTAAAGATACACTTATTTTATGGCTGGACACGCAGGTTGTCTGGGACCCTTGAATATCATGCTAAGGAACTGAGACCCTTATTCCATAGATGGTATAAAGCAATTGATGATTTTGACTGACTAACAGAATCAGAATTGTGTTTCAAGAAGAGAATAGTCAGCAGTATGTTGGACAAACTGAAATAGGGAAGAAAGTAAACCTGAAAAACTGCTGTTGAACAGGCATATGTTGAGTGCATTGTGCCAGGCATGAGAAATGAATACAATGATTGCTTTTTATAAGAATGAATAAAATGGATCGCTCCTTAGAAGCTCATAATCTAGCGGCCATAACAAATAACTAATAAACCATCAATGTATTGTAACAAAGATGCATGCAAAAGACCATATGAACATTTAAGAGGAAGAGATTGGTATTTGGGGCAAAAAGTAGGCTTCCCAGGGAAGTAAAAGTTGAGCTAGGTGTTGAAAGATGGATAGGCATTTGCCAGACCGAAAGAGAGAAGGCTTCCCAGCATCATTTGCCTCCAGGAACAAAGGTATAGATGTTTCACATTCAAGGAATACCTTTCAATTAAGCTCTGAACTAGCAGGCTATTTCTGTTCTGGAACCACATCCTCACACTCTTATCTCCTAAAAATTTTTAACAAAAACCTCTTTTCTTGCCTTCTAGTATATTAGAATGCTTTCTCTACTGTGAAATCTCAGAGGAAAAGAATTACTTTTTTACTCATTTATGCTTTCTTGGGGTCCAGCACATAGTAAGTAACTATTGGATGGATGGATGGATGGATGGATGGATGTCGTCAAGAAGCAAACCTCATTCTTTTCAGTTTTTCATATTTAGCATCTTAAAAGGCAATAGCATATCATTAGTTTTTTTTATTTTTTATTTATCTGGTGTTGACCTTAGGAATCCATTGAGGAGATCTAGGTGAAAGCAGTTAGATCTGTGCCACTTCTACCTAAGGTCTCCCACTGTCTTCCTCCTATCCATATATACATAGTTCTCACAAGGCCACTGGAAAATTAAACTCCTAGAGTGGGTTCTGATTCTCACCGTGTAATCTGAGTCTGGCACTCTCACTCTGAAACCCTTTTAACCTCCCTGCTTGGTAGACCTTTACTCTGCTTTCCAGTAATCACTCATTTTCTCTGTGGCAGTCACCTCTGTCAGAAGCATGTTAGAGTTGGCACCACTCTCATTCCACACAGAAAAGGGAGCATCCCCTCATATCCCGGGCCTTATCCCTTAGTGAACACAGTGTGCTCTGAAAAATATGATGGTCCTGATATCTTTAGAATGCCTTGCAAAGGGGCTTCTGTGTGCTTATGATATTCTTAGATTCTGAGATTTGGGTCTTTTCAGTCTCCTGATGAGTCTTCCAGATGCTTTCCCACTCGTGATTGCTGAGTTTGTACTCAGATCTCTTGGTGGAGTATTTTCGCACCTGTACTCCTCGGGCACTGTTTCAGAATTTTGGTACTCAGAGCATTACTATTATGTGTGCACCACCCAGACTCAAGCATGAATTCACCAAGAAAGAAAGCCATGTCTTACTTATCACTGGATCCCTGGCACAGTACATAGCACAGAGTATCTACCATCTATCAAAACTAACAGATTTTCTAGTCCATAGAAAAAAATAAAACAATAAGTTATCTGACAAAATAGAGTTAATAATCAAGTTTATTGATTTTATATTTTTCATTTTCATCCAACTGAAACCTCATTCACACATATACACTCACTTCTCATCTCATCTCTCTGCCTTATTTCCTTTGTAGCACTTTCTAAAGGATCATATATCTATTTTATTTTCTGTCTTATTAGAATATAAATTCCACGAGGGCAGGGATTTTTGTAACGTTTGGTTCACTGATGGCTCCAGAGAGTCTGTAACAGTGAGAATATATTTATAGAATAGGCCTTCAATAAATACTTAAGTAAATTGTTCATATATATTCAAATACAGCCTTAACATGGTATATCTAAGGGGACAAAAGTATTGCTTTTTGCACTTTTAGGGAGCCTGACACTCTTAAGGTATTTAAGGGCTTATTTTCACTAAATGTTATGTGAATTATTTCCTGAAGCTTCAAAGTGAAATGCACAGCTTAAAAGAATCACATAGGTAGGTCTAATCAAGTATGCTACACCTCATTTTTAGGTTGGCAGGTTTACCACAACAAATATTTATTGAAATCTATTTTGTGCCAGGTCCATGCATACAATAAGTACCTATGCTGTGCTCTCAAAAAGCGTATAATAGGAGAGATAAGGTGCTATGATAGCACTAACACAGGGTACCAGAGCCTTACACAGGAGACACACTTAGTCATGGGGAATTAGGGGAGGTGTCACGGAGGCTTCTTGGAATAATTGACATGTATATTGAAATATGAGGGACAAATAGGAATTAACAAGGTCATAGTAGGGAAGCACAGGTCTTTGCCCTTGAGAAACTCACTATCTAATGGGGCAGATGGGTAGCGCAAGCAACCAACCATAATACAGTTTGTTATAAGAGAGACGTGGTCAAAGTGCTCATTGAACTTAGATGAGGAAGAGATTGATTCCTTTTGACAAAAAAGAGAAAGTTTCACCATTCCAGGGGAAGTAAAACTTGAGCTAGATGTTGAAATACAGTTTGGAATGTGTTAGGCAGACAAAGCAGCATATAGAGGAATAGAGACAAGAGAGAGTCGGCATCAGTGGGTTTGCAGAGAATTAAGAATGGCCAAACCATAGATAAGGGCAGGAGCACTAAGAGACGAGACTGGAGGTAGGCAGGGACCAGATATTAAGGACCTTGTTTGCCATGCTAAGGAACTTGAAACTTATTCTAAGATCAGGGAAGAAAATTGTGATCTTTCTCACCATGGAGATCACTACCCATACCACACAGGAAAGGAACAACATGAGGTGATTCAGTTCAGCACTTTCATCTGAAACAAAACGACAAGTACATTGAAAAACAGCAGAAAGAGACAGATTTAGGGATTAGGAAAAGAAAAAGGAAATGAAGATATAGTGGTATAGGAAGGGGTTTTTCTGCTGCAGTTTTAGGCCTTAATTTTATATTTCTGTGTCCATTTGTTAGGAGGAGGCCAGTTATGGGTTAAAGGGTCAGTGGAGCTGAGTCAGAGTTTTCCAGGTTCTGGTGGTCTCAGCCATTGACTTCACAGAGACATGCACTCCTCAGTATTGATGAGGGTGTTTGAGAATTTCTCCTTGAGTGTACAAGGGACTACCTTTTAGCAAACTGACCTTGAGTTGAGATTAAAAATTACCCAAAGCTTTTCTTCAAGCTATCATCCCCAGCGTTCCTTGGGGTTATAGTGGGACTAAGCAGAGTTAAGTCAACAACTTAAAGGAATGTAGATCATTTCTAAGCTGGGAGATAAATACGTGGGGTTTACTATTTACCTCTACTTTTATGTATTTTAAAAGTTACATAATAAACAACATTTTTTTCTTAAGTGGTTTGATGCCCAACAAACTCTGATAATAGCAATTCACATTTTTTACCCTCATTAACTAAACTTATTTTTCTTTCCTGCAATATTAAGCATAATTCTTTAAATATGTTACATGATACTTCATAAGTATGCTAAACATAGAACAAATGTGGATTCCTTTTTTTTCTTTTTAAGTGGCACCAATTTTCAGAAACAATATTTCTTTTGACCCTTAAATTCTTTAACAGGCTTTATAAAAGGTACCCAACATATATTCCCATTCTTCAGAGGGCTGTTGAGCAGTGGTATGGAGAGCCAGCATGTACAACTCCCATCTTAAAACTTATGGCAGAACTGATGCAAAACAGGTAAGAGGTAGGATAGGCGAGTGAAAAGGTAATTTACTATTTGGTAGCACTCTTCGGAGGTCAGACTTTCCTGCCTGGTGTCTGTATATTTAAGGCTTAGCAAGAACCCAGGAACCGAAACTTAAGATGATCAGTTGAAGGCAGTAGAATTAGAGATATAAGGTTGAGACTTTGGGCGAGAAAGAATTTAGTATACTTAGGTGTATATGGGGACTGTGGGAACGGGGAGAAAAATTGGAAGACTGTAGCCACCGTTATTTAAAAGATTCAAAAGCACAAAATGGAGGAAGGTAGGGTTTTGTTTTGTGTTCTTTATAAATTTATTTATTTATTTATTTTTGGCTGTGTTCGGTCTTTGTTGCTGCGCGTGGGCTTTCTCTAGCTGCAGCGAGCAGGGGCTACCCTTCATTGCGGTGCACGGGCTTCTCATTGCCGTAGCTTCTCTTGTTGCAGACCATGGGCTCTAGGTATGTGGGCTTCAGTAGTTGTGGCTCGCGGGCTCTAGATCGCAGGCTCAGTAGTTGTGGCGCACGAGCTTAGTTGCTCCGCAGCATGTGGGATCTTCCCGGACCAGGGCACAAACTCGTGTCCCCTGCATTGGCAGGCAGATTCTTAACCACTGTGCCACCAGGAAAGTCCCAGGGCAGTTTTAACTGTTTCATTGCTTAACTGCAGTTCTGTAGAGGAGGAAAGGAGTTTAGAGGTCTCTGAGTTGAGATGCTTTATTTTATGGATAAGGGAACTGAGTCCCAGAGCAATTCGTGGACACATAGTTTGTCTCAGAAGCCCTGGGGATTGTCCCTGCCTTGACTTCTAAGTTTTCCTTCTTCCTCTGTGCCAAGATGCACATATGTGGATGATTTATGCACTCACAATTTTTATTTAAATAGCAACTACCACACTTCTCAGAAATTGCCTAGGTGACCTTATAATTTGCATAGACAAGCAGAGGTTCAGGTTCTTCGTATATAAATATTAACAAAGGTGTAGCTAAAAGAGAAAAACTGCAATAAGATAATTAGTTTTACCTCTTTAAAATATGTCATTATGAATATGGCTTAGCACCAAATTACCTGTCACTTAGCCATCCTGTTTCATCAGTTCCTCTTTGTAAATTGCGTGTTGGAAGGGAGATATCCAGACAGGGAAGGAGTATGGATTGCAACTCTAATTTGATCTATGGTGCTGGGTTTTTCACAGCAATAATTAAAAAATTTTAAAACAAGAGGTGGGAAAAGACCTGGCAAATAAATAAATGTGAGTATTCTTTTGAAAGCTGTTAGTTTTTTTAAAACTGTTCTCTAGGTGCCTTAAATACTAAACGAAGGATGGCTATATAGTTTATATTAGAAATTTAGTTTTTATTAAATTACAGTTTTTTCAGCCAGATAATTAATAGTTCATATTACTGATATAACATTTAATACTAAAGGAAAAAATCATTATATTGTATATTGTAAAGTATTTTATATCTGCCATAGGTGGATAATTCATATCTAGCACAGTTGTCCAAAGAACTACCTGGTAAAAATTTGTAATCCCAGAAAATGTTATCTTGTCTATATTTCTCTGGAACCTAATGTGAAATATATATACACATTTCTTTAATCGGAATTCTATGCCAACAATCAAATGTTTCCAGTAGTATTTCTAATAAGTTATAATTGCACTTAATTCTGAAGCATTTTGAAAAAGCATAGAGAAGTAGCAATTTATTCTATTCCTAGCAATTTATTCTGTTCCTTGGCAAATATCTTTGCTTTTTGGTGTTTCTTTGCTATGACCTATTTCATATTTTTGCTGATCCTTTTAAAAATATACCATTATTTCTTAAAAGCAGAGCAACAAGGTATATTGGAGCCAACTAAAGCCAAAGTGATGTTAAAAAAAGCAAATATTATGTCAGGATGGCATGTCAGTCTTTTACACTTTTCAGACTGTTCCCCAACCTGTTAGGAACTAGGGAGGTAGAACTGTTCTTATTTAGAACTTCTGGGATTTGTTTCTCTTTACTTGAGCTATGTTCAATGGAAACTATAGTCTGTATGTAATTTAATGTGTTTGAAATATGCTTGAAGTATCAGGTGATTCATTATGCATATGAGCAGTATTAAAGGTACTTAGATTTCCTGTGATTTTATAATTTGTTTTAAAGATGTGTATTAGGCACTACAGGAGATCTCAAGTGTAAATCTCTATCCAAGTAACTATATAAACTTATACATACTTGGGGTTTTCTTTATTATTATCTATCAACCACTTTGCATGAAAGGAGAGGGGTATAAGAGGTCTGTGATATAGGATGTCAGAATATTGTTTTGACAGATAAAAAGTGGATTCTTTGAATCAGCAAATAAGTGAAAATAATTTTGTTGTTCTAGTATCTTTATAGTGAGAGAATTAGCACACACATTTTATCAATACTTGTTTAATGGAATGACACTTTAAAAAAGGGATAATTGTACTGTTGCTACTTCTAATAAATGAAAATTCTGGGTATTTTAAACCTATATTTGGTTTTTTTTATCTGCACATATAGTCTAAATTTTTGCTGTATTTCTTAGATCCCAGCGTTTGAACTTTGATGTATCATCTCCTAATGGAATTCTTCTCTTCAGAGAAGCTAGTAAAATGATTTGCACTTATGGTGAGTATCCTTTTCCATATTTGTCTCTGCAATATAACTTTTATCTCTTTGGAGGAAAGAAAGATGCTAGTTATTTTGTTCTTTTGAACCTTCATATCTGTATGAATTTGTGAAGTGGGTAATAGGGGTGCAAAAAGCCAGGTAGCTATCATATTGACATCAAGAGAAATAGCAACATGCCTTTGACTACAGATCATGCCTGACCAACTTGATGAATTTCTTTTAGATGAAATTGCACTGTCAGTAGGCAAAGGGCATACACTATAGATAGAATATTGAAAAGTTATAGCATATTGAAAATTGCTAAAAGTTACATCAGGGAGTTTAGTGTATTGGGTCAAAGAATGCTTAAACCAGTATGTCACCGGCACTGAATTTTGGAAAAATATCCTGGTAAAGAGCAGTAAATATTTTATTGTAGGAAATTTGGGGGGCACTGCACCCTAAGAATCAGAGTTCTACAGTAATGATTGTTCTATTCAATTATAGTAAAAAAAAAATGTGGTTAGTAGTTAGAAATGAGCCTTAGAACTACCATAAACCCTAATATTTGCCAATTCTGACAGCTTCATCAATGAGATTCTCAACTCTCTGAGACCTTTATGTAGCCAGGGAATGAGGATACGATACAACAGATAAGAATCCTCTGTTAAACGTAAAATAGATAGGTAGTGGGAAACAGCCGCATAGCACAGGGAGATCAGCTCGGTGCTTAGTGACCACCTAGAGGGGTGGGATAGGGAGGGTGGGAGGGAGGGAGACGCAAGAGGGAAGAGATATGGGAACATATGTATATGTATAACTGATTCACTTTGTTATAAAGCAGAAACTAACACACCATTGTAAAGCAATTATACTCCAATAAAGATGTTAAATAAATAAATAAATAATTCTCTGTTAGTTTGCCACACACTGACTGAATAGTAACTACAGGCTGGATGCTTTGCATTGTTCTTCTTGAGAGATGTCTCTCTGTGTCCTCCTTTCCTTTGTCCTCTTCTTTTTTGCCTGTCTGGTCTTACTTTCCCAAATCAACAGCCAACTCTATGTTTGGACTCAAAAATTGCCTGTGATTCTCATACTTCTTTTGGAGTACCTAGAAACAGATTTTACAAAATTTTGTAAAGCTTCTTTAAGTGAGTGTGTGTATGTAGGAACAGCCATTAAAAGCGTATTAGTTTATTTTGTGTATGGTGTTAGGGAGTGTTCTAATTTCATTCTTTTACATGTAGCTGTCCAGTTTTCCCAGCACCACTTATTGAAAAGGCTGTCTTTTCTCCATTTTATATTCTTGTCTCCTTTATCAAAGATAAGGTGACCATAGGTGCGTGGGTTTATCTCTGGGCTTTCTATCCTGTTCCATTGATCTGTATTTCTGTTTTTGTGCCAGTACCATACTGTCTTGATTACTGTAGCTTTGTAGTTAGTCTGAAGTCAGGGAGCCTGATTCCTCCAGCTCCGTTTTTCTTTCTCAAGATTGCTTTGGCCATTCAGGGTCTTTCATGTTTCCATACAAATTGTGAAATTTTTTTGTTCTAGTTCTGTGAAAAATGCCATTGGTAGTTTGATAGGGATTGCATTGAATCTGTAGATTGCTTTGGGTAGTATAGTCATTTTCACAGTGTTGATTCTTACAGTCCAAGAACATGGTATATCTCTCCATCTGTTTGTATCATCTTTAATTTCTTTCATCGGTGTCTTATAGTTTTCTGCATACAGGTCTTTTGTCTCCTTAGGTAGGTTTATTCCTAGGTATTTTCTACAGCAGAAACTAACACAACATTGTAAAGCAACTGTACTCCAATTTTAAAAAATTAAAAAGCATATTACTTTTTAAAAAGTAAAACCTATTTTAAAAAGCAGAAAAACAGTTCTTTTAAATTGTTTTTACTTGAACTCAAAATATTCTGGGACTCTGTTATGTATGCACTGTAGGCCTCTGTTAAAAATGCTTAGTTTTAATTGTACATTTGATTTTTAGAGTTTGAGGTCATAAGTGTATGGAAACTACAGAGAGCACCTATTTAAGACAGTAAACTTAAACTCTCCTATTTTCATCTGTACCAGCAACTATATTGCCACAACTTTTGCATCTGTTGAAAATGGACACATTAGAATCATATAAAGTAGAAATGCTTTGCCGCCCAAAGGTAAAAATAGACCCCTTTTTAAATATTCTCAGTACAGTTTGTTGTGTTTCCAGGGTATATCTAATTCCTTTCAGTGTCTTATCATAAAAGACATATGACTGGAGCTTTTTCCAAAAGCATGATATCTTTAAAAAAAACATAGATTTTGGCAATTAAAAGATCTGAGTACCAATTCTAGTACCAACCCATATCAACTCCATGACATTCAGCTAAGACACTACACCTCTTTGGCCTAGTTTTCTCATATGTAAAATTAGAAATAATGCATACCTACTGACCTACCTGTCTAGTTAGGATTAGAGGTGGTTAATTGAGCTACTCTGGGTAAAGGGCTTGGCACAGGTTGTGACATGGCTTAGGTACTCAGTGAATATGCCTTTCTTTGATCCAAAGCCATTCTCTTACACTCACAGAACCAGCCTCCTTTGGATAGGGGTTCACTGACTTCATCACTTTTTTATTCAAGAATGCCTTCTGCTTGGACCATGCTGTCCTGCTTCCTTCTGCCTGTAACAAGTGCTAAGCATCTATTTCCTCACTTTTTAAAAAGAAATACTCCCCCATTATGAAACAATGCACATATAAGAATTTCTTAGTAGTCAATAGACCTTTAACTATACAAATGTTAGTTTCCTGTTACCAACCACAGTTGTATCTTTCCTTCCCCCTTTTCTGGATCCAGTTTCTCTTATTAAGGGAGGCTTACTCACTCTTACAGTAGGGCTGATAAGAGCAGCAACTTCTTCCTCTTCCAGGATCACTGAATCTCTAGTATAGGACAGAATGTAAGTCCAGCAAGTGACACCAAAATGAATCTCAGAACAACACCAAGTCTATGGGCTTCAAAAGCTATTCAGTCCTCTGTCAGGTTGTTTGACATAGACAAAAGCATTGCAGCAAAAGTTGAGAAAGAAAACTGTGAGGATTATATTGGAGGAAGAAGAGGAGGCAGAGGGAGAGAGGAAGAAAAGAGAAAGAAAAGCAGAAAAAAGAAAAAGAAAAAGGAAAGAGAAAACCTTCAAAGCATTCTTGAGAAGAAAAGCCAATAAGGAGTTTTCTTACTCTGAAGAGAGACTAGGAGATTAGGATAAGGTTCTTCTCCTTAGTTTGGACTAATAATAATGGTTGCTTCCATTTTTTAATCAGCTATTATGTGCCTGCTCCTATACTAGACCATTAATCATACATTAGCCCATTGAATCCTTAAGGTTAGTATTATTATCTGCCACTCACTAGTCACTTGGCCTTGGTTAAGTTGCCAAGCCTCTCTTGCTTCACTTTCTTGTTAAACAGAGAAAATAATACCTACGTCATAGGGTGGTTATGAGGATTCAATTACATAGTGCATGGAAAGCCCTTAGATCACTTAGCTACTGTGATTACTGTTATGAAGAAGTTGAAGCTCATAGGAGTTAAAGATTTGCCAAATATTACATAGTTAGCAAATAGTCAAATTGGAATTTCATTCAAAGTCTGTATAACTTCAGACAGTAGTCTTTCCATGTTCCTTTCTGCCACTTGAGAGTTGCCACACAAAGTTGGGTATTTTTGATGAAGTACTGTTCTTTAAGTATGGTGATTTCTATCCTAAAACTTAAGGAAAATGAAGGCTCAATGGAAAAATGTCCTTGAACTTGGTCACCAGTGACTTTGACACGTGCGCTTTGCATAGAATAATAGAAAAATCTTTTTCAGCCTTCACTGATTCCACATGCTGGCCTCAATCAGCCAGGCTGATTTTGTCTGTCTTTACCTGTGTAATGTTTTATTACCCATGCTTTTACCTCTGGAGATGGTAATGTGCTCACTGAAGGGAGATCCTGTGGTTGCCATCCAGGAGTCTAGAAGATGAGGAAAAGGATGACTAGGAGGGTACAGAAGAGCCAACATTATTTATTTCTGTGGTAAGCCAAGGTGAAGGAAGGGAGAGCCCCTGGAAGAAAGGGGCCAGAACATTCTCTGATCCCTCTGTTCCCATCCTCACTGGGTTCCTTCTCTGCTCACCTGTCGTGGGCAGTATTTGTGTTATCGATGATTGGGGCAGTTCAGAGGGGGAAGAACTCATTTCCACATGCGCCTGACCCGTTATATATTTTATGGAATACCTCCACCTCGCTACTCAATGAGACTGGCAGGAAAATAATACTTTTGATATGCTGTTTTATTTATCTACATTCTGTCATGATATACTTTGATGTAAGTTTTTAATTTTGCCTCAGCTCTCAGCTGCTCCCGCCGTTACAGCTCAGGGTCAGCAATGAGGTTAGCCACAGTAGCACAAAACAATTTCCTGTTTGTGCAGCCCAGGTAACATTTGGATGAGGATTAGATTTTACCACATTTTCTACTAGCCCAAGCCTATTATTTCTAATGAGTTTTAAATTGCTTCAAGAACATGTATTTCAAAATTTAGTGCTATGATCCGTTCAGCCTGAGCAACTTAATAAAAGAAATTTCTTTCTTAAATTTTTGGTTAAAATGTTGCACGCAGTGTAATAAATGTTATTACTTTGGAAACCTACTTCTCAGTTTTAAGAACTGGGTGTTTTTTATGCTCAATTTCCATTTGTCTAATCTTTTCTTCCCTTTGCCTCTGGGTAATGGTATCTTTAGTGACATCTGTTGGTTAAAGAGTGCGCAGAAGGGAGAAATAGTGGTTGTTTTTATAAGACTGGCAAAAATGGAGCTGCTTTTATTCCTTCCTTAGGTACCTGATTTAAAGAAAGCTCAGTGTGTGAAAAATCTAAACTTTAATAGTGGATAGAACAACTATAATTATTCACTGTACATAAGAATTTACATCAGGGTTCTTTTGAGCAATATATGCTCCAGGTGCATTTAAGGTATGATCTAATAATATGCTTAAATTGAATTTGTAAACTGATATACAAGCCACTGTTATTTACTGTGACCTAGAAAACAAACCAGTGGTTTTCCAACTGGGTTTTTCAGAGCCCTAGAGATCTGTGAAAGTACCACAGAGCCTCTCCAGAGAGGGGGGAGGAGGGGACCCTACTGCCACTTTGACCAGAACCAGCCAGCTATATATAGTTGCACTAGATTTATTTGTAATAGGGGTCACCTGCTTAAAGATTTTTTTTTTAATAAAAGAGCTTGAAAATTACTGGTATGTATTGATACTATTAGAAGCATTGTAAGAATGAAGGATTATGATTTCTATTTATGTTTAAATGATTACAAAAAGAGAGCTGAACAGGGGTTCCCTGGTGGCACAGTGGTTGAGAGTCCGCCTGCCGATGCAGGGGACCTGGGTTCGTGCCCCGGTCCGGGGAGATCCCACATGCCGCGGAGCAGCTAGGCCTGTGAGCCATGGCCGCTGGGCCAGCGCGTCTGGAGCCTGTGTTCCGCAATGGGAGAGGCCACAGCAGTGAGAGACCCGCATACCGCAAAAAAAAAAAAAAAAAAAAAAAGATAGCTGAACAATGTGTTGGACTTGAACTAGAGGCTTAATAAAATGTTATCAGGAAATAACAGTTCTGGAAAACAGATCATCCAGGAACCATGGACATAACCTTAGATTGTATCAGAAACGTGGTCAGGGACATAGAGTTGTATCAGAAATGTGGTCGGGGACATAGGACAACAAAGTAGTAGAGTAAGCTCACAAAAATCTTCTTAAGGCGATGGAATGATCAACACCTTGAGGATCCCAGGCCTTGAGGAATACATTTCACAATGAATCCACACGTGTTGGACTTGGCCACTTCTGCACACAAGCAAAAACTGCTAAAGAAGCTGGTAAATACGTAAGCATGATCTCCAAACAAGTGGCTTAGAGTTCAGTAGATTCTTTCATCCATACAGCTAATGTTTATTGAGCATTTACTATGTGTTTGAGAGTTACAAGGGATAGGAAGAGAAATAAGACACACAAAAAAGAATCTTACTGATTCTTCTCTTAGTGGAGTGCAGCAGTGGACTCAGACAAGTAAATAAAGAATTATAATGTGTTGTGCTCACTTTTATGCTTAAGAAGCATACAGAGTGCTATGGGAGCCCAGAAGTTTCTAACTCAAAACTGAGGAGCCAGAGAAGGAAATAAGAATAGGGCCTGGAAATTTGAGGAGGGCATTTCAAGCAGGCAATAGCTTTTACAAAATCATATGAATATAAAACATTAGCATGGTCTATCAGTAAACTGAAGGATTTCAGAATTGCTGGAGAAAGTAGAAAGTGAAAATTCCTGATTATCTCATCACTCAAAGATAACCGTCATTAACAGTTTAGTGTGTGCTCATTCATACTTTTTTATGTGTGCATATACATATATTATTCCAAAAGTGGTATTATAATATACTTGCTAATCTGTAATTTGCTATTTTTTACTTATATCATGGCCATCACTTTATATTAATACATATCTAAATCTACCATATCTCTTTTTTTCCTTTGGTTTTTCATAATCTTTTTCTATCATATCTTTTTTTTTTAAATTTATTTATTTTATTTTATTTTTGGCTGTGTCGGGTCTTCGTTGCTGCGCACGGGCTTTCTGTAGTTGCAGCGAGCGGGGGCTACTCTTCGTTGTGGTGCGCAGGCTTCTCATTGCGGTGGCTTCTGTTGTTGCAGAGCACAGGCTCTAGGTGTGCGGGCTTCAGTAGCTGTGGCTCGCGGGCTTAGTTGCTCCGCGGCATGTGGGATCTTCCCGGACCAGGTCTCGAACCTGTGTCCCCTGCATCGGCAGGTGGGTTCTTAACCACTGCGCCACTAGGGAAGCCCTCTATCATATCTTTTAAAATAGATGTAAAGCATTCCATTTTATGGTTATACTATAATTTATTTAATTATTCACCTTTTGATAAATGTAATTTTTATAAACATGTAATTTTCACTATCATACACTGTTGCAGCAAGTACATACACTGTACATTCAGCTTCGTGAGCTTCACTCCGTCAACAAATATATATATTGAGAGCAGCAGGTGCTGTTCTAGACTCTGGATATATCAGTGAGCAAAACTGAAAAAGAAATTATTTTGTATGTCAGAAGGTAATAAGTGCTATGGGGAAAAAAAAAGAAAGAAAGCAAATCAAGATGGGAGCATTAGAAGTACCAGGGATTGGGAAACATGTTGCATTATTAAGTAAAGTGATCGAGGTAGGCCTCATTGAGAAAATGACATTTGAGCAAAGACTTGCAGTAAATAAGGGAGTTAATCATGCAGATATCTTGGGGAAAAGTATTCCAGGCTGAAGGAACACGAAGTTTTAGGGTCCTAAGGCCAGAGTGTATCTGGCATGTCTGAAGAACAGCAAGGACACTGGTTGCTGGAACAGAGTGAACAAAAGAGAGTAATAACCAAAGCCATGTCATGTAACGTCATATCCTATAAAGATTATCAGGACTTTGACTTTAACTCCAAGTGAAGGAGAAGGACTTGAATGTTTTGAGCAGAGGGCTGACATGATTTGCTATTGGCTTTGACCAAGGTGATAGCAGTGGGAGTAGTGAGAAGCGGTTAGATTCTGGATATATCTTGAAGGTAAATCAAATTTCTTGATGGATTGGATATATGGTATGAGAGAGAAAATGTAATCAAGGGATTTTGGCATAAACAACTGGAAGGATGAAGTTACCATTAACTGAGATGGAAAAGGCTGAGAATGGTGTGAGGGGGACTCCAAAGTTCCATTTTGGTTGTGTTGAGCTTGAGGTGTTGATTAGACATTCAAGTGGAGGTGTTGAATACGGAGTTGGATATACAAGTCTGAGGATTGGAAGAGCTCTGGTCTAGAGAAACAAACATGGGAGTCATTAACTCTTAGACGGCATTTAAAGCTGCAAAACTAGATAAGATCACCGGGGTGGGGGTATGAATTTAAATATAAAAGATTTAGGGCTTCCCTGGTGGCGCAGTGGTTGAGAGTCCACCTGCCGATGCAGGGGACACGGGTTCGTGCCCCGGTCCGGGAAGATCCCACATGCCGCGGAGCGGCTGGGCCCGTGAGCCATGGCCGCTGAGCCTGCGCGTCCAGAACCTGTGCTCCGCAACGGGAGAGGCCACAACAGTGAGAGGCCCACGTACCACAAAAAAAATAAATTAAATAACTTTTAAAAAATAATAATATATATATATATATATAAAAGATTTAGGTTTTAGTTCAGGGGTGTTCTGTGTTAGGAGGAAAGGGAGAAGAGGAGGAACCAGCAAAAGAGACAATGAGCAAACACTGAAGTAAGAGAAAATCAGGAGAGTGTGTGTCTTGGAAGGTAGGAAGAAGAGGTAGTCAACTGTGTCAAAAGCTGCCAATGAATCAAATAATATGCGGACTAAGAGTCGACCATTACGTTTAGGGACAAGGAGGTCACTGGGAACCTTGAAAAGAACACTTTCAGTGGAGTGGGTGTAAAAGAGAATCAGAGGAGAAGAAATGAAGACAGTGAAGGTCACAGTTCTTTTAAGGAGTTTTGTTACAAAGGGGAGTAATATCAGGCAGGGAAGTAGGGCCAAGAGAAAGTTTTGTTTAAAAAAAAAAAAAAGATGGCATAGGAGAGAAAGGGGAAATTGCTGTGCTTTGTTCTCAAGCACATAAGAGGAGATGGGAGCTAGTTCAACATACTGAGGGGCTGGCTTTTATAGAAGACAGTGTGTAAGTGCAAATGCTAGGAGATAGGTAGATATGGTAGTGAACATTTGGAATTAGAATATATTCCCAAAAGTGGATTTACGCATTTTTAATATTTTTAATAAATTTTACCAAATTACCCTCTAGAATCGTTATACTAATTCACATTCCCAACAATGTCCTTAATTTCCCACATGCTTATCAATGCTGCATTGATTTAATCTTTTTCAACCTGAAAGGGAAATGTTATATTCCTTTCCAGTCTCCGCAGCTTCATTTCTGTCCCAAACCATTTACGTCCAGGGGCCTCAGCTGGTTTGCCCAGAGACGGAATGGGTTGACTGACTTGAAGTAAAGGAATGTCAGGAAGCTTGCACTTCTCTTCCCATAATTGTTCTGATGACGAATGAAGACATTCAACCTGTAGAGCTGTCAGCTAAATATCAAATTCACTTTAAAATTTTAGAGATTAAAAGGGAAAAAGAAAAGGTAAATCAGTGTAATGGATTGCTTTATAAACCAGGAAGTGACATTGTTCATACTGTTAGTTCTTCCTGGTATAAAATACAACTACAGTATATCTTATCCCTTGCACCTTTTTTAAAAAGTATTCTTTTGAGGGCACAGAGAACTGGTAGATTGTGGGCCAAAGACCCCCTGCAGCCAGTTCTCTTTTGAAGGAATAAAGGGAAAGTGGTCAAAGATACAGTATTGACCTTACTTTGAATTATGTGTTAGAAGGAAGTGACATTATTCTACACCAAACACACCCAGCCTCACCTCCTCCTCTTTTTCAGGCCATAGCACCCCATGTATGAATTTACAGGGTAGTAGACTGGAGAAAGAAATGAACGCCTAGCACTGTGTATTGTTATAGTTTACTTGAGCACCGTGCCAGTTACTGTGGTAAGCACGTTACGTATGCTGTCTCCTTTACTCCACATAAGAGCCTTGTGAGTTATAAGTACCGTTATTGTCCTCATCTTACAGATGAGGAAACTAACTTACAGAGATTAATAATCTGTTCAGACACCCAGGTAGTGAGCAAAGAAGTAGGATTCAAACCCCAGGTTGGTATGACTCAGAAGCCCACCTGGTTCATCACTACCTTATGCACTATATGTCTGTTTTCTGTTAGACTACTATCTTGTTATACAGTTCTTCAGCTGAGGCCTTTGAAGGAAGGCCACTTCTTTTTGGGTGTAGGGAGCCTCTTCTGTAGAGGACATCATGGAGTCAGTCATCAGGGAAGAGATAGGGTCTCAGAAGGGGAAAAAGTTGTTTAAAAAGTAGGTCTGAAAGTAGATATCAGGTAAACAGAAAAGGAGATTTTGCATCTTCTTATATATCCTTCTCTAAATCTAGTTATTGAGAGTTGTCTAGAAGGGTGCTTCTGAATGCTGGAAGCTAACCAAACACACACACACACACACACACACACACACACACACACACATACCAAAAAAAAAAAAAAAAATAGGGGCTTCTCCAAAAAAGACAGAATAGAGGTTAAGAAAGAGGAACCCAAGCAGTCAATGTAAGCTAATAATGAGGGAAATATATGTAATAAGCAAAATTATAGCAGGAGTCTTGTATGCTTATTTCCCAGGGTTTTTCCCCTTATTTTTTAGTGAGATTTCTTTTCCTGTTATAGCATATACAACAGTAAGAATGGCAGTTCCATAACACTTGTGCTTCCCTTCCTCAGTCATTGCCCTTAGCCAGGTAAACCATTCAATTCACAGCATCCTTTTCTGGAACCCCAGCATAGCCTCAACATCTGTCTTACCCAGGTCTGATGTTAAGGTTGTAACAGCATCTCATTCCCCTGCTCCCAGTTATGGCAGATATAATCAGTGGGAAACAATCAGAGATTTTCCTTTTGATTCTAAACTTTGGATGTCTCTTATTTCATTAAAGAAAGTATCATTTCCTTTTGTACAAGTGGCAGCTGCTACTGGCTTCGGTGGCTGCCAACCTGTCAATGCCTTCATCTCCCAGCAGTCCATCAGTGTAATAAAGATCTCCCTCTTAGGAAGGAAATTCTGGGAAGGAAGGAGATGGGACTTTATGGGTGTGGGGTGGAATAAGGAAGGCAAGGAGGGTTGTCATACCTATAGAGGAACATCAAAACCGAACCTCAGCTCGGTCACTTTTGTTTACAGCAATGTGAGTCTAACTGCTAGATTTTAAGCTTTTTGAGGGCAGGGCCTCCAATTTTAGTAAGTGTTGTTGAATAACATAGATTGAATAAAGCTGATTGGAGTGAATAACAATGTGGCCACGTCTTCTCTTCCATAGTCTTACAGCCACCACGGAATGCGGAGCCACTTGAGCACAATGAAATATAGTTTCCTCTTTCAAAAGTATTACTTTTTCAAGGTCATAATGGTATACTAATTACTGTTTTAATTAACACAGATGTGTCTGAAGCAGTCCAAAAAAACAAGTATGCCAGATTGCAGCTTTAACACAGCGATAAAAGTTGTGATTCTAAATAATTAATCCTTCTTGATGATAGGTTATCCAGCCCTTTAGAATCAAAAATTTTTCCCCATCACAATTCTTCGTCTTCCTATTCCATCTTGTGCTGAAGGATATAGGATCTTTACTTCCCCCATAAGGACATCAGCATAAGAAGTCCCTGAAAGATGACCCAGTTTTCTCTGTTTGCCCCTGGCCTCCTTAACAGACCCAAAATGTGTAAACCACCACCAGTACCACCAAATTACCCTAGCTTTTTCCATCACATGTAAGCAGTGCTTTTGTTTCCTGGGAAAGGGAAGCGGGGGGAAATGTCTACCTTGATTTATATTGAATTGGAGGCAAAGGTAGAAAAGCAGTGGTTGAAAACTGCCCTCTCCTGCAGTACCCTGCTTTTTCAGACCTTCATGCCTGTGCACATAATCTTTCTGGAATACTCTTCTCTCCCTTCAAGTCCACCTGAGAAACTGTGATTGATCCTTGAGAAGTAACCTGCTCTGTGAAGCCTTTCCCACACTGCTCTCCTGCCCAAGCAAAGTCAGTCTGTTTTATTCCCATAAAATCTTGACAGTCCTCTCTGATAGTGTTTGTCACATTGTATGGAATTATTTATTTACAAATCTACTTCTCCCAGCAGACTGAACTCCTTCAGAGCAAAGGTTTTGTTTCATTCGTTTATCCTAGCACCTCACACAGAGTAGCTATTAAGTGAACGCTATCGTATTGAGTTGAGTCTTTATGAAACTTACAATATCTTTCTAAGGTAAGTTAGGATGAGATCATGAGAGAGAGTACAGAATGTGGTATGGAGTAAATTCCAAGATATGCTTCAGCCGACACAGTGGTGTTGTCATTCTAATGTACAAATTATAAGCAAAGCCACATGGGCTTCAAAGGATGCACAGAAGAAAACCTGTGTGTGGAAATGTTTCAGTAAGGCAGAGAAAGGGGAGGAAACCTTCACCCTGGGCGAGTCCTGTTTCATGCTCTGCTAGAATTATTGGTCCTTCTTAACCTCTTTAGTAAACATGTGGTTTTCATAATATACCTATCAGTCAGGATTCAAACAGGGAAAAACAGGGCTTCCCTGGTGGCGCAGTGGTTGAGAGTCCGCCTGCCGATGCAGGGGACACGGGTTCGTGCCCCGGTCCGGGAGGATCCCACATGCTGCAGAGCGGCTGGGCCCGTGAGCCATGGTCGCTGAGCCTGCGCGTCCAGAGCCTGTGCTCCGCAACGGGAGAGGCCACGACAGTGAGAGGCCCGCGTACCGCAAAAAAAAAGAAAAACAGGGAAAAACAAACACTGTGCCACTGATGGAACAGGGAATTTATTTTAGGAATTAGACCTTGTACAATCTTGGGTGAAGATGGGAAAATAGGTCCAAGGGGGAGAGTTGGAAGTTCAGGAGAAAAATCATTAATAGGCCCTCCTGAAATAATGGCATGGATGGACAAGTTTGAGCTTGCAGGGAAAGCTAAAAGCTAGAGACATCCAGCTGCTGGGGTGGGACCCTGAAAGGATGTGGGGTGAGAGGGAGGACTTGTGTAGTGGTAAAGAAGCAATGGAAGACTGTTGCCTCTGCACGGCTCCTGCTCTGTACGCGTGCTGCCAAGCACTTGGTGGTAGGCTTGGGGTCATTGGTCAGCAGGGCTTGTAGCTCTAGACACAGAGCAGGAAAGAACAAGGAGAGACTAAAACCCAGTGGTATTTCTACATCTTTGTCTCACACCTCTAATCACAACAACCTTCAGAAAGTCATGGCTGCTACTTCACTCCCACCTTCTAAATCTCATATAGATTTCTGTTTTGCTCAATTCTAGCCCACAACCGTACAGGGAAATGAGTTCTGGGAAACTTAATTCTTATTTAGCCCAATAGACACAGTACAAAACCACAACAATATGCCTCTAAATTTTGTAAATTGAATTTAGTTTCCATTTTAGAAGCAGTACTCACTGGAACAGGAAAAAGCAGAGCTAAGAAACATGTATGACTTTATAATTTTTTACAAAGCATTCTTAGGTATTGCCTGGTAACATAGCTTACTAGCACACATTTCAGAAAGAGAAACTGTTAGTTGTAAATGCTAACTATAAAAAACTGTAAGGTGATTATATAAACATTTCTTCATCTTTTGATGGTAAGACATAGAATTTAAGTACGGTTTTTAAACAATCGTCTCTTCAGATCTTCTGAAAAAATGTCTAAGGGGAAAAAGGAAGTAACATTTATGGTGCACTGTGCCAAGAATTTCTTGTGTCTTATTTCATTTAACTCATGTACCAAACCTGTGAGGCTCCTAAGAGTGAAGTAACTCAATATCAAGTGCATGTGAAAAGGTTGAAAATTCATCCCACAATTCAGAGTAACTTATATCTCTAAGTTATCTTTTCCTCTTGACTTAGTTTGTTATTTACTCCTACATTTTTTAACTTCTTATTGAAGAAGAGATAACATATTATATATTAAAATACATAAAGTGAACTAATCTTAGGAGTACAACTCAATGAATTTTTGTGCATCTACATATATAATCATTTAATCACCATCCAGATAAAAATATCAAACTTTTCCAGTACCCCTTGATTGATTTTCCTTGGGCCATTTGTACTTCCCAGGTAAACTGCCTTATGTATTTATATTTTTCATTATATGGATGATGTAATTCTTGGAACAATGGTAGGGGGACGTGAACAATAGCAGTAAAGTGAAAATGTTGAATAATGTGCCTCATAACTGCTTTGAATTACATCTACTTATGTCACTTTCTCATTCTGCTTTTACTCTAAAACAGGTAATCAGATCCTGTCCCTTGGGAGCCTCTCAAAAGATCAGATTTATCCAATGAAACTCAAGGGCATCTCCATCTGCTATTCAGCTCTCAAATCTGCCTTGTGTGGAAATTATGTCAGCTTTGGCGTCTTCAAGTTGTATGGGGACAACCATTTTGACAATGTACTCCAGGCCTTTGTCAAAATGCTGCTGTCAGTGTCCCACAGTGACTTGCTAGTAAGCAATCATGCGTCATGGGAGTCTTTGTATGAAACGTGAAGTAACACCACCACAGGGTTGTAATTGTTATAATGAAGCCCAAGGAGTTAGAATAGCACCAGATCATTTTATGTTTTAGGACAGCTTCTTGATTTAACTTACAGGATTTGAATAACTATAGTGGCTGTATTTATATAATTAAATGTGCAGTTTTGAAAACTGCAGCTACCATCTTCTGATAAATTGGTCATCTCAGGTGTTCCAGGTTCTGTGTCTAGAGAAAATGTAATTAGCAATTTCAACTAATTGCTTACAACTATACTCATAATTCAGAGAAGGTCTGTGTTTCCTGGAGCAGAAAATGCAGAATGACTATAGGATCTTCTCCTTCCTTCATTTCTACTCTGTGTACTCCCCTTGCTGTTTGGCCTTGCTTTCCATTAAAATTCAGGTGTGGTGAACAGAGTGCTAAACTGGAAGTTGAGCAGCCTGGTATGTAGTCTCAACTCTGCCACTTGCTGGTCATTTACCTTGAATAAATCACCTTCTCTATTTCTCCAGGCTTCAATTTCCTCACCTTTAAAATGAGTAAATTAAACAAAGTGATCTCTAGGTCGCTTTTCTACGGTACCGTCTAGTCTCTGTGATTTATGTCAGTTGTTTTCAAACTTTGAGGCCCATCACACTCACCTGGGGTGCTTGTTGGAATTCAAATTTCCAGGCTCCTCCACTGAGCTGAGGCTGAGTCATTATCAGATTTTTAAAAAATATCTCCGCCTGATTACACAAAAGCTAATATATGCCCAATGTGGTTGCAGTAATTACTTCAGTAACACAGCCAAATTCATGCTCAGGCTTAGTTTAGGCTTTCCCACCTGCTCCCAGCCTAATGTTACAAGTAAGATCTGGGGGCCTTCATTAGTCAGCCTGTATGAGAAATGCTCCTTTGACATTCTAATGCACTAGAGGTACCCTCTTCCACCTTTCTAAGCTAGTCTTCATAAAACCACATCTCGGGAATTCTCTGGCAGTCCAGTGGTTAGACTCTGCAATTTCACTGCCAGGGACCCAGGTTCAATCCCTGGTCGGGGAACTGAGATCCCACAAGCTGGCAGCATGGCCAAAAAAAACTAAAAACAAAAAAACCACATCTCAAGCCAAAGTTGTCAAGCCTCTTTGAAGTAGAATGGAATGTTCATTGAAGGCTGCCTGTACAACAGAAATTACAAAGTGGAAACTTGAGTCAGATCAGCCATGTGTTACAGCCTCCTCATTGAGGGAACTCTTCACTACAGTTGAGGCCCACCAAAAAAACCTGATATGGTTCCAGGAATTTCTCTATTCTTTTTTCTAGTAGACAAGCAAACCTCTAACTCAGTAATCTCAAAATTGAGGGTGCATAGGACTCCCTTAGTGTACATTTTTTAAATGCACATTTCAGGACCTCATTCCAGAGGTTTTCATTTTGTAAGTCTGAATTGGAAATCAGAAAACTGCATCTTTAACAAGCACTCCATGTGATTCTTATGGAAATAGTCAATCTCACTTTAATAAATATCGATATGGTTTATTTCTCTTATAAGTGTTGTGCTTCTTTGATACTGGTTTGGGTTTCATTTGAGGTTTTTCAGGTATCTTTCTCATGCACTTACCCTTTGCCTGTTGTATATGGTAAATATTAAGCCATTTACCAAGTTATGATTTAATTAGATGGGTTGGCATTGTGTAAATATAGCAGACTATGATGCCAAATGCTATTATAACAGCAAATTTCTTTGTGTTAAAAAAAAAGGTTGCCTAGCCACTATTAAGCACTGTTCAGTGTTACAATATTCCAGCCTAGAAAAATCATTCAGTCTTCTATACTGCAGCGATTTTAGTTGCACTTAAGTGTTAACCACATAACGCAAAATTGAAATTACTTACTAGGGTATGCTGTAGCTTCAAATTAGGATTTCTTGAGATCAAGAGATTTTTATTAGAACCCCTTTAAATACTGAATTGAGAATCATTATGTCATTTGTTCCATGTATTTATATTTAGCTTTATTTTATGTATTTATGTGTAAGGTCACAATTTCTAATATTATAAATGGCAGTTTTCACTGAACTGTGACACATCTTTTGCTTCCCTGTGGCTTGACATTTAGTATTTCTGTTATAGCAATATCGGAAACTGAGCCAGTCTTATTATCCACTCCTGGAATGTCTCACCCAGGACCACCTGAGCTTCATCACCAACTTAGAGCCTCCTGTACTCCTATATGTTCTCACATCTATCTCAGAGGGACTCAGTACTCTTGGTAAGTATCATGGAGAACATTGTTTTCAGAGGAAAGACTTGATTGTGGTCTCTTAATGTATGTGCTTTTGAGATGATCATCCTACAAAGGGGGAAAGATTATTTACCCAAACTGAAAGATTATTTTATAACTATTACCTACAAGAGAGAAAATGCCCTTTTTCATATTTTGATATAGTTTTTTAATCAGCTTAAAGTATAATTTACACACAGTTAAAATTACTGATTTTAAGTGAGCATTTCAATGAGTCCTTACAAACATACATACACAGTCATGAACCACCACCGCCAAGATACAGAACATCTTCATCACCGCACAAAGCTCCCTCCTGACCCCTTCTAATCAATCCCTTTCCCCTAGTCCCAACCCCAAGGAACCACTATCTACTTTCTCTCACTG
This sequence comes from Hyperoodon ampullatus, assembly GCF_949752795.1. Taxonomy (NCBI): domain Eukaryota; kingdom Metazoa; phylum Chordata; class Mammalia; order Artiodactyla; family Ziphiidae; genus Hyperoodon; species Hyperoodon ampullatus. The sequence goes on from NC_136917.1 coordinate 15,500,829, forward strand.
TAGTTTGCCTTTTCCAGAATTTCATATAAGTGAAATCGTATAACCTGTAGTCCTTTGTGTCTGACTTCTTTCGTTTAGCATAATGCCTTTGAGATTTATCCACGTTTTGTGAAACAGTTAGTTTTTATCTTTCTATTGCTGAGTATTATTCTATGGTATGGATTACCACATTTGTTAATATGTTCACCAACCGATAACATTTGGGTTGTTTCCATTATTTGGTTGTTTTGAATAACGCTACTATGAACATTCATGTACAAGTCTTTCTGTGGGCAGATATTTCTCTTGAGTAAATACCAGAATGGAATTTCTGGGTTGTATGCTAAGTGTATATTTCACATTATTAAAAACTGCCATGGGCTTCCCTGGTGGCGCAGTGGTTGAGAGTCTGCCTGCTGATGCAGGGGACGCGGGTTCGTGCCCCGGTCCGGGAAGATCCCACATGCCGCTGAGCAGCTGGGCCCATGAGCCATGGCCACTGAGCCTGCGTGTCCGGAGCCTGTGCTCTGCAACGGGAGAGGCCACAACAGTGAGAGGCCCATGTACCGCAAAAAAAAAACAACAAAAAAAAACCTGCCAAACTCATGGACACATATACACTACCAAACGTAAAATAGATAGCTAGTAGGAAGCAGCCACATAGCACAGGGAGATCAGCTCGGTGCTTTGTGACCACCTAGAGGGGTGGGATAGGGAGGGTGGGAGGGAGACGCAAGAGGGAGGAGATATGGGGATATATGTATATGTATAGCTGATTCACTTTGTTATACAGCAGAAACTAACGCACCATTGTAAAGCAATTATACTCCAATAAAGATGTTAAAAAAAAAAAAAACTGCCCAACTGTTTCCCAAAGTGATTGTACCATTTCACTCCCCCAAGCAATGTATGAGGACTCCAGTTGCCCTGTATCTTCCCTAACACTTGCTATTATCAGTCTTTTTAATCTTAGCCATCCTCGTGGGTGTGAAGTGGAATCTCCTTGAGTTTTCAATTTGCATTTCACTAATGAATGATGATTTGAGCATCTTTTCTTGCTTATTTGCCATTCATCTATCTTCTTGGTAAAATACTTGTTCAAATCTTCAACCCAATTTCTTTAACTGGGTTGTTTTTTCTTGGAAGAGTTGTTATATATTCTGGATACAAATCTTTTATCAGGTCTATGTTTTGCACGTATTTTTTCAGCCTTGGCTTGTCTTTTTTATTTTCTTAACAGTATCTTCTGAAGAATAAAAGTTTTCAGTTTTGAGGAAGTCCAATTCTTTTTTTCTCTTACAGTTCATGTCTTTTTGGTCCTATCCTAAGAAATCTTTCCTTATTAACCCAAGGCCATAAAGGCTTTTTCTATGTTTTCTTCTAAAAGTTTTATAGTTTTAGCTCTTATGGTTAAGTCTATGATCCATTTCAATTTAATTTTTGTATGTAGTATTATGAGGTAAAAGCTGGGATTCCTTTTTTAACATGTGGATATTCAGTTGTTCTAGCGTCTTTTGTTGAAGAATATCCTTTATTTGTTAGACTACTTTGTGCCATTTCTATACTGTCCTAATTTTATAGTAAGTCTTAAAATCAGTATAGCCCTCTGATTTTGTTTTTCCCTTTTTAAATTGTCTTGGCTATTCTGGGTCCTTTGCCTTTTTTATAAATTTAGAGTCAACTTGTCAGTTTCTCGTTAGAAAAAAAAATGAGCAGGGGAATTATTATTGGGTTACATTGAATCTCTAGCCCAGTTTGGGGAAAACTGACATCTTAGCAATATTGAGTGTTCAATTCCCGGCAATGGCATATCTTTCCATTTATTTAGATCTTCTTTACCTTTTCTCAACAGCATTTTTGAAGTTTTGAATATATAAGTCTTGTCCATATGTTGTTGTATTTATAACTGTTTTCTGTTTTTATGCTGTTGTAAATGGCATTGAGTTCAATTTCTATTGTTTTTGCTACCATGTAGAATTGCAATTGATTTCTTTGTATGCTGACCATGTATCCTGTAACTTTGCTAAACTGACTTATTAATTCTGGTAGCCTTTTGTAGACTTCTTAAGATTTTCTGCATAGATGTGTCTGCAAATAAAGATAGTTTTACCTCTTCCTTTCCAATCTGTATGGCTTTTTTTTGGCCGCACGGCATGCAGAACTTCCTCAACCAGGGATCGTACCCGTGCTCCCTGCATTCGAAGTGTGGAGTCTTAACCACTGGACAACGAGGGAAGTCCCTATATGGCTTTTTTTATTTTTCTTACCCTATCGCACTGGCTAGAACCTACAGTACAACATTGAATGGAAGTGATGGTAGCGAGCATTCTTTCCTTGTCTCCAGTGTTGTGGAGCAAACATTCATTCTTTTCCACCATTCCATATAATATTAGCTCTAGGTTTTCTGTAGAGGCTCTTTATCTTTTTTTTTTTTTTTTTTTTTTTTTTTTTTTGTGGTATGCGGGCCTCTCACTGTTGTGGCCTCTCCCGTTGCGGAGCACAGGCTCCGGATGCGCAGGCTCAGCAGCCATGGCTCACGGGCCCAGCCGCTCCGCGGCATATGGGATCCTCCCAGACCGGGGCACGAACCCGTATCCCCTGCATCGGCAGGCGGACTCTCAACCACTGCGCCACCAGGGAGGCCCAAGGCTCTTTATCTTGCTAAGGAAATTCTCTTCTTTTGTAGTTTTCTGAGAGTATTATCATGAATGGGTGTTGAATTTTATCAAATTCTTTTTCTACATATACTGAGGTAATCATATGGTTTTCCTTTTTTGGTCTGTTAATACATTACATGATATTAATCACCACATTGATGGATATTTGAATGTTAAAACAACTTTGCAGGGCTTCCCTGGTGGCACAGTAGTTGAGAGTGCACCTGCCAATGCAGGGGACACGGGTTCGTGCCCCAGTCTGGGAGGATCCCACATGCCGCGGAGCGGCTGGGCCCGTGAGCCATGGCCGCTGAGCCTGCGCGTCTGGAGCCTGTGCTCTGCAACGGGAGAGGCCACAGCAGTGAGAGGCCCGCGTACCACAAAAAAAAAAAGAACAACAACTTTGCATTCCACGCTTGGTTACGGTGTATTGTCCTTCTTATATATTACTAGATTCAACTTTCTGTAATTTTGGTACAGATTTTTACATCTATGTTCATGACAGCTATCGATGTATTCTTCTATGGTTCTTCTTTTATAGTTTTCTGTTCTTCTCATATCTTTGCCTTGTTTTAGTGTTGGTCTAGGGCCCTCATGAAATGAGTTGGGAAATGTTCCCTCCTCTCTTATTTTCTTAAAGAGTTTGTGTAGAATTGTTATCAGTTCTTCTTGAAATGTTTGATAGAATTCCCTAGTGAAACCACTAGGCCTAGATTTTTTCTTTGTTAGAAGGTTTTTAACTATAAATTAAATTTCTTTAGTGGATATAGGACTATTCCAGTCTCCTATTACATCTTTCTTTTTTTAATTAATTAATTAATTTGTTTGTTTGTTTGTTTGTTTGTTTGCGCTGGATCTTAGTTGCGGCAGGTGGCCTCCTTAGTTGTGGCTCGCCTGCCCCTTAGTTGCGGCTCGTGTGCTCCTTAGTTGTGGCTCACGGGCTCCTTAGTTCTGACTTGCCAGCTCCTTAGTTGTGGGCATGTGTACTCTTAGTTGCGGCATGCATGTGAGATCTGGTTCCCTGACCAGGGATCGAACCCAGCCCCTGCATTGGGAGTGCGGAGTCTTAACCACTGCACCACCAGGGAAGTCCCTCCTATTACATCTTGAGTGACATTTGATAGTTTGTGTCTCTAAAGGAAATTGTCCATTTCATCTAAAGTTCATCTGACATTACTGACATAAAATTGTTCATAATATCCTCTTGTTATACAATTTGATTTCTGTAGGATCTATAGTAGTGTTCCCTCTTTCATCCCTGACATTGGCAATTTGTGTCTTTTTTTTTTATCATTCTGGCTCCAGGTTTATCAATTTTATGCAGAGAACCAGCTTTCAGTTTTCATTGATTTCTCTATTATTTTTCCATATTTTTATTTCATTGACTTAAGGTATGATCTTCATAACTTCCTTCCTTCAGTTTATTTGCTTTTCCTCTTCTAGTTTTTTCAGGCAGAAGCTTAGGTTGTGGATCTTAGACCTTTCTTCTTTTCTAATGTACACATTTAATGCTTTTATCTAAGCACTACTGTGGCTATAACTGATAAAATTTTTATATATTTGGGGGCTTTTTTTAAGATTTAATTTTATTTATTTTTGGCTGCGTTGGGTCTTCGTTGCTGCGCACGGGCTTTCTCTTTGTGGCGAGCGGGGGCTACTCTTCGTTGTGGTGCGCGGGCTTCTCATTGCAGTGGCTTCTTTTGTTGTGGAGCACAGGCTCTAGGCACACGGGCTTCAGTAGTTGTGGCTTGCGGGCTCTAGAGCACAGGCTCAGTAGTTCTGGCGCATGGGCTTAGTTGCTCCACAGCATGTGGGATCTTCCTGGACCAGGGATCAAACCCGTGTCCCCTGCATTGGCAGGCGGATTCTTACCCACTGTGCCACCGGGTAAGTCCCGGGGACTTTTTCTATTCAGTTTTAAAATATTTTCTTATTGCCTTAGTGATTTCTTCTTTTACCAATGAGTTATTACTTAGAAGCACATTGTTTAATTTCTGATCTTTCTGTTATTGATTCTAGTTTAATTCCATCGTAATCATATCAGTGTTGGTTATATAACTTTTTTATTTATTGAATCTTTTTTATGGTCCAAATTATGGTGAATGCTCCATGGGCACTTGAAATGAATGTATATTCCATTGTTGTTGGGAAGAATGTTCTCTAAGTGTCAGGTCTAATTGCTTGATAATGTTCACATTTTATATATTTTTACTGTTTTTTTGTCTGTTTGTTTTCTACTTGTCCTATGAATTATCAAGAGAGAAGTGCTGAAGCCTCTAACTATAATTATAGATTTGTCCGTTTCTCCTTTTAATTCTATCAGTCTGTGTATAAATTATTTTGAAGCTCTGTTATCAAGTAAATACATATTTAGGATTGTTATGTCCCCTTGATTAATTTACCCCTTTATCCTTATGAAGTGATGCTCTTTATTTCTGGTAATATTCTTTCCTCTGAAATCTACTTTGTCTGATATTACTTGCCTCTCCAGCATTCTTTTGATTAGAATTAGCCTCTTTTTCCATCATTTCACTTTTATTCTTTCTGTGTCTTTATATTTAAAGTTGGTTTCTTGAAGACAGCAGGTATTTTCTATTGCTGTTTTAACAAATTCGTACAAACTTGGTGACTTAAAACAATGTAAATTTACTGTCATATAGTTCTTTAGATCATAAATCTGACATGGGTCTCACCAGACTAAAATCAAGGTGTCAGTGGAGCCATTTTTCTTTCTAGGAGCAAATCTATTTCCTGTCCTCCTCCAGCCTCTAGAGATCACCTACATCCCTTGGCTCATGGCTTCTGTCCTCCATCTTCAAAGCTAGCAACGTTGAATATCTCTGACCATTCTTCCGTAGATACATGTCCCATTGATTCTGATGTCTTCTGCCTCTCTCTTTCACTTTTAAGGACCCTTGGAATTACCTTGGACCTACCCGGATAATCAAGGATGATCTTCCTACTTTTGGTTCAACTGATTAGCAACCTTAATCCATCTGCAACCATAGTTACTCTTTCCTGTGTAACCTAACACATTCACAGGTTCTGGGGATTAGGATATGGACATATTTGCCTAACATACAGCATATAGCTGAGTCATATTTTTATATCAAATCTGACTGTCTCTGCCTTCTAAATAGTGTTTCAGCCATTTACATTTAATACAACTACCAGTATATTTGAGTTTAAATTTATAATATTGCTGTTTGTTTTTTCTTTATCCTATCTGGGCTTTGTTTCTTTTTCCTGCCTTCTTTTGGTTTGGATTAATTAAATGTTTTTCTAATGAGTTCATTTTATATCCCCTGTGGGTTTATTAGTCATACTTTTAATTTTTAGTGGTACTCTAAGGTTTACAGTCTACATCATCAAATAATATAATCATAGTTTGCATTCAAATAATTACAGTCTACCTCTCTCCATCTCCATTCCTTCTGGAACTCCAGTTACACATATGTTATGTATATCTGTTATATTGTTGAAAGACTGGAGAGAACTCCTCTGCAGATCTCCAGAGCTCTCTTCTTATATAGTTCTCACTCTCTGATACCCTTTCCCACAAGTTCTAGCTGCCTCAGCCTCCCCAAATTCAACTCAGTGAGGCCACTTGGCTTTGCTTGGGTTCCCCTTTCCTGGCCAGTAGCCTGGAAACTGCTTTGTGCAGTAAGCTTGAGCAGTTGGGTAGGTATTACCTCCTTTGTTTCCCTCCTCTCTGGCTTCATAGTCCTATACTGCTTCTTGTGCAACAATTGAAAACCGTTGTTTCATATATTTTGTCCTGTTTTCTAGTTGTTTATGGCAGAAGGAAAAATTCTCATAGCAGTTAATCCTTCATGGACAGAAACCGAAGTCTTTTATTATTACAGTTTGTGTTGACATTCTTTTATCTCGTATTATAGTAATACTTGAAGATTTTGAATTAGTTGCGGATGGCTGTGTTGTTCTCAACATGTGATCTTAGGCCTGAAATCTGCATTTTAACAAGTCTCCAAAGGAATCTTGACAAAGTGGCATAATGCAGGGAATACTGAACTTGAATTTAAGTCCCAGTGCTGCCACTTATGAGTGTATGACCATGGACACGGACTCTGTGCCTGATGCTGCCATAGGTGTTTTCATATATGTACTTCACTCATTTCATTCTCAGAACCACTCTTCATACCAAAACTGGGTTAAATATGCTAATAGCACTGTTTGTCCTTATTTCCTACTTGCTTGTAGGCTTCCTACTTGACAGGAACAGTGTGTCTTAATCACGAATTTTTTCCCAGTGCCTAGCATGTGGTAAGTGCTCAATAAGTATATATTGAATGAATTAATTAGGTAATATTATTTTCACTATACAGATGAGTAAGCTGCTGCCCAGAGAGGTGAAACAACTTGCCTAAGGTCATACAACTAATAAGTGCCTGATCTAGGAGTCTTTTTAACTCTAAAACCCATTCCTCTTCACCTCATCACCCTGCTGGATCCATCTGATAAAGGTCACAATTTGGCAGGTGAATTGTGCCCTGTGTCTTCAAGAAAGAGGATTATTTAGACTGTTGAACGTAACCACTTGGGTTTCTCCTTTTCCAACAATGAAAGATTTGCAAAGAGGCATTAATTGGGTTACAGGCAGGCTTCAGTTCTACTATAGCCTCAGTGGGAAAAATGAGAGGGAGGTATAGAAAAGTTGAACCAATGATAGATAATATGCTTAACATGATATTAAATTTTTTTTTTTTTTCTGTGGTACGCGGGCCTCTCACTGTTGTGGTCTCTCCCACTGCGGAGCACAGGCTCCGGACGTGCAGGCTCAGTGGCCATGGCTCACGGGCCCAGCCGCTCCACGGCATGTGGGATCTTCCCAGACCGGGGCATGAACCCGCGTCCCCTGCATCAGCAGGCAGACTCTCAACCACTGTGCCACCAGGGAAGCCCTAAATTTTTTTAGTTAATCATTCACTAACATTTTTAGTTTCAGGCCAGCTATAATTTGTGAAAAGAAAAAGTGACTGTATTTATATATTATATTTTCCATGTTTTTAATCACCCACCACCACCACCACCACCTACCCCCATACTCTTACATACAGAGACCAAGCACGGGGCTTACAAAAAGCTGCTCCTAGTAATGACTCTCGACTCATTCATTTAGTAAACATCAGCTGTGCACATGCTATGTACCAGGTTCCATTCTAGACCTTGAGAGTACTGTAGAGAACAAGATAGATAAGGTCTCTGCTCATGTGAAGTTTATATTCTAGTGAGGAGAGATAACAGTAAACACTCACACACACACACACACTCACACACACACACAAGAAAATGTCAAGTCATGATAAGTGCTAAACAAAGACTTAAAATAGGATAATGAAGAAGGAATGATTGTATGGCTTTTTTAGAAGTGATCAGGGAAGGCCTCTGAAGATGAGCCCTGGCAGGAATGGGGGTGCCTTCCAGGAAAGCAAAGGATGGCACAGAAGACAAGACAAGGGAAGGTGGGGGCAAGCTAAAAGTTGAACCAACTGGAAACCACCAGAAATTTCCCCATCAAGTTCATTATTAATAAAATTTTCATTATTAATAAAGGGTGTATGTTATTGTCATGAACACATTCTTGAATTGGATGGAGTAAATATTATAAATGTAATATAGAAATAAAACATTCAGGAAATACGTAGAAATTTAGAGACCTTGTTCATTAGTTTCTCCCACCAAAAACATGCTAAAGAGAGAAGAAAGCTATGGATTGGCTAAATAGTATGACAGGCTTGGTGTTTCAGGAATTGAAATGGCCAGGAAAACAAATGGGAAGTGAAAAGGGGGAAACCTACTAGTGTTGGGCACTGTGTTACAATCTTTACACACTTTCTCTCTTTAATCTTTAATTTCTCAAAACAAAGTAGGTGGTATTAAGCACATTTTACGGAAGTGGGAATTGAATCTTCATATAGTCAAACATCTAGAAGATACAGATTCAGCCCTAAACTGCTGCACCACCCAAATAGGCCTTTTGTTTCTGAAATTGCCTTTCACTGTATTTTTCCAAGACCTTCATCCTCCCCTCTGCTATGGTGAGAAATTTTGAGTCAAAGCCAAATGTAATTTCAACCCCATTATCATTCTTCTGACTCTCAGTTAAGCAACTCTTTCCTATACAGTTAACTTTACAGAACAGCTTTCTATGATGGGTCTTAGTGAACAAGAGGGCTATTAATGATGCATATGCTTCCCATGGAGACTAGTTGCAGAAGAAAAGGGGCATTTGGTTGTTTCAGTGCCAAACAGTAAGTTGCTAGAGAGGACAGAGTGCCTGTTGGGCTTAAAAAATCTGTCCTAAATTGTCTAAATCATGGATGATAGACACCAAGAGCTAGGACAGAATATGAAAATTCATAACTTGTGCCCATTCTTTTATTTCAGGAGAGTTTCATTGTTTGAATCTCACCCAATAGGTTGAGCTGCAAATAGAGAAAACTAAAAATAATACATAGTCCTCATCACTGTTCATTCTGTTTTTGATCAAATGGCCCATGATCCTTATGACTCCACACTTTTCAATCTACCCTGAAATAACATTTATCCTTTTCAAAGCCCCCAACAATAAATCAGCCATAATGAAAGCTCTTCTTCTTGCTTTTACTGCAAGGATATATGCTCCAACCTTCATGTCTAAAGTGTTTACCTGGCTTTTTCATAGCTGACTCAGTAGATCGGAACCTTTTAATGCAACCTTCATGGCATGTGGTCACCAAATCTATGTGAAGTCTTTATAATTTTTGTATGATTGATAGCATATTGCTCTTCACTGGTGAGGGGAACCATATTTATTTCCTGCTTGCTTCCTTTTGTACATGTTAAGTGACTTAATCCATTTACTTTCATGATTGGGACTTCAAAGGTAGAAATGTGAAGGAAAAGAGAAAAGCAAACAGGTTCAACAAGTCTGTGCCTGATTCTTAGGCCTAAATGTTTTCTACTACATTATATACTACCTCCCAGGGTTATAAAACCAAAGCTTCCTTTTCTGCAAAGTAACCCAGTTAGTGGGGAGAGAGAATCAATCAGTCAATCAATCAACTGCCATAGCTTTAGAAGGAAATAAAAGCTCCTTTCTCAAAAGCCTATAGCTCCACAGTTTCCCAAAACTATTGTCCATGCCCATCATTTAGACCTTCATTCAACCCCTCATGATCCTGTGTCAGCTACCATTATCGTCTGTTTTAAATGCATACTTCTATTTTTCAAAACCTGTCCCCAAGCCTACCTCTATTTACTATGTCATTCCTCTCTACAACAATGTATGTGAGAGTTTTTAAATTGTAGTGTTATATCAATTCTAGTATTATTACTAAACAAAACTCAAGATTTTTTAAAAAAAAACATTCTCAGATTAGCTTTGCCTACCCATTCTTTAATTAAATCAACTAATATTTCACCTCTAATCTATGACAAGCACACATATGTCTCAGAACCTTAGAGATGAGTAAAATGAATAAGAAAGTAACTATTGCCTCAGGAAGTTTATAATCTGCTTCCCAGCCCTACTCTCCCAATCTCCTTCTTTTCTGAATCTACTAAATTTGCCGTTTTTTGAGTGCCCATCGCGTTTTTGTTTGTCTTGTTGTTTCTGTTATTAATCATAAACTCTCCAGAATTGTGTCCGTATGTTACCATTAGCCAAAAAATCTGGGCACTGTCATGCTCTGAATCAAAACCATGACCTTTGGATAAGCTAATTATCTCTGAGCTTCATTTTTCTCCTTTGAAAAATGCAAACAACAGTACCTACGGTATACAGAAATGGTTATTAGAGGTATATGAAATGATATTTAGTGTACAAAGAAATCATGTCACTTACTTGCTAAAAAAAACCCTTCAATAACACCTCTGTTGGCTTTCAAGTTACATGTACATGTCTCGACCTACTACTCTGTGCCCTCAAGGAAGATCCCAAACTATTTTGTCAGCCTTCTCTCTTATGACTCCTCTACACAGTCTTTTACTCACACCAGAAGGTTCTGCTCCCCTTTTTTCACTCTGAGGGAAAATTAGTAGTAACTACCATATTTTTTTCCTTCCAGTTTTGTTGAGACACAATCGACACTATACAAATTTAAGGCGTACAACATAATGATTTGACTTACATACATCCCGAAATGATTACCGCAGTAAGTTTAGTGAACATCCATCACCGCATATAGGTACAAAAGAAAAGAAAAAGAAAAAAAGTTTTTTCCTTGTGATGAGTATTCTTAGAATTTACTCTCTTAACTTTCATACATAATATACAGCAGTGTTAGTATATTAATCCTGTTGTACATTACACTCCTAGTACTTATTTATCTTATAACGAGAGCTTTATACCTTTCGACCACCTGCATCCAGTTCCCCCTCCTGCTAACCCCTGCCTCTGATAACCACAAATGTGATCTCTTCTTCTGTGAGTTTGTTCATTTGTTTGTTTGTTTGTTTTTAAAGTATAATTGACCTACAACACTATGTTAGTCCCTGGTGCCCAACATAGTCATTCAATATCTCTATACATTAGATAATGATAAAATACTGTGGTAAGTCTAGTTACCATCTGTCACCATACTAAGATATTATTATTGGCTATATTCCCCACACTGTACAGTTCGTCCCCATGACTCATTTATTTTGTAACTGGAAGTTTGTACCTCTTCATCTCCCTCACCTATTTCTCTCATCTCCCCCCACGCCCCACTCCCCTCCTCTGGCAACCACCTGTTTGTTCTCTGTATCTATGACTGTTTCTCTTTTGTTATGTTTGTTCATTTGTTTTTTTCTTTAGATTTCACGTATAAGTGAAATCATATGGTATTTGGCTTTCTCTGTGACTTATTTCACTTAGCATAATACCCTCTAGGTCAGTTATTTTTACTGTGAGAATTTCTAGTTATTTTTCTCCTCATTCAACTCTGCAGCATATTTTATAAATGATGAGAAAGGTTAATTGGCTCCTTCACAGTAACAACACAGCAAATAACTGGAAAAGATGGAATTTGAAACCAGAGCTGTCTGGCTCCAAAATCCACACCTTTTCACCCTACTATGTACATTGTGCAAAATGTGAAAAATGTCCTTCCTTATGTTTAACTGGAATAAGTTTTCCAAGCCCATCTCAGGTGCTACCTCCTTCACCGAACTGTCCTTGATCCTCATCCAAATACAATATCTCCCTCAAATTTCTCACAACGGTGTGTCACTCATTTTTGCACAACACTGTGCTAGTGACTTACGTACTAAATCATGAGCTCTTTGACACCAGGGTGAGTGTTTCCCCTGAAGCAAAGTACTTTGCACCAAGTTTACACCCTGTTTCCCCTGAAGCAGAGCAGTTTGCACCAAGTAGATATTTAATAAAGTCACTTCAATTGAACAGAGGGTCATTAAGGTCACATATGGAAAATTCTGTCCAATGCAATCCAGGAATCATTTACTTACTAACATGTCTCTATTCCAGGTCCTGTAGTAGACATTGGGTTTGAAGAGATAAAAGCAAGGCAAAAATCCCTGCCCTCAAGGAGTTTACAGTTTGATTAAAGTGCTTTGAAACCAGAAATTTGGTTTTTTTTTAAATTTAGGCATTATAGTGAGATGAAACAAACACTTTAGTAATACAAATGAATTCTCATTTGTTGTTCACACAGATACAGTTGTCTCCTCCAGCTGCTGTACCAGTTTAGACTACATCGTCACCTACCTCTTCAAGCACATAGCAAAAGAGGGCAGGAAGCCACTTCGATGCAGAGAGGCTGCCCAGGCTGGTCAGAGACTATTACATTTTATGCAGCAAAATCCAGAGGTCCTGCAGCAGGTAACTGGTGGTTGCTTATCTAGCTTAAGAGAGAAGAGTTTTCCAAAAGCCAATCTGGTCTCTGAATATCCCTTAGAGCAACTGGTCTTGCCAAGACTCTTTACTGGGTCTTCTCTAGGAGTATTTTCCCTGTAAGGAGGATAGTACGCTGGCCTCAGGATTACCCACCCTCCAGAAATCTCTAAGTCATTCATCTCACCTCACTGAAGCTAGAATTCAAAAAGAGGATAGCTCTTCCAGAGACAAGAGAAATAAAAGTGAAATCTGGAACTAGAAACAGTCAACCTCTGATTTCTTTCCCAGAGCCTCTAATAACGTCATCTTAGGTTGGCCTTGTGAATACTCTGGTATGTTGGGAAACTACCATTTTCTGGGCTCCTAGTCTGTGCCAGGCAACTTGCTGGGAACTTTCCCTTCATCGTATCATTTGCCCCATTTTAAGATGAGAAATCAAGGTTCAGATAGGTCATATTCCCAAGAACGTTTAAATAATAAGTAATAAAGCCATGATTTGTTTATTTTCAAATGTTTTCTGACTAGCTAATATGAATTAGGTCCAAGTTTAATATTTTTTAAAAACTCACTTCTGCAAATCACAGTAACAGCATGCATAAAATTAAATAATATATGCCAGAAATGTTTCAAAGAGAATAATACCATTTTACTATGGAGATAGCATCACTATGATATATTCCAGTTCTACTAAATTTGGAAAGTGATATCTTTATACTGCTTCCAGTTGTCTTATTTTGCCAAATTATCTCCATAATAGTCTGTGGTTTGCAAATATAAACACTTTAACCTGGTCATTAGCCAGCAAATAAGTCACCTGCAATCAGCAAAAAAATGTCAGTCTGAGTAAATAAATGATGAAAATGAATAAGACAGCCATGGAAGAGGTTTTCTTCCTAGCTGTCATTTTTTTTGCTAATATTTAAATGACATTATGTAAACTTTATTTGTGGTGATGTTTCAGTTAACGAGTCATTTTCCTGGCAGGGAGGTGTGTGATTAAGATTTTGTGTAAATAAGCAAAGGGCTCTGGGCCTATAACTATTTGGTATGACCCTGGAATTGTGACAACATGTTGGTGATTAAACAGGAGGAAGGTAACTCACATTTATTGAGGACTTCCTATGTACAAGGTGCGAGAGCCACTAAGACCCATGAGACATAATTTCTCTCCTTAAATAAGTGTGTCCTGCCAGGTGGGAAGGAGAAACAAGTAACTAATTATGTGATAATTGGATTAACATAGTGATGACAGGAGGAGAGGACTTGCAGAGACATCTCCTCATTTAGACCCCACAACAACCCTGCAATGTGGATATAACCATCCCCATTTTTCAAATGAATAAATTGAAGCACAGAGGGATCAACTGGAAAGTGGAATGTGAACCAAGGTCTATTTGGCTCAAAAGCCCAAGTCCTTACCACTTACTTACACCATTGATTCTCAGGAGACTAGTTGCTGGATAAGATCTCAGATTCACCTGGAATGCCTTTTCAGAATAACACATTCTATCAAGATTTGGATGCACTGCCACTGGTACTGCTGGGAGTGTGGCGTAGCCCTCAGGTGTTTTGCAACAAGAAGGCTGAGAACCACAGAATTAGAGCATGTAGGCAGTGGAGAAAATAAATAATGGCCATGGATTGGCCAGCAATCAGACCCAGCCCTCACCCCACCGTGGCAAGTGACAGGTCTGCCACCTGCCAGTGCTCAACCATGATCACAATATTGTCCCATAAACTTTGGCAGGAACTTTTAAGTGGGTGGAAAATTTTAGCAAAAATCAGTAGGCTATGGTCCTAGACAAATACCATCCGACTGTGCAGAACAAGTAATGTGGTTGTGCAGAAGACATTCAAGTTTGTCTTTACTCAGAATTACCATGTGTTTGTTGGTTTAAGTAATTTCTATGTGTTAATAGTACTTGGTAATCTTTTACTTTATAGCATATGACTAAGTAGTGATATATCTTTATTAACAGTGGAATACATTCTATTTATTTGGAATGTAGGCTTTCAGATAGCATTTTAAATATTAATGACTGGTCTCTGGTAGTCAGCATAAATATGATTTGCATTAGCACTAGGTTATATCATCTTGAGTGCCTCTGATCTCAGTGATTGGGTATAGTAGTATCTGACATCATCTCCTTAGGTCACTGACAACTTTGACCTCTATTCTTATGCACAGTTTCTGTCGTCTCAAAAGCTCTTTTGAATTGATTTGAAATTTTGACTCTTCCCTTTATGAGGCAGTAAAATTGATAATTATTCAGATGGGAACTGAGCACTGAGTGAAAAATCAATTCCACCCGCTCTCTGCCGCGTATAAAATTACTTCTGAGTCGGCTGGACTGAACGGATGGCCAGAGTAAAAGCAGCAGGCAGGAGTAGTGGGAAGAATTAGCTGGACACAGCTAATAGCCTGAAGGGATAGACTTGGAAAAGAGGGAGTGGGCCAGTTGGGGCTTATTATGAGCAAGGATGGGTCCCATTGATCATCTGTTTGCATCAGCTTTCCAAGACATTATAAATCAACCCTGAAGAGCAGCAGAATCCAAGATTCAGCCTCTTTCCAGAGGGAATTTATATTAGATTATTCTCATTTTCACACTCAGATGAAAAGTGAACCATTGATTATTCATTGGTTGCCCATCAAATGCTGTTTTTATAGATGATTTGCCTATCAGAGAAGATAATGAACAAGGTTGCTGCTTCATAACTCAAGGTTTCAGTTTTCAAGGCATCTGTGTCAGTTAAGTAATGCCTAACCCTATTAAAAGGAATGGGTTACAAATTGCTTAACAGTGCTGAAAAACTAGACCCTAATGACTAATTGTGCTTGGAGTTTAGAGAGGGTTTGTCAGCTCTTTAAACTAAACTGATGCAATGATACTGCAATTATTTACTAGTTTGAACTCTTCTCCCCCCAACCCTAACCTGGACCTATATCGCTGGAAGCATAGTTGCATGAAGAGTGTCAATTCTAAATTGCAAAAGTTATCTCCTCAAGCTTCCACAGCAAATGAAGCATGAACCCACATAAAGGGTCTTCTGACATTCTTATAGGCCCTTCCTATAAGACATTTTAAGTGCCTCTCACCTGAAAATGTGTTTATTATGACCTGCTATGTGGCTTTAGATCGTCAGTGTTTTTAAAAACATTCTCCAAATAAGCCATCTTCCATATTTTGCAAAAAAATCTAAATTTGCAAAGCATTAAATTTAATCCATTTGAATATCTGTTATAATTAAGTGAATCTATTTTAAGTAAGAATTATTGTCTAACCAGCATTGCTTTAACTGAGAAAAACCCAGTTTACATATATTAAGCAAAAAAAAAAAAAAAGTTCCCATGTTTTTATGTCATTAGAGAGATAAACTAAAGTTTTAAGAACAGGCCAATAGTAACAGTGATTAGGCATGGATCTGCTACAGTAATTTGGAAGATAAAATTTCTACGTGAAACGTTTTCAGTTTTATCCATGATTATGTTAAGTGTTTGTATCTATAACTCAAAGGTCATCATTCATTTAGTTATACCACAGAATGAAAGAAGGATCTACCCAAATTAGGTAGATGAAAGAGCGTGTTTTATAAGAGTAGAAGGGCATTTCAAAGATGGGACTCGGGCTTCCCTGGTGGCACAGTGGTTGAGAGTCCACCTGCCGATGCAGGAGACACGGGTTCGTGCCCCAGTCCGGGAAGATCCCACATACCGCGGAACGGGTGGGCCTGTGAGGCATGGCCGCTGAGCCTGCGTGTCCGGAGCCTGTGCTTCGCCACGGGAGATGCCACAACGGTGAGAGGCCCACGTACTGCAAAAAAACAAACAAACAAACAAAAGATGGGACTCATTCTCTTTCAGATTATAAGAATAGGACACTGAGGCTGAATGCTTCTCTAAATCATAACTTCTATTAAAACTACCTGCTCTAGGGCTTCCCTGGTGGCGCATTGGTTGAGAGTCCGCCTGCCGATGCAGGGGACATGGGTTCGTGCCCCGGTCCGGGAAGATCCCACATGCCGCAGAGCGGCTGGGCCTGTGAGCCATGGCCGCTGAGCCTACCTGTCCGGAGCCTGTGTTCCGCAACGGGAGAGGCCACAGCAGTGAGAGGCCCGCTTACCGAAAAAAACAAAAAAACAAAAAACTACCTGCTCTAGAAAGAGTAGCAACTTCCATAGAAGTAGAACAAGAATTATGTGATGGTCAGTATTACTGATTAGATTATGCAATTAACTTATTAACAAGGTATTTTTAGCAATTATGTTCTCTCAAATTTAAATACACTGAATGGAGGAATTAGAACATTTAGGTTTTAATTTATCTTAACCTCTTCTGTTTAACTATTTGGCTCAAGTGAGCTGTACTAAAAACCAGAAAAAGTTCTAATTATAATTCTTTCTCTCTCCCTCGCTCTCTCTCCCCCTCCCTCCCACTTTGTGCTAACCTGACATTTAACTACAGATTGTAAAGAGCTGTCAGGAGTTATAAGAATCATACTTCAGTAGGGACGTAAGCTGGAAAGAACATTCACCCTTTTCCTCAATCAGTCAGTCAATCAATGAAAATTGCTTTTGTATAGTGCTCTTCGTGACATGCATCCCAAAGTGAATTACAGCAAAAGGGAAATCGTCTGCTCTTGTTTCATTTCTGTGTTTAGATTGAAAGGATATTGCTCAACGTTTTGACATACTATACAAGACATCTTTCTTACTTAAGATACCATCCCATAGTACTAAGTAGGAGAAAGTGCAGTCACGTATTTAACTGATGTTCAGATTTTGGCCTATAGAACCTCAGCAAGACTCTCACAGTGGGAAACAACTTTAGCAGATGAAATATATTCATGTCTCTTATGCTCTTAAAAAAATTAACCAGACTTTCTAATGTTATTATAGACATTTCTAGTGAACCCTAAATAGAAAGTATGCTCATGACCCACTAGCTCAGTCTGGTTAATTTGCAGCTATTATCAAAAGAATGGCAGTAGATTGATGTCAAAAACACATGCTGAAGGAACATTCACAACTGGATCAGAGGATAACATGGATTTAAAGGGAAGCCAGGGATAGGGCATTAGACATGGCAAGTAAAAAATAAGAATAATAGAATTGTTTTTTGCACATGCTGCTGCAGTCTTGATCTTCTTCACAGCAACATATGTATGTACTTTGTATTTATTTCTAGGAAAACCATAATACTGGCAAAATATTGCAGACACTAGCTTAAGCTTTTTCATATGCATTTAACCTGATTTAATCACCACAGTATCTCTGTGAAGCTGTAGTATTATGAGCACCATTTTACAGATATAGAAACCAAGACATAAAAAGATTAAGTAGGGGCTTCCCTGGTGGCGCAGTGGTTGAGAGTCCGCCTGCTGATGCAGGGGACACGGGTTCGTGCCCCGGTCCAGGAAGATCCCACATGCCACAGAGCGGCTGGGCCCGTGAGCCATGGCTGCTGGGCCTGCGCATCCAGAGCCTGTGCTCCGCAACGGCAGAGGCCACAACAGTGAGATGCCCGCGTACCGCAAAAAAAAAAAAAAAAAAAGATTAAGTAACTTTCCCAAGTTACTAGTGGTCAATAAGATCATGTAGTCCATAAGCGGAAAGACTAAAATTTTACCTTGATGTGTTTAGCTCCAGCGTTCACGTGCTTAACCACAAAGCTATAATTTGTTGGCGGCTGCTAATTTGAAGTAGTATGTATGTTTTGAGCACTTACAATGAGGCAAGTTGAGCTTCCAGTAAGTCCCGCTGGGGCCATCCTTAAGGTAGAATGATTTAGAGCAGTCATCCTATACCCCAACTTTGTGCTGCAGCCGGAATGAAACAGATGGGCAGTGACCCAAAGAGGCAATGGGCAAGGGAGAGGGAGGTTGCTTTGCCAGCTGGTATAGAAAAGCCCTGTGGCTCCCACCATCCCTGACAGAGCTGACAGAGCTTCCTCTCTCTTATTCTACACCTATACCCAATCATTAATTCTGTAGCCAGACATTGAAGGTATAAAATTTAGCAGGATATGTATCCTTGAGAAGGTCAGAGTCTAAGAGTATAACCGTCTCATGATGTTCCTTTGTGACTATCCTTTAATTCCTCTGAGGTAGCTCTTGAGGTTTACTCTAACCTGATTTTTCTAGGATAGAATCAATATGGCAGCTGTGAAATGAAGTTGGGGAAGCAACAAGTGCTTTGCATCCATCCCGCATACCCTGCACGTCTCTAAGGCTTTGTCCTGACTCTCACCACTGATTCATCAGTGTTGAATGTCATTTTTCACCTCTTTCTGATTGTAAACAGCTTCTCTTTTTTAAAAGAGGCTTCTACTACTGAGTACCATTAGCTCTACTGAAGGTCCTTCTTAAGGGCCTCTCACGTGGGCAAGTCTGAAACTTACTCCTTTGAGCATCCCTCTCCGTCTCCTTTTCATTCTGTAAGGTACCACAGACTAAGGTGCCTATAGAGCCAAGTAGGAAACTTGACTGAGGTAGACAGGAACGACAAACTGTGTTCAGTATACAACCCTATCTAAAGGGGGCAGCCTCCAAAGGGCTCCAGCTAATTGTTGCCCTGTAAGGTGGTAAGGCCCAGTGTTGCCAGATATATTGAGATTTCCCCCCGGAGAGAAGCCAGAAATCCAGTTTTGTAAATTTTGGTGACTGATTGAAAATTTAAAATAAAAATACTCTGCAGGTCAGCACTGTATGTCTGGTTATCAGTTTCCCACCTCTGTATTCTGTACTCTTAGAGAATTTCAGAACTCAGATCTCTTAATGCATGATCCCTTGCATTTCTCATAGCCATCCCATGTGGCCTTGCAACAGTGATATTTTCATTTGTCTCTGATGTTTTGATAATTCTTAAAGCACACTTTTTTAATTTGTTGTTTTAAGAGGATGCCATTATTTTGCTTTTACATATGACTCTATACTTAGGTCTTTAATGAAACTTAAAGAGGGCATTTTATCACATTTGGGTTGTGTCTTTGCATACAGAAGGGGTGCAGTAAACAGGCAATGAAACTCAGTTAACATCTCCCAAACATTTTTTTTTTATTTTCAAAATAACAAGATTTGTTTGAGGCAGAAATAAAGCTCACTTTGGTCAAGTGTGTGTTTGTGTGTGTGAGATCTAATTACTAAGGATCAAATCAGAGTATCTAAGAGGACCAGGGCTGCACAAAAGTATCTAGTTAATAGCCAGGTAACAGAAGTCCAAAAGGGAGTAAAACTCTTAAGAACAATCAATATGTGACCACCACCCCTAAAGATCAGCTTAGAAAGTTAAAATATATAATTTTAAAAATGGAAAAACACTGATTTTTAATTAAAATGGCTTTTATCTGGGATATAATAAATCATTTGTCCATCTTTAGAAGGATGATTCTTATCCAAATCCTTTGTTATATTCCATATCTTTGCCATTTTGATTTCATTTTTGTTATAAAGATATTTGTTGAATGACTGTTTCAACTGTAACAAAAAATGGTATTTTAAAACAAAACCCTTTTAGAAAGAAACCAATTCTTGATTTATAAATCATCAAATAAGTGTTATAACCCTATCACCTATCTTTACACAGCAACTTTTTTTCCCCAAAGATCACCTCCATCTTGATACTTGTCCCAGCACCTAGCAGAGCCTGAAACCTTGTGATGGTCAATGAATGTCTGCAAAACAAACCAAAAAAATTAATTTTTAAAAGTGCAATCTACAGGCAGTGACTTTAGGTATCAAATCTAACATGGTCATAGCCTAATACATAATAAAATAAATGATAATGCCAAGATAAGATTATATCATCATATACTATATAATAACCCTGCTGAAATTCCATAAGAAAATTTTATTCTAAACATGGATGAAGAAAGAAATAAGTACTTCAAATATTGTTTCAAATGGTTAACAGAACAGAGAAGGTTTGTGATGGGGTTTTTTTTTTTTTTTGTCTGTTTGTTTGTTTGTTTGTTTTTTCCACTGGGACATGTGTTTTTCTACCTCTAAGCACAGTTTAGAGATGTAATCCATTGATAGCGTAACTTGCCTTATTAATTGAAAGGGATGGAATCCACCAGATGTAGCCCAAACCAGCAGAGAGTTAGGTGACTAAGCAACAGCAAAGACACCATATTGAGTGAGCCAGATTTTAGTCTCCAAGTCATTTATTTCAACCGGTGACAATACATTTAAACTCCTGTGCCTCAGCAGTGATTGATGGTTTAATATCATATATAATTTTTTTAATGAAGGAAAACCATTTAAATATGTTACCATTTGCACTGGTATTCTCCTATGTACATAACTGCATTTAATCATTATGGGGATTGTTTTTATACTTGTGTAATTTGTATCCAAGAAATAACTGTCAAAACCATCTCATGCTGTTGCTGGAAATGGTACAGTGTGCTTCATACTTGAATAGATTCATTCTTCCCTGCACATAATTAAGAGTGTTGAAGCTTTCACTGCTACCACATAGGAATTCCATGTTTACATTTCTGGGAATGAAAAATTAGCCACAATTTGCTTTTTCAGGCTCCCATTTTCTGGGGCTGTGATATTTAAGTACCTTAGTTCTGTACCAGTATATGATTTGAAGAGTTTGATTTTAAGACTTTTAATATTAAAATACATAATAAAATTTTATTATCTAATTATAAGAGGGTTTATTTAGCCTCTTATTAAAGTTGCTAAATCAGGCCTGGATTAACATCATAATGGCACAGTTTGACATGGAATACTCAAAAGTCAAGTTCGAGGGAAGGGATGGGTTTTGTTGTTGTTGTTGTTGTTTTGGGGGTTTTCTCCTATACCCGCCCCTCACACAGAATAACAAGGATGAAATGCATGTATGGAAACAAGCAAGGAGCAATTTGGGACGCTGGAGAAAGAGTGGAGGTGTCAGCCTAGGATGGTACCCTTAGGCGAGGCAGCTGGTATATGTAGCCTTTTGTTTATCTGCTACTGGTTTATGTAGCCTTTAGGCCGGCACCAGAAACAATCACTCCTACAGGGTCAGCTGCTGGTCAGAAACAAAATAAGAAAAGATTTTGCGTTCAAATGCACAGCCATAATTTCTGTACAGCTGGCACCTGCTACTGGTGCACAGCATGAAGGTGAAAGGTCAAAGAGGCAGTTGTTCAAAACTCAAGAATGGCTTAAAGGGACTTGTAGATTAATCTGCTTTATTAACTTCTGTATATTAGATAACTATTGCTATGAATGACAGTACATCTTTTTGAATAAGTCGCATCTCTTTCTCTTTTAAATTAGCTTTTGAGTAATGAATATTAAATAGAAAGCATTTCAGGGGTAATTAAATGAAAACAGAATGATGTCATTTTACAATTATATTTGTGTGTTTATAGAATAGGGGAATTATAATGTTTTCTAAGGAGCTAAAAAAAAAGAGCCGGCTTCATAAAGAAGAATTTGAAATAAATAAGTTAGATGTCCATTAGCCTTTGTGTTTAAACTAAAAAATATGATGTAGTTTGCGACTTAACATAGAGTCATTGGGTGCCAGTGGCTTGATTTGGCATTCCCAGGGGCTCCAAGTGTTTTCTTTATGAATTAAAGTGACTGCAGTCCATCATTGTTCTTTTATCTACAGTTTAGCACAGTCAGTTTTGCTATTACTCTGCAGCAAATGTTCTTAGAATAGCAAAGGAGTAGTGAAAAACAATAGCCATACCTTTTCCTTCGTACTCATGTAAAGCAGATAAAGAGCACTTCATAAGGAAAAAGCACACGGTTTTACACAGGTTTAGCCCAATGATAATTAGGCGTGCTTTATAACAGTCTCTCACCCGGTATGGCAAATGGCAAACAAGATGGTTTTTAGCCTCTTCATTAATAGTGATTGGCACAGTTAGCTATCATTATAAATTAAGGGTAAAAAGAGTTCACTTACATGCGTCCCTTTTTAAAGCCTCTGCAAGGAAAATTTCTAATCCATAGATAAAATACTGACACCAACTCTGGGAACGTGTTTAACAATCTGTCTTCTAAAAGGACGATTTTTTTTCTGCTGACTCTCAGTGATTTTTGTTTTTGTTCTTTTAATAATTCTCAGAAAAAGCATAGCAGACGACATCTGCCTTTTTCATGCTAACACAGCACAGGTAGTAGCATTTATCCATATTTCACAAATGGAAGGCATTTGGGATTTCATTTGCACTCCCAAGTTTTAACACAAGTTCAGTCTTTCTACTCTGAGCAGTGTTTCTGTGACATGTGAAGGTGACACCTGAGATCATCTTCCTGTGTCACATCCAAGCCAGCCCAGGGCTCACCAGAAGGATCCTAAACTTGCATGGGTGTCACAAAGGAGCAAACTACTTTGACCAGAAAAGATTGGGTTAAGAGTATTTCCACATCCGTACACTCCAAAGTGGAAGAACCTTGACACCTCCTTCTTAAAGACCTAGACTTTTCCTCCGTCCTGTAACAGAAGCCTTATTTACTGTAGGGTTGCTAGGACCTAAGAAGTCACTATAAAATGGCGATCTCAGGTTCAAACAGAATTTTGATGATGAATGGTAATGATGAAAAAGAAGTAGAAATAATTATTATATGCTAGGCTTGTGTGCTCAGTGCTTTATATATATGTACACAGACATATATTCCAGTGTGTGTGTGTACATATACATATATTTCTATTTAAGTCTCACTACTCTGTGGGGCAGATATTTTTATCTCCATTTTATGATCAAAATACTGTAATTGCAGCTCTAATAAGATAGTAACTCACCCAATACCATACAGCTAATAAGTAGCAGAACCCATGCTCTTAACCAAAATACAGTACAACTTTTAAATGGGCTAGAAACAGGATTGGGAGGGATGGAGGATAAGCAAGGGGAGACACATACCATTCATTCATTCATAAATCCTTGATTGAGCCAGGGGCCCCTTTCTTTGAGAACTGATTGGACAAGAGGTAAACACTTGACCTAAGCTGGCTTTTCTTTCCTGGATTTAGAAACTAGCATTTAAAAGATACTGGTCAGCCTCATCTGAATTGAAGACTTGAAAAATCAAGAGCCACAGGGCAGCCATTCCCTGCCATATGCTCAGAGAAGTAGCCAGTCTGCAACGAGAGATAAGAGCAGCAGACGTGCTAAAAGGATCTCGAGAGCCCAGGCAGGCCCACAGAGAGAGACTGAGAAGGATCCCACCACCGTTCTTGTCCCTGGTTCTAAGCCCTTGAGAGGCCTGACCATGCTGCCTAGTGTAGGGATCCTGAAGTCACCCCTTTTAGGCCTAAGTTTTGTCTGCAATAGTTGCTGTCCTCATAGCCAAAGGATTCTTGACTCAGGGAAGTTGTGGGGACAAAGTGAACCAATGAGTATAGACTCACCTAGCCGAGAGAAGGTATTCAATAAATGTGTAAAAGTAGCCTTCACTTTGAAAAGCAGTATGCAGCTACCACTTTTTAATGTCCCTGTCCTTGTCCATGTCCCTGCTGTTCATAATTATAAATGTGAGAAAAGTATCCTGTCCAGGAAATCCCAGGCCCAAGACTTCATTTCACAAGACGATTTGATTTTGCCATGACTTCAGCCAGATTACTTATGTCTACCTGGTCCCATCCATGTGTTCTGCCTTTCTTAGAGTTCTTTCTGTGACAAGCATTCTTAATATCACACTCACTCACTGGACTGGATGGGGCATGGTGTGATTTTATTCTTGGGCCCAAACTGACTTTTTCTCACTTATTCTTCCGCATACTCCAGGCATTGCCTTGCCGTGGCAAGAATGAAGATAAACGCCATAGCTCTTCCCATTTGTATAATGTCTTCATGCCTTAGGTCTCTTCTGACTCTCACAACAACCCTGATGGGTAGACAGGGCCAATGTGAATATTGTTTTAACTTGAGAGTATGGGTACATCAACACATTTAATCCCACAGTACCTGTATGGGTAAAGTACGCAGAGGTTCAGAGGGGTGAAATAACTTGCCCAAAGACACAGAGCCACTAAATAGCAGTGCCTAGACTCTAACTAAGGCTTTCTTGTCTCTAGATTTTACCGTACCAAGGCTTCCCAGGGCCTTACCCTCCCCTTCCTTCCTGGCATTTCTTCTTATCCGTTCATCCCTATTCAAGGGAGACAGCAAGATAAATGACAGGGTTCCCCTGCCTTCATTTCTCTTAGGGGCACTGTGGATGGTATAAGAAGCTCTTTGAGTTTCTTGAAAGAATGGCACAGGATAAAGTGAGGGTTGGTTTAATGATGGCATGATTTATTCATTTCGCAGTTATTACTGATTTTTCACATAGTACTTGAAGGGTAAATTATGTGAAGTTTTCCCGAAGTATATTAATGTACTGGAGATGTGACTTCCACCTTCATATTCATTTGTCTTGACCCTTGGAAATTTTAACTAGCAGTAGCCATTCGTGCAGCTGTGAGCTTATATAGTGTGTTAAGGAAGACTTCTTATTTGGTTGCAGTCTCATCACTACTTGAAGAACAAGGTAAAGGTTCCCTCATCCTCTGACCTTTCGTGAGTTAATGCTGCTTTGTATGCTTTGCAACCCAGAAGAACTCTTGCGTGTTGATTCTGTATCCCTTGTCGTGCTTAGGAAAATACAGACGTAAATGCTTTCAGATGGATGAAATTCTATCCTCCTTTCATAGTTGTTTAATTGCAACTTCTCTATCTGTGAAGGACTTTGTACTTTACAACAATCAGAGCTGACAGATTTTACAGTCAACATACCTGGTTTTGACATCCAGTTATGCTACTTCCTGTGTCCTTGGAATAGTTACCTCACCTCTTTGAGGATAGCAGCCCTTCAACAGGCGGAGTTCTTTACCTTACTTGAACTGGCCCCTGGGATCAGGTGGCTGAACTACTCCCTCCTGAGGTCTCATGCCCAGACTCCCCAAGACTAGCCAAGACCTACATGTCTCCCATTCCATCCCTCCCTCAGCCGGTTACCCCATAACTTGGAACACTGGTATCATGGAAAAGAGAAACATTCAAGTGCATGTTTAGTTGAGGTCATGTGAACATAGAATGCTAAGAAGGAGCAACGGGAAGCTCAAGGCCTGAAGAGAAATCTCTTAGGCCCCAAAGAGACCCACCAGAAAGAAAACACTAAGCAAGAGCTCTGTGTTAATCCCCATCCTTAATGTGGAGTCTCGTTTTAGATGGAACAAAGAAGTTCCACTCAGGGAACTAAAAGCGTCAATTAGAGTTAAGTGCATTTAGGGATGATTTCTCTGAGACCCTTAAGATTGGAAGGAAACAACTTGATGGGTGCGCAGTAAGAGATTAATAAATACTTAGGCTGCATGAGCTCTTTTAGGCCACAGGGACCACATTTTATTCAATTCTATACCACAGTGCCTGACACATAGTAGGAGTTCAGTAATTCTTTGAGCAAAGAATAAGTCTAAGAAATGAAGAGGGAGGGAGAAAAGAAGGAAGGAGAAGTCCCTAGCACAGTACCTGACACATAGTAGGTACTCATCACGGATGTGTTGCGTGTGTGCACCTAGCACGTAAGAGTTGAAATTAGAATATTATTGACTTGAAATGCGTGCAGGTGAAACAAGTAGATAACAAGAGGGCTTTAGAGCTTTTCTGGCGGCCTGGCCTGTTTTGGAATCTGTACTTTAAGGGAGAAGTTCCACCCTCAGCAAATGATGGCCTCTTCTTATCCCACAGAAGGAGCAAGCCCTCCCTCCCCAACCCCATCTTTCTCCTGAGCCCCCTGCATTACTGAGAGGCTGGAAACAAATTGACAGAAACCTGGAGAAAAGTAACTCAAGTGATTTAGGAGAATGGAAGGGCTGGCTTATGGGGCAGATTAAAGAAGCTAAATATGTATAGCCTGCCTAAGTGACAACTAAATGGGGCATTTGATAAGTCTATAAATACTTGGAAGATGTAAACGCCAAGGAGGAAAGGGAATTACTTAGCATGGCACAATGGAGTATTGGCGTAATGGGATAATATTAAGAAAGGGACAATGAAGGTTGAACATCAATAAAAAGCTTCCTGACAAAGAGAACCATTCCTGACAGAGGACACTATTAAGTTACGTGCTGTGGGCCAAGGGAAGTAATGGCAGTGCCATTTCTCAGGGTACTGGCAACAGAGCCAGCAAGACAGGGCCCGAGATATGACCTGACTGAGGCACAGGAGCCAAGCAAGAAACCTGTGTCTGCGGCCTCCGAATCCTAGAAACAGGAAAAAAGGTGCATCTTCTTGGGAGAACTCAGATGGCTCAGCCTCCTAAAGGGTCAGACCCTGTGGAGAATGGTTATACCAGTCGTTCGCCCTTCCACGCCACTGCCCAAAAGAAGTCATCCAACTAAAATGGTACCCCATTTCCTCCAAGATAAAGCCCACATTCTCTAGCACGCAGTAGTAGGCCCTTCACAAGACGGGGCCTCTGCCTACCTAATCAGCCTCCTCCGCCACCACCGCTCCCCACGCACCCTCTCAGGTCCCACAGAGCTGCTCGTCATTCCCCAGACACTTCTCCAAACCTTGGCACCTGCTTGCTCCTTTTCCTACCCTACTACCTACCTGTCAGACTTTGCTTGTTCTCTGCAGCAGATCCAGGGGTCACCTGTGAAGCCTTCCCTGCCTTCCCCCCACCCCTAGACAGAGTTAGTCAGCCTCTTGTGGTCTCTCACAGCCTCCTGTGCAGGCTTCTGTTTGTGGCACTTGCTAGAGTGTGTTGTCATGTAAACAGTGTACTGCCTCCCCTACTTGAGTTCTTTGAAGGCTGGGACTGTGCCTCATTCATTGGTATGTCCTCAGGGTCTAACACAGAGCCTGGCACAAAGTAGGTGGCAGTAAAGTCTGAATAAATCAAGGAACGAGGTTCTGTTCCCAGCACCTTCAGTCACTACCATTCCTTAGGCTCCCTATGTAATTATTAGGGTGAAAGAGCTTCCAAATCTCAGTAACATCTTTGAATCATCTCCCCAACTGCTTGGCCAGCACTCTCTATGTCATTTAGACAACTACAAATAAAAACGCTCAAATCTGAAAGGCAGCGTGCCATCCTCTGTGGTTTAAACGTTAAACTCGAGACTGATCTTAATGGAAAGTGCTTCTGAGGGCCGAGTGAATTTTCCAAAAAATATTTTTTTCTCCTCACACAAAATCCTTCGAACATGATAAGTAAAGTAATCCTCCTCTGTTGGTTATGAAGATTTTTAGGTCCATCTAACCAAATCCCTTCGGGAAGTCAGGGAGAATATAGTGACAGATGATAGGCAATGAAACTTTGAACCTCCTACTGTAAGGATAATATGTTTATTATGAAATACAATATTCATTGCACTCTGCTCTGAGGACCGCATGAGATGCCCCCATGCCATTATGCCTTATGTTGTTCTGTTGTGAAATATGATACTCATTGCAAAATGTTGTGATGACTGTTCAATAAAGTAGCATGCTGTTTCCCGCTCCCTTCCTTGATTTTGAATGGCCTCAGTTAGAGTTTACTTTATCACTGAATATTTAATATAAACATGTGCTTGTAGTCGTCTCTGTCATGCATGTATATGTACACTGGGTGGGGTTCATTTCACTGCTCCTTATCCCCCGAGCCTACTGTGGGCCTGCTAGACGGCAGCCGCCCTCCACCACGTGCAGCACTGCTGGGGCCGCCTCGCATCCAGCCCCTTCTCTCATTGGCAGTCTCGAAGTTGAGGCCATGCTCTTAAAGCTCTGAATTTACCTGTAACTTCAGTATCAGGTTGTCGTTCTTCGACAGATTTCTTTAACTGGGAAGAAAATGGGATACGCGGTCAAGGATTCTGACCATTTCTCTCTGCCTCTGCCACCACAGCCTTGCGGAGGCCCTCATCGTTTCTCCTCTGGACTTGTGCAGTAGTATCTGAACATGTTGCCTTGCCTCTAGTACCTACCCGTCATTGCCATTCTGCAGTTTCCTATAAGTTTTGTTCTGAATCACAGATCTCATCATTATTCAGAAGTCCTTTGAAGGCTACCCTTTGTGTACTGGCCCGAACTCATTTCTGCACGCAGCCTGACATGACAGACCTTTTATAGCCCGGACTCAGCCCAGTCTTCTCCTCACCCTCAGCTTACTCCTTTCCACTCAAAAGAAGGTCTCTCTCAAAAGCCTCCTATACAGAGGCTGATTATTCCTCACATATGCCAAGCCCTGTCCCCTGTGCCTTTTCTCATTTTATTTTCTCTTCCTAATGTATCCTTTCCCAGTGATGCTATATGTGTCTTTTAAGATTCAAGTTAAATATTAGCTATCCTGTGTGGATAGGCTGATTTTTTTAGACAGAAAACGTAGCACATATGCCTTTGTTAGTCTCTCTTGAGCTTACACACGTTTTCTAATTTGGGGACCCCCAGAGGCTAGTGTAGGACATTTGAGGTTCTAGAACCTGATTGTATGGCAGTCATTTGGGCAGTATACCATGAACTAGAAATAACAGTGTCACTTGAAAAAAATAAGAGGAAAATGGCTTTGCGGTTGAAAGCCATTCCTTTACATACAAATTTTCCCAGCATTCCTACCTAGAGGAAATTTAGATAATGTTTTTGACAAGGGATGCTTAATTTTTACATCAAATGGAATACTGATCCGTTTGATGTTGGCCAAAGAGTGAGAAAGAGTTTCCCAAATAGTGCTGAGTGGCAAATCCTTTAGCCTCCCAGTGCCCCAGGTTTTCTGGTTTTCTTTTAATGCAGCAAGCTGCTTTATGAGATCTGCAGCCACTTGAAATATGAGTTACTACTCGTAAAAAGTTTCAAGTGGATAATGAAGATTCAAGAATGAGACTCACAGTGTAGTGCAGTCAATTTTGTTGCTACTGCTTTCCAGTACATCTCTGCCATTGAAATGAATTATTTATTGTAATTTATTTCAACCATGGAAAATAAAACTGTTTTCATTGTGATGTGCACTGTAACATTCAGAATAGACACATCACATGCAGTACTCTCAATTAATTAATTCTGAATTTTCATTCCAACTTTATCTTCTTTATTATAAGCTATGAGACTGGCAGGTAATTCTTTCCCCAATAAACTATGATTAAAATGAATGTTTTGAGAACTAGGGGTAATGTTGGTAATGGAGAAAATTGAAACAACAGCAAAACTAGGTTGTGTATTTCCTTAGATTTTACAGTGGATGGAAGGGTTTTTAAATATTCTAGGCAATTTATCACTTGGAGGAAAAGTTTTTCTCCCTTAACTTTTTGTAAGGAGTGGGTGGAAGAGGAAGGTGCTCTTAGTTTAGTTGTGGAACCGTGCAATGCTAATATATGGCCAAAGCCAGCTGAGTTAACCAGTCCTGCAGTACCTTTATTGGTAAGAAGTTTTTTTGCCTTTTTTTTTTTTTTTAAGCAAACTTAGCATTGTACAAAGGCCAAGAGGCAGGACTCCCAAATGATTTTTCAGAGGAGAATAGGTCACCTGTAATTGATTGCAATCTTGTTTCTTCTAAAAAGAGGCTCACCTCATGCACTTCATTTGATTTTTTTTTTTCATTTAAAGTGCTAAATAGTTGCTTCTGTTATGAGTCTGCAAAGACACTATGAGAACTTAGGAATGTGCTTAATATGTACAAATATTAAAAGATTTAATATAACTTAGGTGGTGGGGCTTAGTCCAGGCAGAAAAATATTTGCTTATTTGTCCATTACTTTCATTTTTCATAACATTCCACTAATATCACGTTGCTAGACAGCAGACAAAGAAACAATTGATTCCTTCTCCCTAAAGATGACCAGTATCTAATTTGAGGAGGATCACATTTCAATATCTGCTATGCACGTAGCCTAAGAACAGCGCTTGGTAATGACAGCAACTCGCTTACTTCCACAAGCACTGAAAATCTGGACGCTTTTCCTCCTTTGGCAGCATTCAGATTCTTCCAGATCATAGGTCTTCAACCAGGGCATGGGGCTCTGGAGAAATTGCTGTGGAGATGGGTAGAAGGTTTCTCTGCTTTTTCAGGTTCTACTACACTATCGTTTTTGTTTTGTTGTTTTTATTGCTGTTGCTAGGGCCAGCCTTCCTCCTCCTCTCCTAACTGGCCTTCTGAAAAGCCAGTTACAGGTGCCAGAGGATTCTTGAGACTCAGAAGCATCTCTCAAGCGTTTGGTGCTTTTATCGGTTGTTCTCAAAACATCAGCAACTCATTGCATCAAAATCAAAGGCAATCTAGCTTGGTCAGCAGTACGTATAATTGTGTATCCGACCCCCTCTTCTCCTTAAGGGCCCAAGCAGATTAAGGCACCCCATTCCGAAGACACACCCGCTTGGGCACAGCCCTGATCATCCTTGCTTTGTCCTCCTCTCCCCACCTCTGTCTGGATCTAGGTACAGGGACGCTTTGTCTTTGGTCTCTCATCTCTTCTTTGGTCCATCCTTCTTTTATATAAACCAAAGCCTCCTTCTCAGCCCCTCCTTCTACCACCTTGTGGAGAGGACAGACTACTCTTGCCCCATTCCCATTTTCCATTTCCCTGGTCAACAGGAAGCAAAGTTGCAGTGTAACTAAAAGGTCATTCAGCCCTGAGCAAAGAGGCCAGGATAGAGAGGGAAGAGCTGAAGTTCCCTAAATATGTTAAGGATTTGATCCCCATAGATCAGAGTTCATATCGTCACTTCAGGTTCAGTTTTGTCTTTCTGAATCAGATGGGGAACAGGAGGGAGGAGTTTGAATTTTTTTCACCTATTTCTTAGACTTTGTGGAATATTTTTTAGTTTTATTAATCAATATGTTCGAAGAACATTAACAATGAAAAGTGCTCACTTTATAGGGAGTATTGTAACTCGAAGAAAATTAGCTTAATTTACTAATGTTTTCTATGATGTTCATTTAAATTGCCATATACTTTTGGTGGGAGGGAAACCAGTGGTTCAGTGGACCATGTTCCAGAGACAATCTATTAATTATGTCTACTGCTGTTCATCTTGAGAGGCTGAAAATATGTCAACCAAGTTTATAAAAGCTGTAGGTGGGAGGCAAGAAGGTCTGCTGCAAACTCACCAGGAACCTCTGCCCTGGATTCCAATCACAGGGATTTCAGTAGCTGCCCGACTCTTGATCAGGTGGCAGAGTGGCCGAACAGAGGAAACACACACGGGCAGCATAGCTGGGAGGCTCACTGAAGGTGGAAGAGTGAGCCAGGCTCAGAAACGAGCCTTTCCTTTCACACCATGAATCCGCTAGAAGTCTACAGTGGGGGCCAGACACACTGCCGCGACCACCACCGCGGCAGTCCTGGTCCTCACCCTCAGGCAGCCTGAGGGTGGCAGGCAGCAGCCTCCGGACTCAGCGGACCTGTGCACATGTCCTGGTTCCACTTCACATCGTGGTAGCTGATAGCTGTGATGCGTTGAGCAGGTGACTGACCTGCTCAGGACTTCAGATCCTTAGTCTATGAAACGGGGATAATATCTACCTCAGGGTTAGCTGAGAGTTACAGTGTGCCTAACAGAGTGCTGAGCACCCAAGGGCTCTCCGTAAACGTATCTTTTCCTGCTGGGCAGTGAGAAAACTCATCAGGCACAGCTTACTCTTATGTGGACGTGCTTGTCATTAGAAAAGATGGTGCCTCAGCCTTTGGCCTTGGTGACCTGAAAGGCCCTAGAGAGCTCTTCCCGGCAGCTGCTGGCTAGAGAGGCAACAGTGGCTTAGAAGAGTTCTCAGGCTCTGCACACAAAAGCAAGATCCTTGGAAATGAACAATGTATTAATTTACATATTTACCCATTTCAGGTTTTAGCCACAGACTGAGGCCAGAACTTCTCTGTTTTCTGTACAATCCCCTTTCGGCTCTTTAGCTCTTTATACTTTAGTTGATATTTCACTCATCCTTTCCCATTCATTCATTTTTTCATTTATGTATTCATTCTGTCATCCAGTAGCTATTTCCTGAGCCTCTGATAGGTGCCAGATGCCATACTAAGCACTAGGGATACAGAGAAAAGTCCCCCATGGTCCCAGCCCTGCAGAAGTTTGCAGACCAGTCTCCCGACGCCACCCCATTGCAGTCATCACCCTATACGCACTCAAGCTACACCTCTCCAGCCATCCTTCTCCGCTCAGCTTCTAGACCCATTGAGCCTCCAGCCTCCTTAGAAAGAGTACATACTCACCGTGTAGCAGTAAAGCATCCAGCACAAACCACATGTTTGCTTATGCTACATAGGCAGAAGTTAGAACAGGAAGCCTCTGAAGTGAGAGCATGTAGTTACCACCTTGCTGTAGGGGAAGAGTGACCTGGCACATTTGAGTCGGAAGGTCCACTGTGCTTGGTGCTTGTGCTTTACATGCCATTTTAGGGTAGAAACATAGGAGAGGAGCCCAGGAGCGAACAGAGATCCATGTAGCACAGCATTGCTTTGTCTTATTTTTCCAGATCAGATATTTGTAGCATAGCTTCATGTTTTATTTAGAAGATTACAAGATTTCAGAACAACAGAAACACTGTCATTCAAAATCCATACTAATACACGTGCCAGACCAAATAGGACTGATTTTTGGACTGTTTTCTATTTTAGGGTTTTTTTGCTTGTTTGTTTGTTTGCTTATTGCAACTCCCGATGAGGGTAACTGATAGTGAGAATATAATCTCGTTTATCTGTCCATAAGCAAGACATGAAACGGGGTGCTTCCTGGAGCCAAGAGATTCCACTGGGCCAGATCAGGCAGGGTAACCATAGTTGGAGTAAAGGAACGCTAGTAACGATCTGAGTGCCTGGGGAAGAAGTCAGTCCTCACAGCAGCCCTTCAAAGTCGTTGCCATAATCCTTCATTTTATATGTAAAGAAATAAAGGCTCAGAGTAGTAAAACAAGTTGCCCAGCATCCCAGGGTACATAAGTGGCAGGGCCACATTTGGCCTTAGTTCTGACTGGCTCCAACCAACCATGTTGGTTTTGCTTCACTGAGAGAAATTGTCTACAAACTCATGCCAAAGCCCTTTGGGAAGGAGGAAGGAGAACAAGGAAGCACCACCTGGGACAGTGTGGTGTCTGGTTTTCCTCAGTGGACTAAGCCTCCCCTTCCCAGGTGGTCCATTCCCTGGCTGGGCAGAATAACTGCCTAGGATAATACAGTGGGTAATGTGCGTGTTTTTTGGACATAGGCTCTGGAAACTGTAGCCTGGGTTGGGCAAATTTGAAATGGCCATTCCAGCCATGCCTGTAACAGTGCAGGAAGTGAGCAGAGGTTGGGGAAGTAGGGGCCCCGCTCATGCAGCATTCCTTATGCTGAACACTGATGGCGCTTTGTGACTCAGTGCAGGCTGGGGTGGGCCACTGCAGAGTTGCCAAGGGCTCTCTCCTTTCAGTCTTGACTTGTTCGCATCGGTAACCACCAGAGATTTCACTTTACCTGCAACAGGATTCTGTACTTAGGCATTTCACCCAGTATTCTTCCATATGGGGGGGACTTTCTCCAAAGGGACTTGCCACACTGATTGAACTGTTTCCCCATATCCTCTAGGAGTATTAGAAATAAGAACTCTGGAAATGAGTTGCCACGTCAATACCCTTTGAACGGATTTGCTCACGAATTTCCATTTTTCCCAAAGAGTAAAAGAGAAAAAAAAAATCATCCATTTTAGCCAACTTTATTTTTAGAAAAGTATTTTATTCAAATATCCCCTTACTTATTACAGACATAAATACATGCATTCAGACAAATGAATCCACGAGAGAACCGTATAAAGTAATTGGCACATCACTTCAGCATGCTTTGTCAGTTAGTGGAGGACTTTGGTGCCTCTAACTTTAATCTTTTCCATTAAAATATCCATTCTGCCTTCAGATTGTGAAACCCATAATATTTTAGGCTGTCTCCGTGGATCTGTTAGTTTTGCTTGTCAGACTAATTTAATTTGTGGCTCTATGACTTTGGGTGGCTTGTTAAATTGTACATGGAAACGTGATCTGCAAATGATGTTCAACATGCCAGGCTTAAGACCTAGTTTCTCCCCAGAGACACTGGACATACAGTAAATGTGTATTGGCAGATTTCATTTGCAACCAGCCTAACTGTTAGGATGATGATGATGTGTGAAATGGCAGATGTTTAAGCGTATTACTGTTGCTTTTATATACCTTAAATGTTTATAACACTTTTTGAAGCACTTTTTATATCCACCGTCTCATTTGATTCTCTGAGCTTCCTTGTACCAGGTTATCATTTCCCTCTTTATAGCTAATGAAACTGAGACACAGAGAGAAAGGCTCAGTGACTTGCCTGAGAACACAGGGTAAATTGGATTGCAAAAATGCCAGAGGAGGGGCTTCCCTGGTGGCGTAGTGGTTGGGAGTCCGCCTGCCAGTGCAGGGGACATGGGTTCGAGCCCTGGTCCAGGAGGATCCCACATGCCGCGGAGCAGCTGGGCCCGTGTGCCACGGCTGCTGAGCCTGCACTCTAGAGCCCACAAACCACCACTACTGAAGCCCACGTGCCTAGAGCCCATGCTCTCCAGTGGGAGAGGCCACAGCAATGAGAAGCTCACGCACCACAACG
The DNA here is from genome assembly GCF_949752795.1 of Hyperoodon ampullatus. Taxonomy (NCBI): domain Eukaryota; kingdom Metazoa; phylum Chordata; class Mammalia; order Artiodactyla; family Ziphiidae; genus Hyperoodon; species Hyperoodon ampullatus. The sequence continues at coordinate 15,535,821 of NC_136917.1, forward strand.
AGGAGTGGCCCCTGCTTGCCACAGCTAGAGAGAGCCCACACTCAGCAACGGGGCCCCAATGCAGCCAAAAATAAATAAATAAAAATTTTAAAAAATGCCAGAGGACAAAGCCAAATGTCACCAAAGCCTAGTCAGGGTGGTGTGTGTAGTAGACTTTGCCACATAATTGCCATTTTCCCCTGCCCTCCTTTCAGGAAAGGAGCTCTGAAGCGGTGAAAACAGGAAGGGCTAGACATGGGAGGTAGAGTCCAAGAAGCAGAAACTGTAGCATCAGCTCCATATGGATGGCCACAGCTGGCTTCACTGCTCTTTGCCTGGACTGTTGCAGCAGCCTCATCTCTGGTCTCCCTCCTTGACTGTCACCTGCACAGTACACGTTCCAAATGTCCCCAGAGAGAGCTGTCTTAAGTACACATCTGAGCATGTCTCTCTTTTGCTGCAAACCCATCATTGGCTCCCACTGCCAGATTCTTCATCGCAGTCTTCCAGCCTACACTGGGGTCTTGCTTCTGGCCCGCCTCTCTTCTGCCACACTGCATTCCTCACCACTGTAGAACCCACTGTGTTCTTTCCCAACCTCCTTTTTTGCCACTGTCTCTGCTTAGAACACAGTTATGGTGAACTCCGTAAACGTGACCTTCTCTGTGGAGCCGTCCCTGATTCTCAGGGACCCAGAAGCATCCCTCTTTCCACTGCGTGCCCACAGCAACTTAGCCCAGCCCAGTGGCTGTTACCTCTGTGCTGAGTAGTCTGCCCCAGGGAGTTTTTAGCTTCTCAAGGATGGAGGTTGTGGTAGATGCCTGTGTTCTCTTACCGCCTCCCAGGTGTCTTGCAGAATTGGAACCTAAGAAAATGGATGAGTATGAAACGTAGGAGTGAAGTGAGTAAATTAGTGTATGACGAATGAATGAGAAGACTTTAACAGCCTGAGCCAGCAGGAAACGTGACTTCCAGCATTACCTGGCACGTGCCCCATTTCTCCCTCTTGTCTGAGAGGAGTCGTGGAGAGATATTGCCCCTCCATAGCATGACGTCTTTGGTGAAATGCGAGGCAGAAAGAAAGGTGAGCTGGGCTTTTGCCTGGTGACCTAGTATAGAGGAAAGCACATCAGGGTTGAGAGGCAGGGACTGATCCTCTTGGCTCTGTGGCCTCTGACTCCTGCCCACCCAGAAGGTTCTCACCAAAGGTTTTGGTGGTGGGAACTCTTCCTCAGGGAGCTGAGAGTCTTTGCCAAGAGTTCCTACAGCAGCATCATAGGCTTCCAGAGTCAAAGCTGTTTGTTTGTCCAGGAAGCACGTTCATGTCTGGTGGCAAGATGTGGGGATAGAAGGTGAGCACATAGAAGGCCTGGGTTTGGGGGGAACTCTGAGCCAGGGCATCAGTGCCTTCATGTGACTCTGTCTTCTAGATGATGTCTGTCCTCATGAATACCATTGTCTTTGAAGACTGTCGGAACCAGTGGTCAGTATCCAGGCCTCTCCTGGGGCTCATCCTGCTCAACGAGAAGGTGAGTGCGGTTGCAGGAAGGTCCACAGGGGGCGACCACTGGGAAGAGGGAGCAGCTGTACACCAGGCCAAGCTGTGACAAAGACAGGGAAGCCAACCAAGCTTGAGCTGGGACCTTGAGCACGCGGGACAAGGCCGTCTTCCCCCAGAAGGCCCTTCCCCAGAGGCCTCAGATCTCCTTCAGTTAAGTAGAGGCCTCACACTAGCTTTTCTGGCACCTGGAGCCCTGCACTGGACAGGTGGTTTGCTCAGCAGTGCTTCCAGCTCACCCTCACTCACTTCCGTGTTCCAGGAGATTGTGGGCAACAACCCTTTTTGCCCCTTCCTAGGCCTCCTTTCCTCTGTGGGATCCCCACTGCCCTCAGTGGTAGCAGTAGCCCCTCAGGGCCAAACACAGAGGCCGTGCCCTTCATCCGGAGCACGAGTCTCCAGTCCTTAAGTGCACGCACCACTCTGGGCTGCCTCCCAAGTTCTCCAGGTTCCCCTTGAACCCACCCCTGTCTCCCCAGCAGTCAGTAGGAACAGTACATTACTGCTCAGGAGAATGAATTGTCTATACAATAAGAGAGTACTGGGGAAAAAGACAGTGAGATTAGAGGCAGCCGCATACATTAAAATTCAAACTGAAATCCCAGCCTTGGAAGGAAACTAATAGAAGAAGAAAATATATCAAAAAGAGAAGAGCTGTCTCATCATTCACCTGTGCTGAAGTATCCAATTTTAGCCACATTCAATAGCACTGTCATTCATCTTCCCTCAGTGTTATTGTGATTTAAATCCAAGCTCTATAAAAGAGAGCAGTTCTTTTAAAATGATTGAGAGGGAATAAGGGCAAATTCAGTGTTTAGAAAAAGCTTATGACATCACAATATTATACTTTACTGATGGAGGCAATATTTCATGGTTTGGGATGAAAAACTAATAATTTTCTATTTGGTGTGAGTCACTGCATCATTATAAAAGGGAAAAATAAGTAGTTTTGTGCATTCCCAGTCTTGTTCAGGAAGACATTGTGGTTTAAGTGTAATGCCTCTGATATATAGTATTTAAGTATTAGTCTGACTACATATTAATTATGTGTGTTTTTGATGTGAGCTGTTTTAATGTATGATGGATATTAAATACCATGCTGTTTGGGCTTGGAAGGATAAACACGACTGGCAAAATGTTGTCTTTGTGCTGAAATTAGGCTGTTTCCAATGATTAGGAGCTGCTTTTAGCATAAGAGTTTGTGTGTGTAAAAGCCCACAGACATCAGCAGAGAAGAAAGGGCTGTGCAGGTCTTTGTGACCAGGTGTGACAGGTGTTTTTCTTGGTGCCAGAAAGCTCTCCCAGAACTAAGCAAGTCCCTGTAGTGCCCCGCCTCAGTAGAACAGACCCATCCTAACTCAGGAGGACAAGGACTTGGAACAAAGCCTGGGGTCGTTTGAGGGGTAGTTCACTGAAGCCACCGAAGACGAAGAGGCCTGAGGAGGGACCCTGGACTTGGTCGCCCAAAGTGCTCCTTGGGCATTTTTAGTTCATTTCTTCCCCTCAGCCTAAGAGGTCCTTCCTCTTTCAGCCTTTCTGTGATTATTGTTGATGAGACTCAGGAAGACCTTTATGTGCTTGGTCCCCCACAGAGGAGGCGAGGACCCCGTCAGCCTAAATTGTTCCGTGACAACAAAGCAACTATAGGAAGGGATTCTTATGAGAAGGGATACTACAGTTTATACTCAGGAATGTCTCTGTTGCTTTGGCTTCCTCTAAAGGCTTGAAGTTCAGAGGGGACCTGGACCAAAGCCCCTTTGAGAGGGAGGAGCCCTGAGCACTTTGGAGGTGGTCTAGCGCTCCCCTACAGCTCAGGCCCCAGTTTGGAGCCAGAGTTCTGACACTTGTTCTGTCTCCCAACAGTATTTCAGTGGACTGAGGGCAAGTCTGATAAACAGCCAACCTCTCCCCAGGCAGGAGGTCCTTGCCCAGTGCTTCAGGAACCTCATGGAAGGAGTGGAGCAGAACCTGTCTGTCAAGAACAGAGACAGGTAAGCAGCGCCCCATAGTTTAGCATCTCTGGGGTAGGTGGACGTTCCGGGATTGCGCTTATTAACACAGCGCACACATACTGATGTGGCTTTTCTATTACACCTTGTAATCCTAGACTCAATTTAGTTCCATCCAGTAAATATGACTGGGTAGTTGCTTTCTTCCAAGCATCACACTAGGCACTGTAGAGCAGCGGTCCCCAACCTTTTTGGCACCAGGGACCAGTTTCGTGGAAGACAGTTTTTCCGGGGGGGCGGGGCGGGGGGGGTGGTTCAGGCGGTAATGCGAGCAACGGGGATCATGGGGATGAGCGATGGGAATCGGCAGACGAAGCTTCAGTTGCCCGCGGCCCAGGGGTTGGGGACCCCTGCTATAGAGGATGCAGAGATGAATAAAATGCAGCCTTTGCCCTTAAGCAGTTTATAATCCAACACGAGAGAGAGAGAAAAAAAAATAACTAATTGAAAAGGTTAAAAGAAGGAAAGTTTAGATCTGCTATGAAGGACAAAGAAAGGCCTCCTGGCATTTGAACAGGCATAGGCTTTGAGGTCAGACAGACTCCAATTTAAATTTTATCCCTGCCCTGTATAGGCTGTGTGGCAGTGAGTAAGGCAGTCAAGTTCTCTGATCCTCAGTCTTCTCACCAGTAAAACAGAGATGATGGTAATTGATTGTGACCTTTAAATGACAGAATATAGTAAACATGGTACCCAGGACTTAGGATGCACAGTAGGTAGTTCCTTCCTCTGACCTTTACAAGTGGTTGGTTTTGCAAGAACAGAGACAGGTAAGTTGCCAGTGAGATCTTGATGAGGAACCCAAACTTATCACCTATGCCTGAATTCATTCATTCATTCATTCATTCATTCATTTAGTTCATAAAATTTTGTTAAGAATCTGCTATGTGCCGGGCACTGGGGATACCACTGAGGAACTAATTGTTCCAGGTTTTTGCCCTCACGGAGCTTCTAGTGGAAGAGACAGACATAATGAAGGATGGAGAGAGAAAATGTTTTCATAAAAAAAAAAAATACTTGTCTCATCCTTTAATAGAAGTGGTAGCATTCAAACACTGTGCCATTTGAAATGCATATTATTAATCATCCCGACAGCCACAAGCCAAAACCTGGGCTCTGGTCATACAAGGCCAAGTCGGATGGGCTCTGCGGACATGTTCCCTTGACTGCTTGTTCTGAGCCAAGATCCTCTATCAGGCAAAAAGGGGCAGCCTCTAGGGCTAGCAGGAGAAGAGACTTCGTGAAGGAAGACGGGACCCTTCCCTACATGCCTCGGGGGGAAATTGCTTCACCTGAGGCTTGGGAATTTGAGTACTGCCTCCTGAGCCGCTCTGTGAAACGGTGTCAGACAAGCTCCTCGTTTAGTGAGAGTACCAGCTAGCAAGGACTGTGTGTTTTCCATGTGCCAGGCAGGATGTTGAGCACTTACAGGCATCGTCTCACTTGACTCAGTAAATTCTCACTTCCCACAATCCCGTAAGCTAGCTACTCGTGTGGGACACCAAGACAAGAGATCACCCAGCTTAGAAGTGATGGAGCCAGGATTTGAACCCAGGAAGTCTTACCCAGTGCCCCCTCTTTTTGAAGCACTTAGTTTGGTTTCCTTATCTGCAAATGAGGATACTGACACCTACTTTGGAGAAGACTTGTGATGATTAAATGGATTTATATGTAAACTCAACCAGTGCCAGGCACATAAGCTTTTGTTCTTTTCTTTGTATTCCTTACCATCTATAATGTAATTTGACTTTTAAAAATAACTTTTAAATAGTATAACCACAGAATGCACCCCTCGAAATGGTCAGGGTGTATTTGCTGGTAACCCTTGTTTTCCGGGAGGGGAAGGAGGAGGGCATGCTGCTGGCAGAGCAGCAGTGGTCGATGAAATGGGAGGAAGGAGCTCAGCCAGCACCTAGGCCGTCTCCAGGGTCCCGGACTCCGCCACCAGAGCTTCACGCAGCCTCAGCCTTGCCACTGCCCTCAGCCCTTTCTTACTCTTTCCACAGGTTCACCCAGAACCTCTCGGTCTTCAGAAGAGATGTGACGGAGGCCCTGCGCAGTGATGGCAGCACCGAACCGTGCAGTCTGGACATGATGAGCTGACCCGACTTCTGACCGTGTGCCGAGCAGCTTTTATCAAGAGACTTGTGGGTCTGGATCCCAGGACAGTGATGTTGGCTAGCCCAGGGGAATCTATTTTTCAAAACAAACAAACAACAACAACAAAAGTCCTACCTTTTTATAAGCCTGGCCTAATTATAAGAATTTATAATAGCGCACAATGTAAATTCAGTCTTTGCACTGAAAAAGCAAAAGATGTGTTTTCAGTCTTTCTATAAAATATCATTTATCTTTGTTCTTATAATGCTCTGAAAGGGTGTAGAGACAATATTTAACCAAAGAATATAATAAACCAGGTTTACGCCTAAGTGTGTACTAGTTAATGGTTCTGCAGTCAAGGTTGTGAATTTGTGAGAGATGCAGCCTTCAACATAGATCCCGGATTGAGACAAATATACCATTTGAACCTGTTAAATTAGTAGTTTGTTATGAGTCTGGAAAAAGCAGCACTGGGGACTCTGAGCTATGGGCATTTAGAACGAGCCTGGGAGCTCTCCAGAGCATCCCACAGGACTGCACACAGCCCTCTCTCTCTGCCTCAGCAGCGCCTGATAAAGTTGAGAGACAGTAACACAATTAAATGACTTAGAAACAACGTTTGCTCTTCACTGGCATAAATCTGAAGTGGTTTAGTCTAGAAGAATTAAGCTGTGCAATTACTGCCTGCAGAGATATTTCTTCAGAAGGCGTAGGTAGCCCCAGCAAGTAGCTCTGGGTGCTACCAGCACCCAGGCCGGCCTCCAATTAATTTTTAAGAGAAGCCGAGGGTGTCCAGTCAAAATACAGATTCAAAGCAGCTCTGCCTTCTTGGGCCACCCAAAACAGTTCTAGGTGCTAAAGTATAGATTTTCAGAGGATGAGGATCAGCTGGTTTTCATCCTTCCACAAACACTCTTACTACTGTGGGGACTGCAGCTCATCCCAAACCCAGGACAAGGAGGAAGCCTTTACAGTTTGTGAGGGACTGGAACTAGGCTATTAATTTGAGATGGCCACTGTCAGATGGCTTTGGTATCTCACTGCTCCGTCTTCATGGCTCAGGCTTGTAGTAAATATTGTTCCCTTTATTTCTGATAAGACATGAAAGGTTGGTCTTACTGTTGAAGAAGAAGTAAATCTACAAGCTCCTGTTAAAATCTCATTTCTCAGACTAGTATTTCTTGAAAACTTTCTTGATAGCTGAGTTTTACAACAGGCTTGTCACAGAAAAGCAAAGTCACCCAAGTTTATCTCAAAATGTTTGTCTTCCATGTGTGAACCCAGGAAATCAGGGAAAAGTGTGTTCTAGGTAGGGTTACTTCTGGTATCTAATGGAGAATAAAGCCTCGGACTTACACTATGTTTCATTAGCAGTGGGATAAATAATTTTCCACAAGAAGGCAAATTCTGAACTTCATAAAACCTCAACTGTTTAGAGAAGTCTGACTTGAGAATTTCCTCTTTCTCATGGGCTTATTACTGTACACTACTCATCCCCAAAAAATCCTTCATAGAAGACCTATCCCCTTCTGACACTGTTTTTTGGTTTGTTTGTTTTTGGTTTTTGGGTTTTTTTTGAAAAAGGTCCAAGACCTGGGAGTTCCCTGGTGGCCTAGTGGTTAGGATTCCGGGCTTTCACTGCCACAGCCTGGCTTCAACCCCTGGTCGGGGAACTAAGATCCTGCAAGCCACGTGGCGTGGCCAAAATAAATAATAAAAAGGTCCAAGACCTAAAAGCACTGTATTATTTGCATTAAAATGCTCACAAGAAAATCACCATGTGTACTTGCTTTTCTTGACCACATCGCCAGAGTCGCCTGGTGTTTTCTCCCCAGCCAGGAAAGGCTCTGTCTTGGCCGTGGAGAGCTGCTGGGGAGGAGAACTTGTCAGGCCTGCCCCAGCCCCACTTCAGCAGGGCCTGCTCATGGCGCCGGGTGTGCCGAGCACACGGAGAGGCAGCGCACGCAGCAGGGAACAGACTCAGCAAAGCGATGGAACGTCTGCCGTGCCCTCCCCATCTGACCTCTCACTTAGTCCTCACAACCGCCCTGTGAAGGTGGACAGCACTACTCCCACTTTTCAGATGAGGAAGCTGAGGCGCAAAGGTGGTACACAGCTTACACTGGTCACACAGGCAGGATTTGACCCCAGGTCTGTGTCACCTCAAAGGAATTCCTGGCCTTTCCGAGACCTGTATTTGAGAATGGTGAGTTGAAACCAGTTAATGTTTACATCCATTACCATGTGTTTTTCAGAACTCGGTTGCTGTGTAACAAATGACCCCAACATGTAGTGGCTTAGAGCAACACTGCTCATCTCACAGTTCCTGTGAGTGCCCTGCCTCAGGGTCTCCCAGGCTGCAGCCAGCGTTGTGGGCCAGGGCCCTGATCATCACCAGGCTTGCCGGGAAAGGATCTGCTTCCAACCCCCTCGTGGCTATTGGCAGGAGTCGGCTCCTCGCGGGTTGGTGGACCAAGCCTCAGCTCCTTGCCAAGTGGCCTGTGCACAGGGCGGCTCTCAGCTTGGCATCTTGCTTTACCAGAGCGAGAGAGAGAGAAGCACAGCAGTCTGGAAGTCACAGCCTCTCATAACCTAATCGCAGAGGGGCCACGCATCATTTTTCCTGTATTCTCTTCATTGGAAGTAAATCACTGGACCAGCCCACACCCAAGGGGAGGGGTTATACAAAGGCAGGAGGCAGGGGTCTTTGGGAGCCATGTTCAAAGCCACCTGCCACGACTCTTACCTGGCCTTTGCTGGAGAGGTTGAGTGTGGATACAGGTTTCTCCCCTGAGACCTGGAAAGGAATCCTGATTCTCCTTGGAGAGCTAAGTTCCATGCTGTGCGCTTTCTGAGGGGGGGTGGGGAAGCTGGGGTGTTTGCAGAGCACAGCAGGCTGCACACTCCCCCCCTGACCCAGTGGGTCCTGGTTTGGAACTGCGCCCCACCCGCTTAGGCCAGCCTTGCCAGAGTCGGCCTTGGTGAGGGATTGCGGGGGCTCCGGGGGAAAGCTGGAGTCCCCCGTGGGAGTTCTCTGCAGGGTCATCCTATCCCAAGAGTAAAGCAAGCACTCAAGGGCACACCCAATCTTGCGGAGCCTGCACAAAAGAGAGCTAGTTGGATCTGTTTTTTTATTTTTTTATTTTTTTTATTAGTTTCTGCTTTATAACAAAGTGAATCAGTCATACATATACATCTGTTCCCACATCCCCTCCCTCATGCATCTCCCTCCCTCCCACCCTCCCCATCCCACCCCTCCAGGCGGTCACAAAGCACCGAGCTGATCTCCCTGTGCTCTGCGGCTGCTTCCCACTATCTATCTACCTTACGTTTGGTAGTGTATATATGTCCATGCCGCTCTTTCCCTTTGTCACAGCTTACCCTTCCCCCTCCCCATATCCTCAAGTCCATTCTCAAGTAGGTCTGTGTCTTTATTCCCGTTTTACCCCTAGGTTCTTCATGACATTTTTTTTTAGATTCCATATACATGTGTTAGCATACGGTATTTGTCTTTCTCTTTCTGACTTACTTCACTCTGTATGACAGACTCTAGGTCCATCCACCTCATTACAAATAGCTCAGTTTCGTTTCTTTTTGTGGCTGAGTAATATTCCAGCAGCAGTCCCCAGCCTTTTTGGCACCAGGGCCCGGTTTCGTGGAAGACATAGTTTTTCCACCGTCGGGGGTTGCAGGGGGTGCGTGGGGGGATGTTTCAGGCGGTAACACGAGCGATAGGGGGCGACAGAGGAAGCTTCGCTCGCTCCCCCCGCCGCTCACCTCCTGCTGTGCGGCCCGGTTCCTAACAGGCTGTGGGCCGGACCGGTACTGGTCCGCGGCCTGGGGGTTGGGGACCCCTGTGTTACATGCTACAATCAGATCGCAGGTGAATGTGACTTGCACTCGGCAACAGGAAAAAATAAATGATCCTGGCAGTTCCTCGGGGTCTACCACCTACCCACAGCATCTGGCCCAGAGTGAGGAGGAGAGGAATGCGTGGGCCGCTGCCGGCGCACCTCGCCCTTCTGATGAGCTTCTAGCAGGCAAACGGGTCTCGTCCACGCTGTGCGGGGCTCTAGGTCAAGCCAACAGCTTCAGCTGACAGTCAAGCAAGAAACAGTTTGAAGGTATTATGACCGCACGACTTTTGCCTTCTCCACTGACTTAAGAACCTGACCCCTGAGAGCTGTATCCTGCTTGTGTTCTAGATGTTTCTATGTTTTCTGTGCTTTCCAATCAGGCTTCTCTAGAACAGGGGATGGGGGTGCTGCACCGTGTGATGATCGGAGCAACCAGAAAAGCCCTGTTGGCCCCTGGCCTCCCTTCCACTGGCCCTGCCAACCTAGAAGTGCATTTGGGTTATGGTACCGGAAGCCCCTATCGACAGGCGCAACTGACCTGGCACTGGCTGTGAGCTGAGCTCAGTGACTGAGTTAACTACCAACAGAGCTGAGCGTGAGAACAAAGAACAGGGTAGGTTTGGTGAGAGAAACTGGGGAAGGTGGAAGAGCTGGCATACGGGAGCCTTGCCTAGATGGAGGCCAGTCCAGCAGTGTAGGCGAGGCAGCATTTGAGAGAACCCAGCACCTTATGGCAAGGAGGCAAAGAGCGCCTGAAGAGCAGGGCGGGGCAGAGTACGGGGGGGAGACAGTGAAAGTCCCAAGATGAACATTAAACAACTGGAACCACTATCATTTAATGAGCAGCCACGAAGCACTGCAAATCATGATCTCATTTAAATGTAATGCTTACCATTAAGAAAGTCAAGTAAGTATTGATATTATCCTCATTTTAGAGATGGAAAAACGGAGACTAAAAGACTGACCCGAGCCACACAGCTAAAAAGTGGACGAGCCAGGATTCAAAGTCAGGTCAGCCTGACTCCCAAACTCATGTTTCTTTTCCACTAACATCCCTTAAGCTAGGTACTTCACCACTGGGCCTTGGAGACAGTTGGGTGGGGAGGTGCATATGGACCCACTGGGACCCCCAGATGAGGCTGGTCACTCCCCAAGAAAGGCCAGTCCCACGGGGCCCCTTGTGGGCTGTGTCTGTGGCTCCTGCCACTGATTCAGCCTCCTCCCTGAACTTTATAAAATCATTCTTGAGACTTTTTAATGTTTTATTGAGGTGTAAGTTTACAATGACAGCAAACCTTTCAAACTACAGCAAGAGTAACCTGCCTCCTTGGCCTATTAAAAAATAATGTTAGTGTGGGTTTTGACATCCCATAGGTTGGATTGCTGATAAGAGTGCTTCCTTGACAAGATTCTTTTTGAGGTTTACCGAAAGCGTAATAAAATATGTAAGTTACATTTCCACAAACAAAAGCTATAACATAAGTTATTTATAAGCATGAGATACAAACAGTATCAAGATAAATAAACCATAAGGGTACCTGCAACATCCATCTTAATGTAATTTGCCCAACAAAAGTGTTGAAACGAAGTCAAATTTAGTAGAGAAATCTGTCCGGAAGAAAGGAAAGTTGTAAAACACAAAATGGGGAAAATGGCTGATGGGGTGGGAGCAAACAAGGGCATGAGATCGGGTGTGGAGGCACCTCAGAAGGCCACGGCCTGTGCCTGCCCCCGACCCCTGAGCCTGCGTGCTCCCAGCAAGCCCTGCTACCTGCAGGCGCATGTGTCACCAGCCCTACGGGGGAAGGAATCTCCCCTCCCCTCCCCTTCCTGTCTCACACCCTCCCTCCTAACCCCCAGCCCTTTGGCAGCTCCCTCAGGCTGCTGCCAGCCTCCCTGCCAGGCTGGACCATCCTCAAGGCCAGGGCCTGGGTCTGACTCAGCACAAGAATCCTGGAGATCATCCGTTCACTCATTCATTCACCTACCACAGATAAAGCAGTGAACGAGGCAAAGTCTCTGCCTTCAGAGAGCTGGTGAGCAGGGAAAATAAGATGGGTTCCAAAGGCAACGAGGCAATGATGAAACTAAACAGGGATAGACAGTGGCTGGGGGAGAGGAGGGCTGCTTTAGGGGATGGGCAGAGAGGCAAGAGGTGGCCTGGGCCTTAAAAGGTGGAAAGACACCAGCCGTGGGCGGAGCTGGGGGAGGCGAGTGCTGAACTGAGTACACGCGAATTACTGGACACACTGCTGACCCCCTCTTCCCTATCCCTCGTCTGACCTTGCTGTGTGCTATTCCGTTTAATACCGCAAACTCTTAATGACCATCCAGTGGGCCCTGGGCCAGCCCCAGGACATGAACTTGAATGCCACCAACACGGTTCTGCCCTGGAGGCACGCCTGGAACAATGGGGGAGACAGAAGTGAGCCCACTGCGGCCGCCCTCACGCCGCTCCTGGGCTCCTTCCCCTAGACCACCCACTGATTTCCTATGACTTTGAATCCTTACTACCTGCTCCCAGGGCAAAAATGGGGGTATGAGGTAAAGGGAAAAGCACGGGCTTTGGAGTCAAGGCAGTCCTGGGTTCCAATCCCAGCTCCAGCCCTTCCCCACCGCACACCCTCTAGTCCTCCCCATCGGGGGAGGCAGCGATGAAGAGCTCAGACTGTATTACTCCCATTATCAGATGGGGAAATGGAGGCCCAAAGTTGGGACATGGTCCAGAAAATTGGAGTATGTGCTCAGTAAATACTTGAATAAATGAATGGATGAGTGAATAAGTTTGGGCAGGTGTCTTTAGAGCCTTCCATCATGAGAAATAGAAGGGCCCCTAGAGACTCCAAACTAAGGGGTGTGAACTAAGGATGGAGGGTGGGCAGGTAAGCAACCTGGGACATGGTGTGTGTGCCAAATTGATGTGTTTGTGTCTTTGTCTATGGAAGTGGTCCATAATATTTTCATCTACCTTGCAAATTCGGTGGCTGACCCAAATATGTTTAAGAGCCCTGATTCAAACCCTACCCCATTTTACAGACAGGGAAATTGAGTCCCAGTTTACACAGGAAGTCGGTGGTAGAGTGAGCCTGAACTGGGTTCTCCTGCATGTGGACAACTGGAAATGCCGACATCCTGACTCTCATCCCTAAAGCCCCCCTCTGTCTCCTATATGACACCCAGCAAGACCTCCAGCAGTGCTATCCCTTCTCCCATCTTCTCCTTTGGGAGGAGGAGAGGATGCACTGCATCCTGGAAGTCCTTCTGGCCTCATGAGTCTGGGCCACCAGCTCCCAGTTCTTAGAGTTTTTCTCATCTGTGTGTGTGTGTGTGTGTGTGTATGTGTGTGTGTATCTCCATCTCTGTCATTGTTCAGTTGATAGCAGGTAAGAATGGACAGCAAAAAATTACAATTTCAGGAACACTAAATACATATCAAACAATATTTGGCCAAAACAGTGCTCAGAGGAGAATGTCTGGCCTTAAATGTATTTAATAAAAAACAAGGAAGATTGACCAAAAGGAACTAAAATTTCACCTCAACAAAGAAGAAATTAATGAATAAAAATAAAACAAACCATTCCTGAAGGAGATGATATTTTAAAAGAGGATAATGAAATAAACGTCTTTTCTTTAAGACCAGTAAAATAGACAAACCTTTGGCAAATACGATCAAAAGGCACAACTGAGTAACAGTGAGAACGAAATGCAGAGGACGTCAACACAGATTCAACATGGGAGTTTCAAAATAGGAGAGAATCTTCCCACAATGTCACAACAATGAATTTGAAAACTTGGATGAAATGGGCAATATTCCAGGCACCGGCTTCTGAATTTGAGCAGGCGTCTCAATCACCTGGGGGGCTTGTTAAACACAGAGTGCTGAACCCAACCCCAGGGTTTCTGATTCAGTAGGTCTGGGCTAGGGTCCAAGAATGCGCATTCCTAACAAATTCCCAGGTGATGCTGATGCTGCTCATCGGAACACACATTGAAAACCCTGTCCCAGGAACTGCTACCCGCGCCATTTACTCCTTTTCCTGAGCTGCCTAACAGCTCTGTTCTGTCTGGGTTGGGAAAGAAGTGGGGTTTGTGCCCAATGGCCCAAAGCGCCTACTGCTGGATGCCTGAGAAGCCCAGGGTCCCAGGCAGCGGGGCACAGTGAGGTGGAGCCCTTCCCTACCCCAGGCGCTGTGCCGAATGCTTACTTGAATGAGCTCATTCAATCCCACGACGTTGGTACTGGTGCTTTACCGGATGGGGAAACTGAGGCACAAAGAGAATTCCCTAGCCCACAGCTGATAAACAGAGGTAGGAATCCAAATCTTCAGCACTGGGCCACTCACCATGCCCTGGGTGCAATGTTGGCCACACCACCCGCATCTTCTCCCTATCTCTGTGCCCGCCGACCTACCTGTGCAGCGTGGACCTTGCTATTCAATGTAACAGAGCCAGGAAGCGGCAAAGACAGGCCTGGGATCCAGGGCTCTGGAAGCCAGGAAGGAAGTGGAGCTGCTGGTGGAGAGCCTTCACCGGCCTCTGAGTCGGCGTGAGTCTCCGAATTCTGAGCCTCAGTCCCCTCATCAGGTACAAGATGGGGTTGAGAGCAGCCCTTTCCACACAGGGTTGTCGTGAGGAATAAATAAGTTCCCCAGCCCTTGCCTGGCACATGCTAAGTTCTCAACTCACAGTTGCTCTACTGTTGCCATTAAAGTTATTATTACATAACCGCCAGAGTGTCTCCCGGGCAATTCCACAGACCTTCTCTCATTTACTTCTCACAGCCACCCTGGGGGTAGCTATTGCCCTTTCTGTTTTACAAATAAGGAAAACGAGGCTCCAGGAGATGCAAGAGGGACCCCACCACCCCCAGGCCCCCCAGTGGCAGAGCCTGAGTTAGAAGCAGGAGGCCCCCAGCCCAGAGCAACGGCGAGACTCCATCTGAAGGTCCTGGTCTGCAGAGGGCAGTGGAGGAGGCCTTGCCCAGGCCCCAGGAGCCCTGCTCTCCTCACCCCTCTCTGCCCAGACGCCTCATTCTCCCCACCCAACACTGAGGTTCTGCCAGGGCCAGAGACTTGCCCAAGGTCACAGAGGGGGTGTTGACTCAGGCTTCCAGGCCTTAAGATTGTAAGTCCTGAGGCCTCTCCTTGTTGGGGGCAGATTACTAGGAAGAATCTAGTAATTCTGCCGCCCCCTGCCCTTCCTGGCCCCCTGAGACTGACCCCACGGTAGACAAATACACCTCTCTCTCCAAGATACTGAGCCTCCGCAAATAAAATAAAACCGCAAACAAATAAACAGGAATCTTAAGAATAACACATCGACTGTCACGCTGGGGGTGGGGGGGGAGGGTAGCCGCAGCTTCCTGTTGCCAACTCCCTGCCAGGCCCTAACCCCCGTGCAATCTCCACATCTCACTCGCTGCTCGCGACCATCTCGCAATTCACGCATTCCGTTGTATAAACGAGGAAACCAAAGCCTAAAGCTATGAATCCCTTGCTCAAGGTCACTCAGCTAGGAGGTGACCTGGCCCAAATACAAACACCCTTCCGGCCAATGGAGCATCCCGGCTCTCACCACGTCGGCAAGACGGGGAGCGCAAGGGAGGCCCTGCCAAGGGGTCAGTGGTCGGTTTGCACCTAACGATTTTAGAATTAGCAGGTAGAAAACGATTCTGTAAACCTCCCCTGGGGAGACAGCTGAGACTGGGGGGTGGGGGCAAGGGGAGTTGACTGCCCTGCACGCCGTCCTGTCACCGGTGCCCCTTGGCTCGCCTGCACAGCCTCTGAGGGCGCGGGCAAAGCAAGGAGTGGTCTCAGCGCCCAGGGTTACCCAAAGAAATCCCGCTATTTGCTCTAAATATGACCCTCCCCCGCCCTTGCCCCTCGGTAACCCCAGGTCTCAGACACCAGCCGCGCCTCTGGCAGGTCTCCCCGCGGGTCCACAGTCCCGTCCATCCTGCAACGAATTTCGAGGGACCGGATCTCGCTCCCCACCGGGCGATCCCGGGTCCCGTTCAGCCGGGCCTGGCACGCGTGGGCACCTGAGAGTCTCGCCTCGGTCCGCTTGCCGGGTGAGTGCCAGGGAGCGTCTCTAAAGTGGCCATGACGCCGCGGCCGAAGCCCGGGCGGGGGCGAATTCTCCCCACGCGGGTCGGTGTCCTCGGGAGCGCGGGGCATGCTCCGGTGCTGTCCTCACCCCGCGCGCAGGCAGCGCACAGCTTGCGCCCCACGGTGCGCCCCATTCGTTGCTCCCGAGGCGGTGGGGTGTCCAGGACGCTGCCGCGGATTCCGCAGGGTCGTTCCGGAGTTGCAACTCCATTGTAATAGAAAGGATTCATATTGTTTGGGTTTTCCTCGGATGAAAAAAAAAAATTGGAAGAAAACGAAACCCCCCTCAGCAAATGACAATTTCACCAGCAGAGCGCCCTGCCCTCCCCGCGCGGCGGCCGGGAAGCTGCCCCAGCCGGGAGGAGCGGGGAACGTCTCCTAATTGCAGCTTCGTTAGATTTCGGGTTTGGGAGGCTGTGGTTCGGGCGCTAATATCCGCCGCCCATTATCCCGGCTAATAAATTTGACCTATTGTTCGTTTGTTAAAATGATGTCACCTTGGAACAGTCCCTAAGCTCCTATTTCCATGAATTAGGCCTTTATTGAAAGCCAGGAGCCAATGGGAGGAGAGAGGCTTGTTGATCGCAGCCAATGGCTGCGGCGGGAGAGGAATTAGCAGCGGAAACTCCAGGTTCGGTTCAAGAAAGATGACACAGAGCCTGTCGGGCCCGCGCACTCTTGGCAAAGTTTCAGTGCGACGAGAGGCGCCGGGCGCTCCATGGCAGCGCCGTAACGGGGACCCAGTCGCCTCCCCGCCCAGCCCAGCCCAGCCCTTCCGCCCGCCCAGGATGGAGGCGCCCGCCAGCGCGCAGACCCCGCACCCGCACGAGCCCATCAGCTTCGGCATCGACCAGATCCTCAACAGCCCGGACCAGGACAGCGCACCAGCCCCGCGGGGCCCCGACGGCGCCAACTACCTGGGAGGGCCCCCCGGGGGCCGTCCGGGCGCCACATACCCGTCTCTGCCCACCTCCTTTGCCGGCCTCGGCGCGCCCTTCGAGGACGCGGGATCTTACAGTGTCAACCTGAGCCTGGCGCCCGCCGGCGTGATACGAGTGCCAGCGCACAGGCCGCTTCCCGGGGCCGTGCCGCCGCCTCTGCCTAGCGCGCTGCCTGCCATGCCCTCCGTGCCCACGGTCTCCAGCCTGGGCGGCCTCAATTTCCCCTGGATGGAGAGCAGCCGCCGCTTCGTAAAAGACCGTTTCACAGGTGAGCTGGGTGTCCAAAAAGGCGCCGGGCCTCGGCCCTCCCGGGGCCAGAGGCGCCGCGCCCTACGTGCCTCACTCGGGGAAACGGTTCCGGAGGCCCAAGTGCGGTGGAGGCCTCAGCGCCCAGGGCCCCGGGCAACCATAGAGGGGAGAAAAATCAGAGAGTTTGGGGGAAATAAGCCTGTGCCCGGGGAAAGAGGGGGGCATCTCCCAACCGGCTTGGTGCCGCTGGGGACCCTCGGGACCAACGAAATAGCGTAGTACTCTGCGCCCCACGGGGCGGCACCGGGTCCGCATGGTGCCTGAACGGCAGTCGAGCTGGGCCGGGCTTCAGGGGGGCTCGTGTGTCTCCGCAGCGGCGGCGGCGCTCACGCCCTTCACCGTGACCCGGCGCATCGGCCACCCTTACCAGAACAGGACGCCGCCCAAGCGTAAGAAGCCGCGCACGTCCTTTTCTCGGGTGCAGATCTGCGAGCTGGAAAAGCGCTTCCACCGCCAGAAGTATCTGGCCTCGGCCGAGAGGGCGGCGCTCGCTAAGTCCCTCAAAATGACGGATGCGCAGGTCAAGACCTGGTTCCAAAACCGGAGGACCAAGTGGCGGTGAGAGAAGCCCGGCCCGGCCCACCTTGCACCGGCCCTTCGCCCGCCCCGTGCCGGAGCCTCGCGTTCTCCCCACCCTGCGCTACCCCCTACTCGCCCTCCTAGGGCTGCCACCTCCCCCCTCCTTCCCAGGTTTTATCTCCCAGCTCGCCCTCCCGCGCGCCTGTCCTCACCCGCGTCTGGAATTCTCCTCCATTCCCATCCCTGTGTCGCTTTCTTGAGCCTCTCCAACTCTCTCGGTGTTTTATTCGGTCTCCTGCGCTCGCTCGGTTTCCTCTCACCTGCCCCCCCACCAACACCCCACCCCATCCCGGGCCTCTCGCGCTCCGCTAAACCCTCCCGCTTGCCCCCTGCCCTCCCGATTCCCGACAATCCGCGCGGGACTCCGGCTTCCCGCTCTAGCTCCCCATCCCGACTCCAGCCCTGTTTTTATCCGATCGCTCTTTCGATCCAACCCGTGAACGGCGAAGCGATCGCGTCCTGCAAAAGGGGTTTGAGACAGAGCCTGGGAGAACCGGATGAGGCTGACCGGACCCGGGGACACCGCGAGGTGCAGAGCCGGCCCGCCCACCCGCGGACCCCAGTGACCCGGCTGCCTGTAGGGCCTAGTCAGTTACACACACACCCTGCCCTCGTTACCCCGCAAAGAAACAATCTTTGTTGTTGGCAAAGCCACAGTACCCGGGTGTGCAAGTGGGCGGCGGGCGGAGTTTCCTCCCGGCGATCTCCCGCGCACAACAAAAACAAACGATCTCAACCCACTCCCCGGACCCGCGGGTCCCCGGCGCACAACGCCGGCGGGGAAGCAGACTGACTCTGCGCCTCGAGGCTCCCGGCTGGCCTTGGCTCCCGGGCGGGTGGGGGCCCCGCCGGCGGCCCCGCGGTGCCGAGTGCCTGACGGTGCTGTCCCTCTCCCTCCCCCGGTGCAGGCGGCAGACGGCGGAGGAGCGGGAGGCGGAGCGGCAGCAGGCGAGTCGGCTCATGCTGCAGCTGCAACACGACGCCTTCCAAAAGAGCCTCAACGACTCTATCCAGCCCGACCCGCTCTGTCTGCACAACTCTTCGCTCTTTGCTCTGCAGAATCTGCAGCCCTGGGAGGAGGATAGCTCCAAGGTCCCCGCCGTCACCTCTCTGGTGTGAGCCGCCAGCGCGCACCGTCACCAAGTATCGCCGCCCCGACCCGGCGGGGCGCCCCGGCCCCCCAGCCGGTCTGGGGGAGAATCGAGGCCGAGACGGGAAGGGCCAGCCAAGCTCAAGTAGGCCCCGGGGCGCGGCCGCATCCCCGCCGCCTGCGGAGGGGGGCTGGGCCCGGGCTCCGCGCGACTGCACAATCCGAGCCCCCGCCCCGCGCCCAGTCCCGCCCCAGGCCCGGGCCTGACAAAGAAAGCGCCTTACGTTTCTCCGCCCCTCGCCCGCAGTCCCCGGGCCGGGCGCCTGTATTATACTTTGTACTTTTGCCCAAACGTGTAAATAATAAAAGTTTTGGCTTTTTTCTTTAGAAACCGGCCACCTGCTTCCCCCGCGGGGGCCACTCGAGGAGGGGCGGCCGATCAGGCGACTGGGGGAAGCGCCAGGGGCTGGGGCACCCTGCGTTGAGGCTGGGTCCACCCTTCTCTTTTTCCGTTCCGTTTATTTAAGTCGTTTTATTTAATAAAAAAGTTAGCTATTTCACTTAACGCCGCTTTTATTTCGTTTTCGTTCCAATAATGCTCGGCGACCCCCGACCCTGCGCCCCACCCCCTGCGGCGGTAGGGGCCGAGCGGCGGTGTGCGGGCGAGCGTCCACTTCTCCGAGCCTCGTCGGTATTCGCCTCACCTCGAACCCCGGCTCGGGGCCCCGCGGAGGATCCGCGGTGCAGGTCAGTGCGTGCCGGCCGCCCGCAGTCCGGGTGCGCGCGGGATGGGGTGGACGTGGGAAGGGCACTCTAGGCTCAGAGGTCGCAGAGCAGCGCCAGGCAGAGTTGGGGAGTGAAAGACCCCGCCTGGACGGGTACTTAGGCCGTCCCAAGTCAAACCCACCTAAGGGGTGGGAGGCACGGTGACCTCGAACTTCCTGGGACGCGAAGCCCACGTCCCCTCCCTCCCACAACCCACAACCCACTGTCCTCTCTCTTTCTCTAGAGAGGCCCTGGGCGGGCCCCTCCGACCGGCTTGAGAGGACCTGGGCGCACTGCGCGCGGCCTGTGCGCGCAGAGCAGGCGCGCTTCCTGGCTCTCCAAACGCTCGGCGTCTGGGGAGCAAGTGTAGCGCTCAACCCCGGGACACCCTCGCCCTTCTGGGTTGCGTGGGACCGCCGGTGGAGCGTGATGTCACGTGACTTCACTGCAGCCGTGGTGGCGTCACTAGACAGGAGGGGGCGGGGCACCCGGAACACCCAGTACCCCAAGCCCAGGTGTGAAAGCGGCGTGGCCCAGTCCACCCGCTTTACCTCGGCTCAAAAGCTAGAAGTTTAGGGATCACGAGATCTGGAGCAGGTGGCCCCGTATGACAACGACAAACACACACTCGCAGCGTCCGTGAACATTTCATCTTGCTCGTTGATTTTTTTTCCTTTTATCATTCTCCCTTTCAGTCTTTTAAAAACTTTTCTTATTTAATGGCCTCTCCATTTCTTTCTCCACAATATTCTGTTTCCTCCTCTATTTGTTACTCTTGGTCTCTGTTACTATATCTTTTTAACTTTTCTTTACAGTTTTATGTTCCTCTGTATAGTTCGTTCTCTATTGCTTTCAGTTTTTCATCTTTCTTTGTCCTGTCCTTTCTCCCATTTCCGACTCTTGCGTCCTCTCTCCTTACTTCCCTCCTCTCTTTTTGTCCTCGTTTTCCCCTTCTTATCTTCCAAAATCTCTTTGCCTCTACCTCTCTCTGTCCCGGTCTCTGTCTCTCTCCTTCCCTCCTCCAGGCTGGGCTCCCCGGTTCTCCTTAAGGCTAAACCCTTCTGGGTGCGATTCCAGAGGCCCTGTAGCAGCCCCGCCAGCCTCATCGCCCTGCCTCCCTCGGGGCCTCGCGGCATCCTGCAGGCTCGGGTATATTGGGCGTCTTCGTTGCAGGCGGGCAGCGGAATTGTCTGCACTGTAGGCCTCTAGGAAGGGGAGGGAGTCTAAGAAAGAGCTGGAGCTGAAGCATTTCTGCCCTCATCCCCACCTCCAAGCCCTGGGGACTCCCAGACACCCCAGATAAGAACTAGGGTGACTCAGAGCTTCGGGTCTCTTCCTTGGGTGTTTTCCTGAAATGCTTCTATTTTCTCCGCTTAAAAAAAAAAAATCGTAGTAAACGCCGTCATCAGGATGGGAAAGGTTGGCCCTTCGGCTGGGGACTTGAATATCTAAAAACTAGAGCGACCGTCTTTGCCTTTGCTGAACAAGCAGCCCCCCCCCCACCTCGGGCACTGGCATCACTTTCTATTTTCCCTCGCTTTTATTCTATTCCTCCATAACAGGGCTTAGTGGGTTTTGTTTTTTTCTAAGTTATGTTTGTTATTCTACCAGAGGGACCCTCGATTCTCGGGCCTTTTGGGGGAACGCACACACATCTTTTTCCCTCTCCGGTGCCTGACTTTGCGCAAAAGGTCTCTGAACGAGAGGCCCGCCGGGGTGGGCTTTCAGGCAGGACCGGGGACAGTGACCCAGTGCCGCTGCGGCCCTAGGGGGAAGAGGGCAGTTTTTCCCCAACCAGTGACTCCGCGGACTCAGGAGAGCGCTTTGTCCCAGCGAAGCCTTGCCCAGCCAGAGAACGGCTAGGGGTCTCTTCAAGTTAGGGGGGCTCAGCCCACTTGTGTGGGGCCGGGTGGCGACCATCTCCCAGCCACGCTCACCCAGGGCAGTGTGGGCGCCCCCAACAGGTGGGAGGAATTGCTGAGCCAAGCCAGGGCTTTTAGCGCCTAACGCCCTCCTCCCGCTGTGCAAAGCCTGGAGGTCACCGCCGTTTCCACTGCGGCTGCGCCGGATGAGAGCCCGAGGACGCCCCGCTAAGGGACACAGCTCCCAGTCCCCACACCGGGAGGACTGTGAGGCACAGTCGCAGCGCGGAAATACCCGGACCAGGCACGCGCCCCTGAAGCTGAGTTTAGGAGAACGGGAATCTGGAGTAGGCTGGGAGACCCACATGGGCGCCTCCTTCTGGATCGTCTCCCAACATGAGGCCCCACCTCGGCCGGAGGAAGCGCCGGAGGCTCTGGAGGCAGGCGGGTGAGTATGGACTTTCAGCTAGGCCAACGTCCCCGGAGGGGATTGAGGACAGGAAGCAGCCGGCCTCTGGGCAAGGGCTGGAGACTTCGCCTCGTCGCCCTTCCCCGCGGCCTTCCGTAGTCTCGTTTGGAGAGTCTCTGAAGCTGCACCCATTTTACAGATGCCGGACAAGGAGGCGAGAGGCAGCTTCGCGACCCAGGCGGACTGGTAGCGGGAGCTCTCCCGGAGCGCCGGTTGCTGGGCTCCACTCGCGGGCAGGGTGGGGGCGGGGGTTGGGCCCCAGGCGTCCGCAAAGACGGGCGAGGCTGCCCCGCCCAGCGCGGAGTTAGGCCCGAGCTCAGCTCCCTGGGAGGCTCCGCAGCCGGTGGAGTCTGGGGTTGGGCGATGCAGTGGGGACCCGGGCAGGTCAGAGCCAGGGAGGGAGGGAGGGGGAGAGAGAGAGAGAGAGAGACGGAGGGAGGGACGGAGGGAGAGACAGAGAGAGACAGAGAGAGACAGGAACTCTGGGGCTGGCCGCTCGCTTCCCGAAAGGGAGTGATTCCCCTTCAGCAGCTCCCTGTACAACGCCGGCCGCGGACCGCGAGCTTTGCACGCAGTGTGTGGTTGACGATGACCCGCACCACGTCTCTGCGAGGTTTCGATGCCCCTCCCCATTTTGCAGTTGAAAAAACTAAGGCTCAAAGAAGTCAGAAATTAGTTCTGGGTCGCGCCTCGCCGGCGGACTGGCGCTCCCTCCCCCACCCCCAAACAAAGCGCTCTAATACTTGGGAGGACTTTGCTTAGCGAAGGATAGGGAGGCGGCCTAGGGGACACCTGCAGGCACCCTGACACCAGACCCAGCGGTCACAGTGCGGCAGAAGGGCCTTCCTGCTCCGTCCTGGGTGGTGGACTCGGGCTCTGAGTTCCAAGGGCGCCAGCGCCTATCGCCTCCCAGGCTTGCGAGCTTCCCCGCGTTTGCCGTCGGTGCAGGAGCAGGGAGACGAGATGAGGTCGCCCCAGCTCATCGGTAAGACCAGAGTCCACACTGCGCCCTTGGGCCGGGCAACCTCCTCCCGCCCGCCCGCCTGCCTCGGCAGTTCCTCGAGCAGTTGGGGCCTGCGGCCCTTCTCTCGGACTTGAGGCCTAAGGACGCGCAGCCTGGCCCAGGAGGGTCCGGCCACCAACTGCGCCGTTTCAGCCGCCGGCCCTGGGCAGCAGCAGGCGGTGCGCATCTGTTCGCCGCGCAGCTAGGCGCTGCGGTTAGGGACCTCGGGATGTGGCCTCGGACTGCCCGCCGAGACCTCCAGGCCAAGGACCGGGCCTAGGTTGCGAGAGCTCTGAAGGGGACTTTCGCCAAAATCCCAGGCTCAGCCTCAGTGCAAACGCAAGCAGAACAAGGCCGGAGAAGGGCAGGCGTGGTGCAGGGGCCCGCATTCCGGAGAGCGAGGGCTTCTCAACACCGAAGGCGACCTTCCTTTTATGAAATCTTCCGGCTCGCGGCGGCGAGGCCCCCCACATTTCCAAGCATCTGCTCGGTTATGAGCGGTTCCTCTCAGCGAAGCCCAGACTCGGTAGCGCACTTTCTTGGTTCGCAAAATCCTCCTGGAATTGCCACAGTGATCTCTGCCTTCCCTCGTGCCACCCAGCCGGTGGTGGCACGGATTTCTCTGCTCAGTTTTGTCACTCCCTTGTTGTGTGGCCCTGCGAACATGGCTTTGGTTTCTGCATCTGTAAAATTAGGGCTACATAGTCATTAAGGAGTCTTCCAGGGAAAATGAAAAAAAAAAAACATGGCTTATGGTACAGCTGATCTTTGATTTATTATGAGAATAGAAGCATTTAAAAATATACTTATGGATGAGGGATCTAATTAAACACCTAACTGCGTAGGGGTTTATTCAGAGTTGTTGCTATTTTGGACGAAAGGGCAGGAATGGGGCAGGACCCCACTGAGGTCAGTTCTCCTGCAGTCACTGAAGGTGGAGAGTTGGTGGAGAAGTCATCTGGGAAACCGGGCCTGGGTTGATCTGGTTAGAGGTTGCAGTATCCTGGTGTTACCCTGAGATCCGTGGCCATATCTGTCTCTCACTTTAGTTGAAATGACTGGACAAAGTTGTTCTTGTAAGTGTCAGACTGGCTGCCAATTAATGAGTTACTTATTAAACCCTTTAAATATGCTCCCAACTGGTGTGGAGCGGAAGAAGAAAAACCATATTTGAACAGAATATTTGTCCAGAGGTTTTCACACTCTCCACCGTCCCACTGAATCCCCCAAAGAGTCTCGTGTTCCCATTCTAAATAAGGAAACTGAGGAGCAGAAAAGGCAGCTGACCTGCACAGGTTCAACCCACGCCTTAACTGAGCTCCGACTCAAACCCGCAGTCTGCCGGCTGGGCTCCCTGTGTGTCCCCACCCAACCACAGATCGCAGACAGCAAAAGCTCCACCGGCCGCGGGGTCATTAGAGAAATTTGTGCTGACCCAGACTCCCCCGATTTTAAAGAAACCAAATCTTCAAATGGAACAGAGTCTTAGACTGGCTTTAAAAGCCTCCAGACCCTGCGCAGCTCCCGTGGTGGCCCGCCCCCTGGAATGTACTGGCTTTGCTATCAAGCCCTATTGATGGATGGATTTATCTGGGACGCACTGAAACTCTCTGAAAACTTGCAACCTGGGTCGGCAGCACGTCCTTTGCCGCTTCATCCCCCATCCAGGAAAAAGCCACTCCCTCCTGCCGGCGTAGACCAGCCAGCAGAAACTCAGCCAGCAGGAGTGATGCGGAGCAGTGCTCAAGGAAAAGACCAACCCTCTCAGGAAGGTCTGCCCTCGGGGGTAATAGTGGGCAGGGCCCGCTGAGACCCTGGGGCTAGAGAAGGTGGTGCTGGGCTCAGAGGGGCGCCAGTGAATAGCCAGTATGCTAAACAGTGCGCACTCGCATCTGCTGTCTGGGCCGCCACAGCTGGGACACTTTTGTTCTTCGCAAGTAGTGGGACTAAGGAGGAGGGGGTTGCGGAGAGCAGAGAGGAAACTCGACCCCGAGAAATCAGAGGGAGAGGGCCCTGGGAGGGGGTCCTGCTTATTATCACCTGCAGTTTCAAGTTCGTTTGTTGGAGGAGCCCCTATGGGCAGGGATGGGCCTGTGCACCCAGTCCCCAGCTCCCAGTGGATCTGTAGCCCAGAGCAGGCTCTGGCCGAAAAGCAGTTACCATGTGTTGAGAGCATCTGCACAATCTTATGTAATCCTCACAATGGCTATCTTGGAGGTAGGTACTATTGCAATCCCCATTTTACAGATGAGGAGACTGAGGCTCTGAGACATGACACAATATCCCCAAGGCCCTCTGACCTTAAAGGCCAGGACTTCAACCCAAGTGCACTGACTCTGCCTCATGGGTTTTTACCCATTGAGGCTCCTCAGACCTACTTATTATTAAAGCCAGTGTCTTTGTGTGACTGCCAGAGGGAATTCTGAATGGTTTGGAGATTATCATCCCCAAACAACTTCAGACACAAACCAGAACATCTTGGGTTGTGTCTACAACATTATTGTTGTTGCTGCTGCTACCATTACCGTCCCCTGTTATTTCTCTTCTGAGACCCCTGAAGGTGGTTGGAAGGTGCTTGGCCTTGCGCTCTATCTAAGGGATTCAGGGGTCTTCTACTGCCCTCTCCCCCAGCCCAAGCTAACGAACAGGCTCTAGTGAGCCCCTGTGGGTACTGATGAGCCATGGTGTAGCCCTCAACCTCCAGACCCTTAGGTTTTTCAGCTCAGGACAGGAAGATGGTACTTAAATGCTGCTTGCCTCCAGGCCAAAATGCCCGCAACATGTATGGAGTGTAAAGAGGCCTGGGTTAAAATCCAACTTCACCACTCACCAGCTGTGTAGTCTTGGAAAAGTCACTTTGCCTCTCTGAGCCTTTGTGTCCTCATCTGTACTCTGTAAGGACAGATCTTCCTCACAGGGTTGTCGGAGGATTAGATGACATAATCCTTTGTGCACTTCACCAGGAGCCTGACGCACGATACACTATGATACATTTACTGCTCTTATTAGTGGTAGGTTAATTTTCACAAGATAAATTGTTCTGGTTCTCCTCATAGAGAGAAGGCAGCAAACCCAGAGAAGATGAGTAACTTGCTCACAGTCAGACATTAAGTGGTAGAGCAGAAATTCAAACCCAGTTATGTCAGAGTTTAGAGTCCTGATTTACCTCAGTCTGCACTGTCTCCACCATAGAGAATCTTCTAGAAATGGTTGTTGACGAGGTGTGGAAAATCTAGATTATTCTAAGTCAGTGGAACCAGGTGCTCTGTTGCCTTCTGGGGCTTCCATTTACTTTGGTTGCTGATGTGTGGCACACTGTAACTGCTAAGTACCTGTTTATTAAATAAAAATAATACTAAGTAGCATTTCTAGAACATCTGCTGTGGGCTAGACAGTGACAGTGGACCAGATGTTTTACCCAAGTGATCGCATTTAACCCTTAAAACAATCCTAGGAAGTAGATCTCATTTTGAAGATGAGAAATTTGAGGTTTGGGGACTTTAAATAACATAGCAATACAGGGTATGAATTGGAATCTAGATGTTCTGCCTCCAGAGAGGGGAAAACCTAATATGAGCTGAGCACTGTACTTGGGACATTATGTATATTTTCTCGCTCAGTCCTCTTAATCTTATAAAACAGTTTTATTTTAATTTTTTTTTTTTTTTTTTTTTTTGCAGTACACGGGCCTCTCACTGCTGTGGCCTCTCCCGTTGCGGAGCACAGGCTCCGGACGCGCAGGCTCAGCGGCCATGGCTCATGGGCCCAGCCGCTCTGCGGCATGTGGGATCCTCCCGGACCGGGGCACGAACCCGCGTCCCCTGCATCAGCAGGCAGACTCCCAACCACTGCGCCACCGGGGAAGCCCCTATTTCAATTTTTAAAAAATTTATTTTTTTAATTTATTTATTTTGAGATGTGCTGGGTCTTCGTTGCTGCGCGCGGGCTTTCTCTAGCTGCAGCGAGCGGGGGCTACTCTTCGTTGAGGTGCGTAGGCAGTGGCTTCTCTTATTGCAGAGCACGGCCTCTAGGCGCGCGGGCTTCAGTAGTTGTGGCACGCGGGTTCAGTAGTTATGGCTCATGGGCTCTAGAGCGCAGGCTCTGTACTTGTGGCACCCGGGCTTAGTTGCTCTGCGGCATGTGGGATCTTCCCGGACCAGGGCTCGAACCCGTGTCCCCTGCATTGGCAGGCGGATTCTTAACCACTGTGCCACAGGGAAGCCCATAAAACAGTTTTGAAAGAAAACACTAAGCCTCGACAACTTTAAAGTGTAATTTGTCCAAGTTTACATAGATGTCTGAAGACAACAGTTCTCCATCTACCAGCCCAGGGTGCTCCAATCTGCTTCCAAAGCTGAGCTCTTCAAACAAGGTTGGGGTAGCTCGGCAGAGACGGGGCAGACATGGTTATGGGAGGTGAGTTCGCACACAAAATGTGACTTCTCCCATGAGGAGGCCAGACAAACTTGATATCTCCTGGTCTCTCTGAGGGAGGGAACATCAGTGATATTTAGTGAGAGGACAATGATGTGTCTGCAGGTAAGGTGAATACAAAGAGATAAACCAGTGCTGAGGTGGTCAGAAGGCGTGCAAGCCTGCTCTCTGCCTGCAAGCACGCAAGAAAGAGCCTGGCCTCCCTCCCTCAGAGAGAGTCCAGGAAATAACTCCTCTCCTGCCTCCCTCCCGGCTGCACTACTGGAGTCCGTCCCCACCTACCTCCAGAAGGAGCTGCTTTTGATGAAGACCTCATGCCTGTTATACATTCATGTTCCAAAGCAGGAGAGGGTGGACATCTGTGTTACTCAATTGCATCTAAGACTTGAAGATGAAGTAAGGTGGATTGTTTCGTTTGTCCTCAAATCCATCAGATGAAAAGCAGACCTTGAACCTGGAGTTACTGAATCCTGAAGGGCAGGGTGTGGGGTGACGTCTTGGATTTGTTCCCCCACAGAAGCCAGGTTTTGCCAGCCTGGCCATGCTCTGCAGCAGACGAGCTTCTGCTGGGCCCCAAGATGCTCAGCGTGCTGGGCGCTTAGTAGGTGGTTTAGTGAGTCCTGGCGACTGTCCGACCTACAGCTTGGGCTGCTCGGCTTGAGCTCCATAGCTGCCAGCCACGCTACCCTGTGGGGCTGTGCTTGGTAAGTAGAGGTCAGGGTCTGAGGCTTCTCTGTAGGCGGGTTGCTTGGGCACCCTGAAGAGAAGACTGAACCTGCACTCTGTATAGTTTAAAAATGATTTGTCAATGGCGACAATTTACAAAAATATATTTCTGTTGCAGCATCTTCCAATCGCTGGGATTTATGGCTTCATCTCTCGGATTTGAAAGCACACCCGCACGCTCTGGCAAATGAGAAAATGTATGAACGATTTGTTGGCTTTTTTTTTTTTATCAAGTTTCCCCAAATATGTAAACTCTGAGAGCACCTTATTCTTTTTAAATGATCATTCATTTGTCTCCAGACTCTATCTTTTGGCACAATTTATTATTCTCTATTTCAAAAAACTTAAATGCATTTCGCATATTAGCACGTAACTCTTGTTCCTGTCTCCTCAGTTGTGGAAAGGGCTGGATTGCTTTTATAAAGAAAAAAATGGCTAATAAAATTGGCCTCAGCACCATTGCTCTGCAATTCTTATGAACAGTAAAGTGGTACTTACCGTCATTGATGTTAAAAGCTATTTCTAAATTATGGTGCCATTTATTATCTCTAGTGTCCAAAGTAAGTTTAAATGATGCTTATAATTCATGTTTTACCAAATTTCCTTTTCCCCCCGAGGATACCTCTGATTAACTTATGCACATTAAAGCGCTTTTTAAATTCTTCTTTTATTGCCATTATGCTCTGAAAATCTCAGCGATTCTCAAAAATGGGTAATAAACTTGAGATAAAATGCTGCAGTTTTAGATCAATGCTGACATATCACTGTGGTGATTTCTACAGAGCTAAAGTGATAATGCTTCATATTTACGGAATATATACTAGGTTATTACTACAGTATTACCATTTTGTTCTAAGATGAAATGAGTAATTTACCAATTTATTAAACAGTTACATTTAAGTATTGCTTAGGACATTACCACCCCCATCTGTTTACTTAGCTTGAAGAGTTACCATTAAGATACCCTGTTTATTTAGGTAAAATTTGTAATCATCATGCCTTCCATTAACCAACTTATTTTTCTGCAAGGCTAATTGTCTGGAAATGAGTTTCTTCTTATTTACTGTGCTACATTCTGCTTAGCTGGCTAAAAACATCACCCCAGCAAGAGTGCTAGGGAAATTAATAATACATACAGATAACAGTTTTAATTAGTATAGTACCAAATGTTAGTAAAAGATTTATGACACCGTTGAAAAATTCTAACAGAAGAGATCTTAACAGCTTGGGGCTCAATTTATCAGGAGAAGGCGAGTGTGGTGCGACCTTTTGTGGGAGGCCAGTTTGGGTGATTCTCAAGAGCTTCTGGGGCTCCTGGGAGCACGGGCTGGAGGTGAGAGGCTCTGCCTCTAGAAGAGGTTTGCTGGGTGCTGAATAGAGAATTCACAGCAAGGAAGGGTAACTGGGAACATAGATGTAGACTGCCAATTCTAACTCGAAAGATACCAAGGTTTCTGCAAAGTAGGAGAGGAACACAGGCCAGCCTGAGGCCCCCCTGAGACATTTCCAGAGGCACCACTGGTCTTCAGTCCCAGATGAGAACAGGATTTTGAGAGTCTGGACTGCTGTTAACTCAGAAGCTATGGGGACAATGGATCGACATGGAACTGGGGAAAGAACGCATATTCACTGAGTATTTATTATGCACCATTTGCTTACACACATCTATTTTAATCTGCACAGCCGAGAGCTAGCACTATCCTCATTCTGCAGGTCAGGAAGCGAAGCCCTTGGAAGGGTAAGGCCCTTGCCTGAGGTTATGCAGCTAGTGAGTGGAGCAGAATTTGAACCCAGATCTGTGGAAACCTCAGAGCATTGTCTCCTGCAAGGCAGTACCGACGTGAAGAGAAAACAAGCAACCCCATTATTGACCTGCACCGTTGTCCATGATGTCAAGCCAAGTAGGCACTCAGACAAGCATTTGGATGCTTCCATTCTCATCTGGATGGGTTGGTGCCTTCCCATCCTTCCACTGTCCTGCTTGCCCCAAAGGGGTAATGTTCTTTCTTTATGTGTCCATCTTCCTTCTGTGACATGAACTCACAAGGGCAGGGTCATTTCTTACCTTCTTTAGACCCTTGGTACCTGGCACATAGTAGGCCCTTTTTAAAAGATTTAAAAGACCAAGGAATAAGGAAGTGAAAAGGAAAGACAAATACAGCTTTTGTTTGAAGTGTTCGGAAGAAAAACTGACACTAGATAGATACATTTTGTTTGTAGGAAGTCATCCCCCTCCCGGCCACCAAGCCCACACAACCCTGGCTGAAGTATAAGGGTTATTATTATTGCCATCTTTTCTAGCCCCCAAGGGCCGTGTCTTAGGAGCAGCAGGAATCCTTTGTACCGTGAGCTGAGTTTTTCCTGGCATGTGTAATAAAAACTGACCAAGCCAGTTACTTTCTCAATTTCTCTCCAATTTGAGAAACTCCATATCACGAGGCACTTGAGGGCTGATGACTCTTTTATCCTACTCTTGATTAGAAGGTAAAAGAAAAAAACAAAACTAACAAAAGTTCTTGGACTGAAGATCTCCAGGATATGCGGCAAAATGGCTGGGCTGCTTCTTGAAGAACAAAAGTAGTGCCTGTGACCAGGGCCACCTTTGCTGCTCTCTGAACACCTTGCTCTTCCTGACTGTGCCCTCCGAGAAGGAATCTTAGTCCTTCGGTGGATGAATGGATAAACAAATTGTGGTCTATACATACAATGGAATATTACTCAGCCATAAAAAGTAAGGAAGTACCCGTACCTACACACAACTTGGATGAGCCTCAAAAACATTATGCTAAGTGAAAGAAGCCAGGCACAAAAGGCCACATATTGTATGATTCCATTTATATGAAATGTCCAGAAAAGGTAAACCCGTAGAGATAGAAGAGAGATTAATAATCCTAGGGGACAAGTTAAGGGAGGAATTTGGGGTGTTTTTCTGGGGTGATGAAAAAGTTTTGAAACTAAGATCTGGTGGTTGCACAACATGGTGAATACACTAAATGCCACTGAATTGTACATATTAAAACAGTTAATTATATGTTGTGTGAATTTCACCTCAATTTTTTAAAAAGGCATTTTAGGAATACTAGCATAAGTGTCCAAAGCTACATACACCTGGGTGTTCATCACAGCAGTGGCTATAAGAAGGAAAAATTGGAGATAACTGTCTGTCCAACATTTAGAGATTGGTCTCATAAAATAAAACCATTCATGGGCTTCCCTGGTGGCACAGTGGTTGAGAGTCTGCCTGCCGATGCAGGGGACATGGGTTCGTGCCCCAGTCCAGGAAGATCCCACATGCCACGGAGTGGCTGGGCCTGTAAGCCATGGCCGCTGAGCCTGCGCGTCCGGAGCCTGTGCTCCACAACGGGAGAGGCCACAACAGTGAGAGGCCGCGTACTGCAAAAAATAAATAAATATAAATAAATAAATAAATAAATAAAAGTAAAAATAAAACCATTCATACAATGGAATGAAAAGTAACCATCCAAAAGAATGGGAGTGGGACGTCTGGACTTGGGAGCTGCTCTGTGGTGCTAGTAACAATGGCTCTCGGTGTAACGGAGCTGTTATGTGGAGAGGCTAAGCTTCTTTTTTTAGATGCAAAGAAAAGTTCCAAAACATACGGGAAAATGTTTGCTGGAAAATGACTTGGTTAAAACCTGACAATTTTACCAGCATCCTGCAGGTTGATGAATACTAATGAAGCTATGAATGTCACTGACTGATGAACAGCTTCATTTTAAGTGAGGAGTCACTCTCTGCCTATTGAAAGAGGCCAGTTTGCTATGAAGTTCCTAAGATGTAAACACTCTGGCTAGTGCCATGAGATTTACTTGTCTGTTGTATGAAAAACTGGTGATCAGGAAAAGCTCTTCATTTTACGGACACAGAAAGAAAACAAAACTCAAGGCAGATTATTTTTTTTTTAATTTTGAAATTGCATTTGTGAATAGATTTCTGAGCCAACATCGAATCTAGATTAATGCATCCATATGATTCAAGCCATTTCTGTTTAATCATGTCACTGCCCTAAAGTCATAACCTGTTAGCCAGTATATTATTGATACTTTCTAGCTCTGAAATTGTTTTTAATGGAAAATTCCTTTTCAGTTATCCAGCCTTGTAATTAAATAATTTTGGATGGAAAAAAAAAAAAAAAAGAATGGGAGTGGGAATTCCCTGGCAGTCCAGTGGCTAGCCTCGGCGCTTTCACTGCTGGGGCCAGGGTTCAGTCCGTGGAACGATGTCCTCGATGCATTATTGAGTAAAACAATTTACTTGCAAAGATACACACACACACACACACACACACACACACACACATATGTCTCATATCCCACACACAAACACGTGTGCCTTGTTCTGTCATAGGACAAGAAATAGAAAGGATAGCCAGCAACCAAATGATTTGCTTAGGTTACTGCTGAGAAAAGAATGCTGGAGTGAGTGGAGGCTTTCACTTTTTACTGTGTCATGTGATTTTACTGTGTCATTTGCAAAATTAAACATTTTTTTAAATAAAAGAATATGTTTTGAATTAAGGCAAAAGTTATAATAACGTTTAAGATGTGGTAGAGGAGTGAAGGGAAAAAGAAAGTGATCCATAGTCTTGCCACCAATTTAATGTACACGACTCAAAAAAAAAATTTTTTTAACACATAAGACACCAACATTAAAAAGAAACAACAGCACTAAAAAATTCTGTTAAGACACTGAAGATGAAACTTTAGACTAAGCAGGTCCTTACTTAGACTGCTTTGTGTTTCTTCCGCTGCCCAGCACCATACCTTGGAAATGATAGGAACTCACTAAGTTCTCAACACCCACTTTCTTAAGGATTGTAAAACGTACTGCATTTTCCTACAGTTTTCAGTATCCAGCATGGACACATTGAACCTAATAGGTTTATAAGACAAAATGGCTGTTATGCGTGCAAAACGCAAGGGCACTTTTTAGCTAAGCAACTCTAGAGGACGAACGCCAAGGGAAACATTTTGATCTCAGTTATTGGGATGCTTCAGAGGTAGCTTTACCCTGAATGATTTGGATAATTATCTCCATCTTTCACTTTGTTTTGACTAGCTCTGCAGACTGGTTTGAATTCAGGAGGGGTATCAGTTACTTCAACTAAATATTCTTTCAAATCCATAATGCCAACCCATGAGTTTTTTTGTTTTTCAATGGCTTTTCTCAAACACAGCCAACATTTTTTTAAATTTAATTTATTTATTTTTGGCTCCGTTGGGTCTTCGTTGCGATGCACGGGCTTCTCGTTGCAGTGGCTTCTTTCGTTGCAGAGCACGGGCTCTAGGCGCGTGGGCTTCAGTAGTTGTGGCATGTGGGCTCAGTAGTTGTGGCTCGCAGGCTCTAGAGCACAGGCTCAGTAGTTGTGGTGCATGGGCTTAGTTGCTCTGCGGCATGTGGGATCTTCCCGGGCCAGGACTCGAACCCATGTCCCCTGAATTGGCAGGCGTATTCTTAACCACTGCGCCACCAGGGAAGTCCCATAACCAACATTTTAATTTCTGCTGTTTTATCCCTTTTCAAAAGGGAGCATTCTTAGAAGCTGGAAGAATGGAATCAAAGTGATGAGTGGACCTAAGTATTTGTGTGTTTCTGTGTGTGTGTGTGTGTGTGTGTGTGTGTGTGTGTGATTTTGTGTTCGTGTGTGAGTGTACATGTTCTGTGACAGGGCCTGAGTCAAATTTTCAAGGCAGAAGACAGAACTAATTTTCCTCTCTTATTTTCTGTGGGTTCTAAATAATTGATAAGGAGGTCCCTTTCCGTAATTAAAATGGATGTCCGGACACGTCAACACCGATAGCTTTTCCAGTAATGAGTGAATTTAGATACACGTTAAGTACAGGCTATATTTACTCCCCCTGACGGGTTGCAGTGCAGAGTGTGTGGGTGGGGAATGGGGGCTGGTGGGAGACACAAGCTGGTCTCAGTGGAGATGACAAGAGAGCAGGAAGGACGGAAGCCTGGGAGATTACCTGGGCAAAAGCCCCTGCCTGGCCCCAAGGTGCACCTTGGACAAGCAGGTGAGCCAGGCACAGAAAGGCAACATAGGGCGGGAAGTCTGCAGACATACTTCGTCCCGTTTGGAATCTGCTGAGTTTTCTTTGTCTTTTCTGCCAACCCTAATGTCCTCTCCGTCTCTCACCTTAGTGACACCTCCTGGCTGCCCCTTTCCTTGATGAAAACCTATCAAAACCTTCCCCGCCAAGGAGAGAGGGGTCATTGGAAGGCTCCCAGGTGTGGTTACCTTCTTACAAACATCCAAGTCAGTTCATTCACCTTTGGGTCCAATAGACTCTCTCTCATCGCCTATCATGGGTCCTACTCCACGGCTGGTGCTGGGGACACTGCAGTAAAAGGCTGCCTGTGCTGGAGGAACTCACACAGGGCGCTGAGCAGATGGTTGTCTACCTACAGGGAGGCAGGTGCAGGGATCGGGTGCAGAGGGGCCGTGGGAGGAGGGACAGTCCATCTCAGGGGCCTGTGCTGACTGTGCACGTGAGGCTGGGGTCAGGGGCGGGCGGAGGAAAGGCTTCCCAATGGAGAAGTCGCACCACGAATGGGGAGAGGGACAGACGCTGGGGCGGGAGGACAGCCTGTGAGAGGTTTAGATAGATGGCAGAGCAGCCTCATGGACGAGGGCCCACTCCTTGGGGGTTGAATTCCTTGTCGAGGAGCTCAGCTGTCATCCTGTGGTGATGCTGGGGCACAGAAAGGCTTTATGCAAGCCTGTGTGTGTGTGTGTGGGGGGGGGTGATGCTGAATTTTAGGGAAGTCCCACACAGAGGAGGAGGGTCCCGAAGGGAGACAAGAAGCAGGACTAAAGATTCAGGGTGTAAGAGAGGGGTTCCCAGAAGGGTGTGGGTGGGATGTGCTGGGCTCTAGAAACCTCCTCCAAAGTGAGGCAAGGAGAAGGGAGGGGTGGTGGCCTGGGTGACAGGGACCAGGGGACTGAAGAGGGCAATGTGCCGCCCAGAATGCTCAAGTCACCCCTGACAGGGAGGCAGGGGTGAGAATGAGACCTGGCAAGTTCAAATCCCAGTGCCCCTGCCTGGTAGCTCTGTGACCTGGGGTAAGTTACTCAGCCTCTCTGAAGCAGAGTCCTTCCCTATTATTGGGGCAGAATGGTATGTGCTTCACTTGTATCTACCCACCACATCCTAGCTGCTCCATAATAGCAGGGCCGATTATTAGCTAGGGGTGGAATGGGCCAACCACAAGTGTCCTTGCAAGAGGGAGCACACCCAGAGGTGCACTGACACACAGCCCTGGGCGCAAGAAACTTGAGTGTGGGCTGGGGCCCTGGGGGGTTCATCTCGGAGCCCTCCTGAATGAGGACACCTTTGAACAAGGGGAAGAGAGAGCCACAGACTGGCGTGGGTGCATTCATTTCCAAGCAGACTCTTGTCAAGAAAAAAAAAAAAAAAAGGCGGCAGAGTGTCGGTTCTGGCAGAAATACCCGAGACCACAGATGCATTTGCCCGCCCGCCCCCGCTGTTCTCTCTGTCTGTCTCCCTCTGGCCTCTTTCATTCCGTCTTGGCTTTGATACTGCCAGCTGACTCCAGAGAGGCGACAGGCTACCGGGAGGAGATCGCCATCAGGGAAGGAGCCGGTGGATAACTCTGGAAAAGGGGACCCGTTCTTGAAAGGTAGCAAGTTTTCAGCTCCCAAGAACGAACAGGGCTAACGCTGATCCAACCTTAAAAGCAAAAAATTTTTTTTAAAGCAGCCTTGCTGACACGTTAAAGACGCATATCTGTTTGATTCATTTAAAAACGCGCTCAGTGCTCAAAAGTCCTTAGAAAGATTTTTGCCAACTAAAAAAAATACATTTAAAACGAATTCTAGCAACCAAATACTTCCTTTGAGGAAAAAGCCAAAGAATTTCTTGCTTTCCACCAGAAGTGGGGAATAGCGGGGGCTTGCGGAGGGATGACCCACTACCTCTGAATGAATGAGCCTGCAGGCACCGTGGAGAGGATGGAAGGGCCATTATTATGGGCGGATTACTCACCGAGAGGTCAGTTGACTAACACTCCGAGAAACAGGGGCTTTGTGTGAGCGGGAGACTACAGCATCTTGTTTTAACCTAACAGTTAGAAAGGGGGAAATCCTCACGTCTGCACCGACCAAGCTCTGTGTAATACACGGCCTACTTGCAAAATACCGCACAAGAATTCTGGCAGAGACTCCCGGATTCCCTGGTCCCTAGGCTGCTCCTTCCTTCCTTGGTCCTGTGTACAAGCTCCCCCGGCACGGCACCCCTGCCTCGGCCAGCAGCAGCAGGCACATTCTAAGTTTCCCTTTCCTAAGGCAGCACCAACTGTGTTTACCGTAAACTTAGCTTCAGGGGCAGTCAACCCAAATGATGCTTACTCTGATGACTTACGACACTGTGCTTCTGTTCCTTGAGTCAGTGCTAATGTGGAAGCTGCTGCCTCTGTGAGCTTATGTGTACCCATGTTGGCTGGACCTTTCAAGTGACTATGGTTGTGGACACAGGGAGGTGAGTACCCAGGAGACTGCACTTGGTGTGGGGACACCAACAGCTGCGCTGTAGCATCCTTCTCCTTGGGGTCCACACCTGTGCCTCTTCGCCTATGGGCTTTTCCCCTGGCCATGGGAGCACATGCTCTGTTGCCTTCCAAGCAGAGAGGTATTGCTTATTGCCCTCAACCCGTGATGGGCAGGGAGCTGGCGGATTAGTACTCCAGCTGCCTGGTCCTGGGTGGAGAGGTGTATTCTCACAGCTCCTAGACAATGAATTCCAGTTGCCCACAGTGGAAACCAGCTTGAAAACACACTTTTTATTGGCCGCCCTCTCTTCTGTCTCCCTTACCCACTCTCATGCCGTTGCCTCCTGGGATCACTGCCAAATAACTACTTCCACCCAAATCCCTGTCTCAGTGTGTGCTTTTGGGGGAACCTGAACAGAACAAGGTGGGTTAGCTACATAGAACCCTATGAAATTGCCGCCTCTAACCAGAGCAAGTTCATGTGGTTTAACTAACAATTCTTGGTGCCTCAGCTGTATTTCCTGAGATGCCAAAACAACACATGTCTGGTCTCTGTAAACTCAGGCATATCCATGTCTGTGAAGCTACAGGCTACGTGTAAGAACAGTCTGATATTTGCTTTTTCACATAAGCTTTCCTGTCCTGATGGATGTCTCAGGCTTGACATCTTTTAATGATTACCTGATATTCCACTGTTCCATTCTACCCATATGCAGGACCAGATTTGTGGGTGTGTAACTTGTATAGCGGCACAGGGCCTCACATTCTGAAAAGTCCTGCCCTTGGTTTAATGCTCTGTTGTTGCCATCAAGGTAATTCATTGCGGTACCACTTAAAAAAGCAATCCATTTTAAATGACCTAAATGAATATCAATAGGGGACTTCCAATAACACAGAGAAAAACTATGTCGTCGAATACTATGAAACCATTAAAAAAATAGACTGACACGTAACAATCTCCAGATCGCTTGCAAAGTGAAAAAGCAAGGCACAGAAGGGTATGCATAGTAAACTTACATTTGTATAAAAAAAACATGAGATGGGCTAAAGCCTCTTAACTCATGCACAGATCAACTCTGGAAGGGAAGACGGAAGAACTGGCTTCAAGACTGCTGTGGGGAGGGGAGCTGGAGGTTGGGAGACAAGGGTGGAGGGCGACAGACTTTTCACCACTGTGCTCTTCTGGTGTCTGAATTTTCTTGTTTTTCTTCCCCAGTATATTTTTTAAAAAATCAATTCCAAACATTTACTATTTTAAAATATTTCTTAAAAAGGGAATAAGTAGAGAGAAAGAAAAGAAGGAAGGAAGGGAGGGAGGGAGGAAAGAAAGAAAGAAAAAGAAAGAGCAAACTAGCTAATATGATGCCAATCCAGCCAAGCAGCCCTTCTGCTCTGATTTCAAGCTTCTGGTCTGGAGTAACCAGGACTACAGAAAAGCCTGCAGCTCATTTCTGGATTGTCCTGATGTCAACTTCTTCATCTTTCCCCTGGGGCTGCCTTTGCAAGGTCCTAAGTGACAATTCTTTTAAAATCTGGAGCAAAAGAAATCCTCTTTATTTTCTTGATGAATTTGTATATTTTCTCTGTTTTGAAGTAAAGTGACTGTGTCTCTTTTTTTTTTTCACTTTGGCTGCCAGGAAGCTCAGAGGCAAATTCTAAGCTCAATTATATGTTATCCACGTGAGCTGTAGGTTAAATTCTTTTCTTTCCTCTGGACTTGATTTTCTACGTGTATTACATTTTCTTTGTCCCTGATTATTTATATTTAATGATTTTATTGTATGTGAACTAAGATAATAATTTGAATTTTCAACTGGGGTTTTTTCCTCCCTGTATTTCCTTGTACCCTGTCTTCCTCCCTCCTTCATTCAGTCAACAAGACCAGGTGGCATCCTTGCCTCAGGGAAGGGATGTCACAATAGAAGGATGAGAAAAATCTTTTGAGTTGCAAAGTCCAAGCTCTGAGGGACTAGGGACCTGAGCAGTAATTTGGGAGAGGAGGTGAAGAGTCGCATAGAACAAAGCTGGCTGAAACTTCACAGGCTGGGGAAGAGTGGAGCAAAAGGAAATTAAGAATAAGGGAATAGCACAAAACCCAGGTTGCTGGGAGAAATCTGTCCCAGGGAAACCTGTGCCCTGCTTCCCATTTAAAGTATAGAGAAAGTACAAGCCCTGTGGCACAAACAGCTGTGTAGTAGACAGATGGGCCTGAGACCACCTCCCAGAGTGTCCTGCACCCCAGAGGGCACAGGAGCTATGTAAGATGACTCCCATATGCCACATGAGTGGGATGTCTGGGAGAGCTCAGAGAGATATCCGGAGGGGCCTTGTGGTTGAGAATGACACTGTGGCAGCATCCTTCGTGGACCCAGGACCAAAGTCATCGCCCCAGGTGCCAGAATGCATGGACAGGGGATGAGGACAAGTGCCCATTTGCCTTGATGCTCTGTAGCCTCCCCAAGTTGAGAGCAACCCACAGAAACCATGATGTGACTGCGATGAACTTTCTGCCATATGGCAAAATGGTACTCATAAAAGAAACAGTTATATATCTTATAAACCTGAGTTAGCAAAATGTCCATACCCTGAGCCCCTCAGTGGAATGCAAAGGAGAAACAAATGAAGTAAGCAGTAAAGAACCCTATCCTAAAATTAATTCTTTCCAGACCCTTCTATAAGAGGATCCCCAGGACAGACTGCCCCCTTATGAGTCCTGGGATGGCCCCTCTGATAAAGATAGTATTTCCGTGCTCGGGACACAACTAGATCCATCTCGCACATTTTGATGGACCGGGAAGGGACCTGACTCACTTCTTACATCTTCCTTTGTAACAAATGCTTTTGGAATAAACTGGAGCTGCCACTGAGCACAGTTAATGGCCTGGAAGCTTCCCAGGTGCTTCAGGAAAGAAGCGGCCTTTTAACCATGGTTTTTGGCCTTCATAACTAATGTCAGCTTTAAATGCTGTTCAGAATAACAAATGAATGCTTGTCTGACTCTGAAAGCCTTTGCTAACTGCACTCCCGTGCTTTATTATTTCACTGATGGAGACTGCTTTTGTCATCTGGAGCAAGTCATCTTGGCAGTCAGACCGTCAGTTTACCTGTCTTTCAAACGAGCATAAGAATAATTTCTTTGTGGGGGACTGATGCTGACCAGATGTTCACAGATCCCCTTAGGATCACGGGCACAGGGCCCTCAGTGGGATTGAGGTTGTTGTTATGTAATAATTTTTCCTTCTAGTTTTGATTAAAAAAGGATACATGTCCATCTATGTACAACAAATGTGTCGATGCTAATGGGACATGTGCACCAGAGTCCCCTCCACAGAGATCAGAATGCAAGGAGGGTGTCCCCCAGCCAGGCTCCCTCACAGCACCAGTTTGCACAAACAAAATGACTGGGGGATAAAAATCTTTTCAAAATTAAAAAAAAAAAAATCGAGATGTTCCTGACCTTTGGATGCCACCCATCTGTGGTGAGAGGGCGACGGCAGTTAAGAGACGGCCTGACTCGGCCTTGCGGTAGACTCTGGTGCCCTCTGCTGTCATTTGGGAAATCAACGTTTCTTCGGGGAGCCTTCAACGTCTACCGCAAGGAAGGAAACCAGCTACTCTCACCTGCTCAGGAGTTTCCACTTGAATTTGGCTCTGTTCTGAGTTACTTGGGTTGGAGGCTAGGTGTCCCCCACAGAGCTTGGGGTGTCCTGTTACATCAGCCTCAGTGTTCATCCCAAAGATGGAACTCAGATATCTTGGAACAGAAAAGCAAACTAACCGAACCTGAACCCAAGGATTCCCAGGGATTAAAATAGAGCACCAAAGTGTTTTGAAGAGATCAGTAAGAGGCTCATATGCGCCGGATTTGATGCAGCCCCAAGCTGCTGTGTTCTGAGGGTTGTTTATGCATTTAAAATTTTCCTTTCATTTTATTTTGTGTCCATCAAGCAAGGAAAGGGCTTGAATTTGGTCTGGAGTGTGGCATTCTTCATTGGATGTGCCCGCTCTGTCTGAGCCTCTCTGTAACACCTGGGTATGGCCCAAAGATCAAATGTTCATTTACTCTGTGAGCAAGAAGGATATTTGCCCATTAATTTCAACTCCAGTGCTCCAGGCACCATGTAAGTCTCAGTTAATATCATCTCACTTTAGATGACACTCGAAGGAGCAGGAAGACAGTTTGTGGGGGGAAAGGAATAAGAGGCAGCGCACATTTAACCGGAATGTTAATATTTACCCATTGCTGCACTTGGTGTCTGGGAGGCTGCACAGTCACTAAGTGGGGATTACATCTTCAATTAAGTAGTGGTAGCGGGGGAGTTTGTGATGTTTCACAGAGGGAAACTGCCGAAATCATACTTTAAGGAGAATAATTTTTTTAAAAGCTACAAAAAAAAATTGAAATAAAAGCCAGAGGGGAAAAAATAGAGGGAACATTTCTGTTTAGGGAATCCTAATATTTTGGCTGAATACATTATGTAAAATTAAATACTATTTTAAACCAAGGAGATATAATATCTAATTAAGTTTTTGTAGTTGATGGGCTTAGAGAGGATTGTGAATGTTGCATCCATTGAGCTGAAAGAAGTAGAAAAATTAAATAACACTGTTCTATAGTGACTTTCACCCAGACATATGAGGAGTCTTACCTATTTTGCTTTTACTCTGCACCCTACCTAGGACTCACTGATGACATGAGAGAGAAAAGGAGAAAGAGCACGCTGACCTCATTAAGCCTTGTAATGACCCCAAAGCACAGGAATCAAGAGTTGTCAGCCTCATTTCCAAGCTGCGACCAGAGGCTCCGAGGGGCCAGGGGACTCTCAGAGGGTCATCTCGTGAGTCCAGGGGTGGAGAAGGAACAGAACCACCATCTTCCAACTGCATCTGGAACTTCTGCCCCAGAACGCTCTCTGCTCTACAGTAAGAAAAATGTCAAACTTTGGGATGTGAAGCCTTCTGTTATTGAGCAGAAGTTCCAGGAAGCACCAAGATTTTAAGGCTACTTGAAGTTTTAGGGGAATTTCAATGTAAGGTGTGAAGGAGCCAGACATGGAAGATTAGTTTTAAAAGGATGTTGACTTCTAAGACTGATTATTACACAAAGGCATTTTCAAGTTACTTTATAAAATAATATTTAAAGACAGGAAATAAAAAGAATACCACATGATTTTTGGTCGGCAATTTTTAAGAACTTAGCTTGAATAGTAGGCTTTCTTAAACTGAGTAAAATTGAAATACCTACAGATACAATCTAGACAAAGACAATACTCCCAGGGCAAGGACTGAATATTTCTATCATATTTCATTAGTTTTCCCTTTAAATTTACCATCACAGATGTACAATAAAAGAACTAACCCACTATTTTTAAAAGTTTAAACTTTGGCAATATTTTGTCTCTAGTTCCTGACATAAATTAAGCAGGGTCACATTTAATATCTGGGAGGGAAAAAGAACTCTCAGGACATCTTCATAACAAGTTGAAAGAAATTTTGTCAGAAGGCTATTTGAAAAAGTAGAATATTCAAATTATAATT
Source organism: Hyperoodon ampullatus (assembly GCF_949752795.1). Lineage (NCBI taxonomy): Eukaryota > Metazoa > Chordata > Mammalia > Artiodactyla > Ziphiidae > Hyperoodon > Hyperoodon ampullatus. The sequence goes on from NC_136917.1 coordinate 15,577,682, forward strand.
TGGCAATAAGGAAGTAGTTTAAATAATTGAAAATGAGGAACTGAGCTGGGAGAAGTCGCTCTTCGGTGGTCGTTTTTGTTTCAGTTGCTACAAGCGAGAAGTAGGCTTTAAAAATAGATCACCAGGGCAAAGCAAGTGTCTCTGACAGGCACTTGAAGGCAGGATTCTAGAAATTCCAATCATTTAACAAATTGCACCATTAAAAGTCATAATAGGTCTAAAAGCCATTCTTGAAAGAACTTACTAAGTAATTTGACCTACAAAATCATCTTGTTAAATTTATTTGATATCATGAGACAGTTAGTGAAATATGCATAGTCCATTATATTAAAGAGAAAAGCACCCTGCAATGGGTATCTGATGTGCTCTTTGCAATCGCAGCTATTAGTTGTCTATAAAACTCCTAGACATGATTTGATTTGATTACTGTTATATCATTTTACTTTGTAACATATAGGGGTGGAGATCTGCTATTGCTTACTAGGAAATATTTAACGAAGGATGTTTTATTTATTAGCATAAAGAGACACAGTGGATTATTGGGTGATTAAAGTGATGATGTGGCTGCCATACTTGTCAAAAATATAGCTCTAATTCAATTACAAGGCGACAGCCAGTCTCTGAGTTGATCTATGCCTGAGCAAACTGACTCTGAAAGCAGGACATTGCCCACTTAAAAGGATCTTGGTAAATTTCTATAATTACACGTTATCAAAAACAAACAGCAACAACAACAAACCCGCAGGATGATTTCTCAATTCTAAGTTTACTTTCTCTCTGCCATGAGCTCCTGCATCTTATCTTCTGCATTCCTAACATCCCAAATCAATAGCAGAGAATATTTAATGTTACTAATCTATGTGGGAAGCAATATTTTTATAAGAAGTAAATTGAGAAGAGAATCAATAAAGGGAGCAAAGGAAGAAGGAACTAGCATTTATTGAGTGCCTGCTGTGTGCCCCACTCTGTGTTAAGTATTTCACAAATACTAGCAGGCTATCTCATTTAATCCTACAGAAAGCTGCAAAGCGAATGAAGAAATAAGTTTATTTTTAAATTTTGAATTGCACACATATTTACTATTTTGTCCTTTGTTCTCCTTTGGTTTAATGTTATGTAAGTCCTACAAGTAACTTGTATCATCAGAACTACTTCACACCGCATTGGGAGGGAAAGATTACTAATATCACTTGTCCATGAACATGTTTACCACAATTAGTGTCCATATTTTATTCTCAGCTCTTGCTTAGAGAATACTTGATCAGAATTTTACTCTGTGTATAGTTAGGCATAAAATAGATCCACCCTGAAATACCTGCTCTTTGCTAATCATGGCCAATTTAAGGAAATCTAAGATAAACTACATCATATAAATCAATTTGTTCTTTAATATTTGTTAATTGTATTATTTGCATTTCAGGACAAAGTTAGTGCTATTTCAAGGTAAACTATTAAAGATTCTGATTTCTTTTAGGTTGCAAGCCAAGAAATGGTAGAGACCCTTTCTCAATTATTTTAATATGTCGTAAGCTGAAATTGACCCGGTAGATCATAAACGTTTACTGGGTTTCAGGAGCAGTTTAGTTTCACAGCGCCCTCTGCTGTTGCTCTGTAAGTTTATCACTCTTCTAACTCACTGAGAGAGCAGCACTCACTCCTCCGGGAAGGGTCATCGCAGGTTGCAGCCAAAGCCTCTGTCTTCGGCTTTCAGAACTTGCATACTGATGTTGAACCCAAATCCGAGCAAGCTCAGGCAACCAATGTGCCCTGACTGAGCCCCCAGGAATTCTCTTTCCATCCCCGTCCTCTCCCCCAAGCTCCAAAGCTTCTACATCTGGCCGCCTCCCGACATCTAATGGGCATTGCACATTTTGCACCTCCAAACACAGCTCTTGTTTCAGCACTCCCGGTCCGAACATGACTTACCCCCAGGTCTCATCTCTGTCCGTGGACCACCACTCACTCAATCGCCCTCAAACCTAGGAGTTGTCTGTGGTTTCTCTCTCCCTCACACCCGGCACGTAGTAAGCCCTTCATAAATATCTGCTGAATTAAGTGAACAAGGAAACAGAATATCAAGGTATTAATTTACAGAAAATCATCTATGAAAACATCAATAAGATCAACACGTTACTTCCAGATCTCCCTACACGGAGAGAGGCTACCACCAGTTTATATTTCCCGGGCCATCCCTACCTAGGCAGGATATAGAATGCCTTTTGATTCCCACAGCCGCCATCAGGCAGGGCAGGGAATAAAGGATCTGACTTTAGGTTTCTAGGTTATAATCACATTCCTTCCTTACTCTCTGAAACTGTGCACTGGTTCTAGTTCCTTGGAGTGGAACTGGATTGCTGCCAAACCCGCCAATCTGTTAACAAGCCATCTCATGTGTTTCTCTCCCTCAGATAGCTGCACCATCATGTGTGGAGTCTTACTCTTGTCACCTGCTGAGAATAACTTTTTCCTTGTTCTGGGAGACCCTTAGGTGTCCCCTTTGGCCATTGATCTTTATCAGTCAAAGTTGATAAACAGAATTTGGCATTCTTGCAAATCAAAGTATTTTCTAAATTATCTTGGTTAGTTTGATTTAAACCGAGACCCTTTGCTTTAATAAACATAATACACAATTTGATAACACATATATAATTCAAAAAATTAACATCAGGCTAATCCCACAACCCAGAGGTAACTTCTATTAACATTTTGATGTATTTTTTTAAAAAATAGAGTTTATTTTTTAGAGAAGTTTTAGGTTCACAGCAAAATTGAATGAGAAATACAGAGATTTCCCATATACACCCTGCCCTCACACATGCATCACATCGAGAGTGGGACATTTCTTATAATCAATGAACCTACATTGGCACACCATCACCCGCAGTCCATGGTTTACATTATGATTTACTCTTGGTGTTGTACATTCTATAAGTTTGGACAAATGTATAAAGCCAAGTATCTATCATAACAGTATCACACACAGAATGGTTTCACTACCCTAAAAATCTTCTGTGCTAGGCCTAGTCATCCCTTCCTCCCCCCTTAATGCCTAGCAACCACTGATCTTTTCATATAGATGTCTCTTTTCTATGTGTATGTGTATATTAATATTATAAAACTGGGCACATACTATGCATATCATTTTATTTTCTGTTTTGTTTTCATTTTAAAGTTTAAACACTTCATGTTATGGAAATTCTCAAATGTACATAAGAAGTAGAGTGAAAACTATCATGAATCTCCATGTGCCCAACACCAGGCTTCAGTGATTATCAATATTTTTGCCTGTTGTGTTTCATCTGTCTCCCCCAACTGCTTTTATTTCTTTTTTTGCTGAAGTATCTTCAACAAATTCAAGGTATCATGTCATTTCATCCATAATACAGAAATATTACATAGACTGCCTTTTTCATTTAACATGACATCACGAATATTTCCCATATCATTCACTATGGTTTGAAACATTGTTTTTAACAACTGCCAAATATTGTCATTGTTTATACGTATTACAAACCTTTGAGTGCATCTCTGATTATTCCTTTAGGAAACATCTCTAGCAGTAAATTACAGGATCAAAGGGTAAGAATTTTAAAGATACAAAAAACATCATAAATGATTAATCAATTTATACTCCAATCAGTGGAATGTGAAAAGGTCTGTTTCTTTGAACCCCTACTGACTCTGGGTATTACCAATTGTATGGGTCAATGTTTCATGGCAGATAGTAGAATCCACTCTAGCTGGAAGCAGAAGAGTTATTACCAGTTATTATGAAATCATTAGAAGATTTGGAAGAGCTGATTGAGCTCCCAGGAATGAATCCTGAGCCACACTGCAGAGCTGGCTCACCAAGGGAGCAGCCTCTGGCACAGTGGGGGAGCTGGGAATAAGAAAGTTGTCAACACAATTGCAGGCTCTAAGCTCACAGTGCCTTTGTCATGACTTACACTGTCAAAGTGGATGCCTTGCAACCCCATGAAACTGGATGTGGACCCCACTCCAAATACCTCTATGACCTTGCTTGCTAGCACAAACAGCAGAATTATGACTTGTGCCTCATAATATTTCCACCATCCAAATTTCATATGGGCACATTGCTAGATAGATCATCTGAAAAATTCCAGCTGTAAGGGAGTCTGGGAAATGTAATGTTTTGCTTTCCAGCTTTTAGCAGGCAGCAAGACATAATACAAAGTGGTTGGAATGGAGCTGAATGAGCCAATCTGTAATATCTACTACAATCCACCCCTTCGGTAATGCAGCATCCATATATAGTCTTCTGTCAATAAGCCTTGCAAACAAAAATAATAGCCAAAACCAACATACTCTCCTAGTGGACTCATACCTCATACAAACAAAAATGAGCTTATCCTAAAAAGGAGACCCAAATCTCACTGCATTCATCTCTAAGTGATGTTCATTCTTCTTCTAGTATAACCACATATTGATACCCTGCAATCTAGGTGCTAAATTATAAAGTTTACTACAACTCTGTATCAGATATCTTAACCTACTCTATATAGTATAGTAGGTGAAAGAGAGAAGGAGAAAAAAAGAAACAGTATTATGTATAAAACTTGTGATCATGGATCTCATTTCTTCAGTTAGTCATAAGGTATCCAATACCAGTCAATAGTCAAAGATGCTGTTTTACAGCTGGTTTATTTGATTCAGAATCCAAACAAGGCCCACATATTTGGTTGTTTTTGTCTCATAAGTCTCTTTTACTCAACACATTCCCCACGATTCGTTTTCATGCTTTGATTTGTTGGAGAAACCAAATTATTTTTTAAGTGTAGAATGGATTTGGTTGGTTGCTTTCTCTTGATATCATCTAACTTGTTCAACTATTCCCTATGTTTCCTGAAAACTGGTAGTTATTCTAAAGACCTGATTAGATTCAGGTTCTGTTTGTGTGTTGGCGATGGGAGCTCATGGGCATCTTTGTGTACTATTGCATCACATCGTGATGCATACAATGTCTGTTAGCTACTTTCAGAGAATCTAAGATTGATCAGTGGTTCAGGTGGTGTGGCCCTGGTCCCTCTATTATAAAGATTCTCACTAACTTTTCACCTAATGATATGAGTGTCCTTTGAGATTATGACCTGGATCTATTACTTCATTAGGGATCAAAAATTGATAATTTTTCTAATTCTACCAAACAACTAGATATCCATGAATCATTGTAGGTCTGTACCCCAGGTCACCTCTTTTTCTAGGCAGGATGAATGACCAGGTACTTATATATATAATCCTATGTAATATAATATAGGAGACATCACTGCTTGTTACTCCTCAATTAAAACTGCCAGATTTAGCAAATAAAAATACAGACATCCAGTTAAATTTAAGTTTCAGAAACAATAAATAAACTTCCAATATGTGTGTTTGAAATGTTAAAAGATAAGCTGAGTCATATTAAAAACTACCACAGTTCACCCCATGTCTATTAACCATATTTATCTTCCAAATAAAGACAACAGTAAAATCACACTTTTGGCTAACATGTTGCAACTACCCCTCATACAATGAAAAGCACGTTAACCCTCTTTCAAAAAGAAGATACCGAGGGCTTCCCTGGTGGCGCAGTGGTTAAGAATCCGCCTGCCAATGCAGGGGACACGGGTTCAAACCCAGGTCCGGGAAGATCCCACATACCGCGGAGCAACTAAGCCCGTGCACCACAACTACTGAGCCTGTGCTCTAGAGCCCGTGAGCCACAACTACTGAGCCCGCATGTCACAACTACTGAAGCCCATGTGCCTAGGGCCTGTGCTCTGCAACAAGAGAAGCCACCACAATGAGAAGCCCATGCACTGCAACGAAGAGTAGCCCCCGCTCACCGCAACTAGAGAAAAACCCTCGCGCAGCAATGAAGACCCAACACAGCCAAAAATAAATAAATAAATAAAAATTTTAAAAAAATTTTAAAAAAAGAAGATACCGAGGCCCATCTTTTGGATTACTAGCTAAGTCAAGCTCTACCTTTGATATCCTGTAATTTAAATACTGAGTTATTGAGTTGTGGTACCTCTTCATAGGACATGGGAGAACTAAGATGCTTCCCAGGAGAATGACTGCATTCCAGACATAGTCTTCCTTACTTTATTGTGTACTAGCAACCCAATTTCCCTTTGACAGTCAAGATCGATCACCCTAGCCAGTACAGAAACTCCTGTTTTGCCTGAGGAACCCTCAGTAGCCAGGCAGCAGTCTCAATATCCAGTTTAATGGAATCATTCCTATGTACCCTGGCAGAAGCATTCCTTCCTTAGGAACTAAGACCTCTAGACCAGGAAAACCCAAAGTTAAGGGAATGATAAACAAAAAAATTTATTAGGGATCACTAGGGGTAGAAATGGGAGTGGTTCTTCTCGTGATTATCATTTTCATTTTCACTCCTGGATTTCCACAAATCCTGGCTATATATTAACCATTGATTGGGCACATTTACCGCATCATGGAGTACATTCCTCCAGCCCCACAAGATGTTGCCATCTAGCTGGGAATGTAAATGAATCTTCACAGGGTCACATGATGCCAAACAAGGGACCAGTGAGTTCCACGGGCATGGATCCATTGCCACACTTCCTTTGCTGTAATGTAAGTTCCTTGCCCTGAAGCAATGCATTATGGAATGCTATGACAGTGAAAAGGTCTGTTAAGTCCATGGAGGTTGATTTGGGCAGAAGCATTGTAGGCAGGGAAGGCAAAGCTATATACAAAGTTAAGTGTCCAATCCAGTGAGAACAAAGTGCTGTCCCTTCCAATATGGAAGTGACCCAGTAAAAACAATGTAAATTATTTGTAACATCATGTGACATGTTCAACCCTCTGGGGAGTGGGACCACATAAGCTCATTGCTGATCTTTGTTATTGGCAGTTTGGGCTGGAGAAGTCCCTGTTGCTAAGCCCATGCATAACCTCTGTTTCTGCCAGTTTGGCCATTTTTTTTTTTTTTTGAGCTTTTTCAGCAGGGATAAGGGTCACTGGATAAAGAGGCTGACTGATGTTGGCAGAAGTCATATAATAATATGACCCATATGATAATTAATATTCTTCTTTGTTTAGGTTACTCTTTGGTAAGTATTCACCTGAAATACAAATATCTTCATATCCTGTGCCCAGAGAGGTCTGTCCACATACCTCTTCCCCAGACCTCCCTGGCACCAATTTTCTAATTGCCCTTCCTCCAAGTCCCTGACCGCCCAGCCAAACAATTACCCATGAATCATTGTAGATCTGCATGCCAGCCATGTCTTTTTTTAGGCAGAATGAACAACCAGGTACACTACTCAGAGGTCTGCCTGCTGAGAGGATGTCCCTTCTCCATGGTCCTTCAGGGCCAGAGGTGAGTATAGCAGTTATCTATTGGTATGTAAGTAACCACGCCAAAATTTAGTGGCTTAAAATAACAAGAATGATTTATTTTTCTCATGATTTGCTCTTTGGGCCAGGCTCAGTAAGGATGGCTCATCTCTATTCCATTTTGGAAGAGTCAGTTGGTTAACTTGACTGGGGCCTGGAGGATGAACTTTCAACTTAGCTCTTTCACATGGCTGGCAAGTTGGTGCTTGCTGTTGGCTGAAGCATAGCTAGGACTATGGGCCAGTTCTCTGTTCTTCTCCACGTAGGCCTTTCCACAGGCCCCTGGGCTTTCTCACAGTATGGTGGCAAGGTTCCAAGAGTGAGAACCTCAAGACCCTTGGGAGTCACATAACATCACTCCTGCCCTACCCCATTGGTCAAGGTGCAGGTTCAAGGTGTGGGGGAACATAGACTCTACTTCCTGATGGGGGAGCGCCAAAGTTTATAGGAGAGCAGATGAGGCAAGAGATATAATTGTGTCCTTCTTCAGAAATATAGTGTCCATAACGCAGACTGAGAGAAAGGAGAAATGAAGTGGGAGTAGGGACCATAGGCATCTGCGTGTCCAGGAAACTTACTGGTGTCTTCTGAATTTATCCGAACATGATCTCATATATATATATACATATATATATATATACACCACTTCCACCTGAAAAGGAAGTGCTGCTGTGCATGCCTAACTTTATGACTGGATGAATGGGACAACACTCAGTTCATGATGGGCAGCTCAGGTCACATGGTAACTTGGTGACCTATAGTCAAGTGTTTAGTTGCCACCACTGCCCATTAGTAAGCCATCTCAAAAGGAGAATAGTTATCTGTAGAGGATGACATAACTTTGGTCCAAAATCCTAAATGTCTAAGCAGAGAATCATCTATGGGGGCTTGCCAAAATCTCCACATAGATCCCTATGTTCCACAGACACTTCAAGCACCACTAGATCTTCTGGGTCACATGGCCCAAATGGTGGAGCAGCATCGTAGCCTGGACTTGCTGCAGAGCTTTCACTTGTTCCAGGACCTACTGAAACCTGGTAGCCTTTTGGGTCACTCAGTAAATAAGTTAGAAGAGCATGGCCAAATGAGATACACTTTGCCTCCCAAATCCAAAGAGGTTCACTAAGCCTTGTGCTTCTTTCTTGGTGATAGAAGGGGACAGATATAGAAACTTGTCTTTAATCTTGGAAGGGATATCTCGAGATGTCCCAGACCACTGGACCCCTAGAAATTTCACCACAGTGGCAAACCCCTGAATTTTGTAGAATTTGTTTCCTATGCTCTCGTATGTGTCTCACCAAAATATCTAGAGTAGTTGCTACTTCACGTTCACCAAGTCCAATCAGCATGATATCATGGATGCAACAAACCAGCTTAACATCCTGTGCAAAGGTGATCAAGTTCCTTCCAGACTAGATCATGACAGAGGTCCCAAAGTTTGATACAGCCCTGATGTAGGACATCGAATGTGCCTTGCCAGCTGAAAATAAACTGTGTCTGATGGTCTTTTTTTTTTTTTTTTTTTTTTTTTTTTTTTGCAGTACGCGGGCCTCTCACTGCTGTGGCCTCTCCCGTTGCGGAGCACAGGCTCCGGACGCACAGGCTCAGCGGCCATGGCTCACGGGCCCAGCCGCTCCGTGGCATGTGTGATCCTCCCGGACCGGGGCACGAACCCGTGTCCCCTGCATCGGCAGGCGGACTCTCAACCACTGCGCCACCAGGGAAGCCCAGTTGCCTCTTGATTAGAAACACTAGACGGTGAATTTCAGCAAGGTAGACAAGAAACAGCATCTTACTTAAGAAAGCATACTTGCAATCAAATAATTTACCTAAAAGAAGAGGTTCTATATAAGATATTAAATATCACTGTATCATTGTACTACTTAATATAGTTCTGTATCATTTAGGAATGTGTTAAGCTTACAGTGGTCAAGAAGCAGATGGGGTTTTCTTCTGTCTCATATAATAAGTTCAGAGGAGGCATTGCTTATATTGGTTCAGCGGCTCCACAACACCATGGAGAACCAGTTCTTTCTATTTTTAACTCTGTCATCTTTAGCATATTAGCTTTCATCCTTATCATTTTTGTCTTATGGACATAAAATATCTACTCCAACTCCAGAAATCTTATTCCAGGTAGGAAAAAAAGAGATAGGATGAGGGGATTTTGTACGTCTCTCTCCTCATCGGATTCCTAATTACTTGTCTTACCCAGAATATATCACATAGCTACTGCTAACCATGAGGGAGGCTGGGATTTAGAGTATTAGCTTTCCATTCTGTAGAGGAGAAGGTCAAGGGGGTCAGGACTGGGTGCTGAGTAAGTAAAATTACAGTGTCTGACATGGGTGCTTTGCATATACTCGTCATTCAATAAAATTATGTACATAGAACAAATGTGTAAAGAATTATCCATATTATAATGGCCAATGAAAAGTGGCTTTTAAAATAATAACAATAAGGGCTTCCCTGGTGGCGCAGTGGTTGAGAGTCTGCCTGCCGATGCAGGGGACACGGGTTCATGCCCCGGTCTGGGAAGATCCTACATGCCGCGGAGCGGCTGGGCCTGTGAGCCATGGCCGCTGAGCCTGCGTGTCCAGAGCCTGTGCTCTGCAACGGGAGAGGCCACAACAGTGAGAGGCCCACGTACTGCAAAAAAATAAATAAATAAATAATAATAATAACAATACAAAAAACAGGTGTTTTTGTTCCACTGAAACTGCAGCTTCAAACCTTAGGTTAAAAAGCAACAGACTGTATGAAATGGGAGAAAATATTTGCAAATCATATATCTTATAGGGGTTAATACCCAAAATACATAAAGAACTCATACGACTCAAGAGCAAAACAAAAACACAAACACAAACAATCTGATTAAAAAATGGGCAGAGGATCTGAATAGATATTTTTCCAAAGAACACAGACAGATGGCCAACAGACACATGAAAAGATGCTCAACATCACGAATCATCAGGGGAATGGAAATCAAAACCACAGTGAGATATCACTTCACAACTGTTAGAATGGCTAACATCAAAAAGACAAGAAATACCAAGTTTAGGAGAGGTTATGGAGAAATGGGAACACTTGTGCACTATTGGTGGGCATGTAAATTGCTATAGCTATTTATGGAGGTTCCTCAAAAAATTTAAAATAGAACTACCATATGATTCAGCAATTCTACTTTCTGGGTATTTATCTGAAGAAAATGAAAACACTAAGTCGAAAAGATATCTGCACCCCCATGTTCATTGCAGGATTACTTACAATAGCCAAGACATGGAAGCAACGTCAGTATCTATCAACAGATAAATGCGTAAAGAAAATGTGATACATATATCACAGGTGGAGCAGCTGCAGGCCTGGACTTTGCCCCATGGCAAACTGGTGAGCCAGCAAATAAGCCACCATGAGCGTGAGCCACAAAAGTACTGGTCCCAATCTTCTAGGCATAAAAACCAAAATGCCTGCTTCTTCTCTTCTGCCTACCAAATTTCATGTGAAAATATCTCTTGTCAATCACCCTAACCAAAATAAACGCAGAGGAAAGTTCAGCCTAACCAAGTTGACCCATTATAATGCTACCCAAACCTAGTAAAAACACAAAGTGATGCATGCACCAGGCTGTTCATTGCTGTACTGATTGTAATAGCACAAGACTGGAAACAACCCAGATGTCCATTAATAGGGAACTAGATAAATAAACTAGGGTACATCTACACTGTGCAGCTGTAAAATTGGATGTGAAAAAAAGTTTTTATATGCTGCCATGGAGTGATGTCTAAGATATATTGCTAAGTGAGGGAAAAAGAAAAAGGAAGATGCAAAACAATGAGCATAGTATGTTATCTTTCATCTAAGGGAGTATTTCCTAGCTCTGTCCATTAAAAAGTCCTAGAAAAACAACTAACTAAATAGCAATGAGCACCTTTCACAACCAGAATGCTGTATCTAACACTTCCCACTAAAGGATTCAGTGGGTCCTTAAAGAAATGGCTGAATCTATCTCCAGGAGAGGAAATGTATAATGTTAGCCTGGGATATTCTATTGAGGCAGGAGATAGATGGGCCCACGTCAAACAGCTGAAGTTCATAGTTCATCCCCTGTGGCCAGAAACTCCATAATAGCAGAAACTCCATAAAAGCAGGATGATGGAGGAGGCTGGTCTCTGCCCAGATAAGAGATAAAAGACCACATATTCCTCATTCTCAAAGTCAAGGAGACCTTCCCGATTACACATGCGCAGAAAGGCTCCTTGGAGGTCAAAATGGAGGGGGCGCCACCCCATAGTAAGTGATGTCAACTACCCATAGGCCTCTTTGCTAGAATCCATCTTAGCTAAGAGATGTGCACACACACAGGGGAGGACCTTGAGATATACTAAATACGGACTCAGAACCAGGTAAAGCAAGATGACTGGTCAAAGGAAACCTGGAAGAAATACCCCATAAAAGTAATTCAAACTACCATGAGGGCGCGACTCTCTCTCTGAGCCCAGCCGTGTGTCTATCCACACGTACTGTACTCTTTTTCCTCCTAATAAACGCTTTACTTGCTTCACTACTTTCCATCTCTATGTGGAAATTCATTTCTACACAGCTGACGGGCCAGGGCCTTGTCACTGGTCACTGGTCCCTGGTGGTCTGATGGCTAGGATTCAGCACTCTCACTGCCACTGCCCAAACTCAATCTCTGGCCGGAAATCGAAATCCTGCTTCAAGCCACTGCAGGCCGAGGCCACCAGAGATCACTATCATACCAGAAAGTAGGAAAGCTATCAAAGACTACTGGAGTCATTTCACAAAGAATCAAAGGCAACTTGAAGGGACTCTCACTGCCCAAACTGGGCCATTATGAGCATCCCTTCCCCCGCAAAAAAGGGAAGAAAGATTGAAACACTGTTTATGTTTAAATTCATGTGCACATAAAGATACTAAAAAAAGAAAAAATACAGGGTACCACCTATTATTCTGAAAATAAGTAAATAAAAGGAGAGATGCAATCATTTATGAACTATTTTTCTAGTTTTCAGGGTAACCAAATAGTTCATAAGGGAAAAGTCTCCTTTACAGAAGAATTCCAGCCAATAACTGTAGAGGGAATGATAAATTAGAAGGAAGGAAGCAGCTTAGAAAAATGGAAGGAAGCAATGGTCAGTTAAAACTCTTAGGTGAATGGAAGACTTTATAAAGGAAGAATTCAGCTGATAATACCTGAACTTGACATCACAAAAAGAGAGACAACCAGACATTATGTGTACCCTGACACAACATGAGGTATTCTAGGCACCTATGTATGAAGTATTCTTGCCAAGAAAGTGAACACGATCTTGGTGAAGGCTCTGCATCAGAACTGTCCAACACAAATTTCTGCAATGATAGAAATGTTTTTGTGTGCTATCCGATACTATATCTAATACCATAGCCATTAGCCAATAGCCACTTGGCTATTGAGCACTTAACCTGTGAGTCTGAGAAATTGACTTTTAAATTTTAGTTAATTTTAATTACAGTAAGCCCCCTACAAACAAGTTCCCTTCTGAGAGCATATTGGTAAGTCCAATTTGTTTGTAAGTTCAACAATGTTAGCCTAGGTACCCAACTAACACAATCGGCTATATAGTACTGTACTGTAATAGGTTTATGATACTTTTCACACAAATGATACATAAAAAAAACACAAAACATAAAGAAGGCATTTTTAATCTTACAGTACAGTACCTTGAAAAGTACAGTAGTAGACTAAAACAGCTGGCGCTTCTTAGCTGTACCAGCTACATCACCTCTGCTTTTACGCTTGTTTCTGGACATCCTGGGCTTGAAATAAAGATACTGTACTACTGTACTCTATACAGTACTGTAAAGTATGCAAAAGCACAACCACTTGTGGTTGTGTAGAGGATGCACACACGACAATATACGCGAAACACATGAACTAACGTGATTGGACATGCGAACGCAGTTCGCATTTTTGAAAGTTTGCAACTTGAAGGTTCATATGTAGGGGACTTACTGAAATTTAAATTTAAGTAGCCACATGTAGTTAGTGGCAACCACACTTGACAGAGCAGCTGTAGATCCACTAATTTATAGAAAGGATGGGGGTAAAGGGACATGTTAAATGATAACACATCTCAGTGTATAATGTGTAGACCTTGTTTGGATCCTTATTCAAACAAACCAAACATAAGAGACAACTGGGGAAATCTGAACTGGATAATCCATAATATTAGGAATTATTTAAAATTTTTACTTGTACCAATGATATTATGTTTAAGCTTTAAAAAATTGTTCTCTCTCCAAGATTCATACTTTAGTATATAAGATGAATATGTACATGTCTGGGATTTTCTTTAAAGAATCCATCAGAGGGACTTCCCTGGTGGCACAGTGGTTAAGAATCCATCTGCCAATGCAGGGGGCATGGGTTTGAGCCCTGGTCCAGGAAGATCCCACATGCAGCGGAGCAACTAAGGCCGTGTGCCACAACTACTGTGCCTGTGCTCTAGAGCCTGCGAGCCACAACTACTGAAGCCCTAGAGCCCGTGCTCTGCAACAAGCAAAGCCACCGTGATGAGAAGCCCGCACACCACAACGAAGAGTAGCTCCTGCTCGCCGCAACTAGGGAAAGCCCGCATGCAGCAACGAAGACCCAATGCAGCCAAAAATATAAATAAATAAATAAATAAAGTTATGAAAAAAAAAAAGAAGCCAGCAGACGTGGAAGGGGAAGGGTGGTGGGAGGGTATACATGAAACAAGATTAGCTATATGTTGATAACTGTTGAAGCTGGGTGATGGGTATATGGTGTTCATCATAATATTCTTTTTTTTTTTTTTTTGCAGTATGCAGGCCTCTCACTGTTGTGGCCTCTCCTGTTGCAGAGCACAGGCTCCGGACGCGCAGGCTCAGCGGCCATGGCTCACGGGCCCAGCCGCTCCACGGCATGTGGGATCCTCCCGGACCAGGGCACGAACCCGTGTCCCCTGCATCGGCAGGTGGACTCTCAACCACTGTGCCACCAGGGAAGCCCCCATCATAATATTCTTTCTATTTCTGTGCATGTTTGAAAATTTCCATCACAGAATGTTAACAAATGAAGAGATAAATAAAACCTAGAATTAAAAGAATAGTATATATTTTATCCTATGGAATATTATACAACTCCTAAAAAGAATTCAATGGGTCTCTATATATTATATCATGGAAAGAAAGCTAAACCACATGAGATGAAGAAGGGAAGTTGCATAACAATTGCTATGGTCTGAATGTTTGTATCCCCTACCCCAAATTCATGTTGAAATCTTAAGCCCCAGTAGTAATAATATTAGTAGGTGGGGCCTTTGGGAGGTGATTAGGTCATGAAGGTGGAGCCCTTGTGAATGGGATTAGTGCTTCCATGAGATTCTGCAGAGCTCCCCCTAGCCCTTTCCAACGATGTGAGGATACAATAAGAGGTTTGCAACCTGGAAGAGAGTCTTCACCTGACCATTCTGGCACTCTGATCTTGGACTACTAGCCTCCAGAACTGTGAGAAATAAATTTCTGTTGTGTATAAGCTACCCAGTCTTTTCTGATAGCAGTCTGAATGGACTAAGACAGCAATATAGAAAGTATGATACTATTTATGTAAACAATAAAAAGATGCATTTATATGTACATATATTTGTAAGTAAATACCTGCCCTTTAATGTACAAGTCCATTTCTTAGAACATATTTACAAAATTATTTTTAGACATCCAAAAGGATATACGTACAGATACTTAACTGTAGTGGTCTGGTTGGGCTGCCATAACGAAATACCACAGACTGGGTGGCTTAAACAACAGAAATTTCTCACAGTTTTGGAGGCTGGGAAGTCCAAGATGAAAGTGCCAGCGGATTCGACTCCTGGTGAGGGCTTTCTTCTGGCTTGCAAATGGCCTCCTTCTCACTATGTCTTCACACAGAGGCGAGAGAGAAAGCTCTGGTGTCTCTTCCTCTTCTTATAAGGGCACTAGCTTATAGATTAAGGCCCATTCTTGTGACCTCATTTAACCTTTATCACCTTTTCCATGTTCTATCTCCAAACAGTCATATTGAAGATTAGATTTTCAACTATGATTCTGGGGGGAACACAAATATTCAGTCCATAACATTTACGAAAGCATTATTTCTTATAGCAAAATTATGGAGACAATTTTTGTGTCCATCGATGGAGAAATGGATAGTTAAATTATATCCATATTATGACTAGTTTGGACAAATGTCCAAAATATATTTTTGAGTATAAAAAGCAAGTTGAACAATATATGAATCACACACATTAAAAAATACCAAAAAAACCCCCTAACTATATAATCCCCCTCCCCGTTATATATAGTCTGGAAGTATAGTCATTCAACTACTAACAGTGATTAACCTTAGGGAATAGGAATGGGGATATGAAGAGGGGCATTTAACTTTTCACTTGTATAAGCCTAAATACTTCTAATTTATTTAAAAGATGATGGGCATTCATTGCATTTGTGAATCTGAAAAATGCAAAAAGTGGTTGTTTTTTAAACCACTTGATTCCATGAGATAATATCTAAGTGCCTGAAATATTCAAACAGCAAATGTATTTATATAGCATGAGCTATGCCTCTCAAATGATTCCTGCTGTGTGCAGAGCTGCATTGAATAATCATGGTCCAGAATCCAGAAACATATTACAAAGTAGTCCCAACTTTTACTTGCATGGGCTCAAAGAACATTAGCCCCTTCTCCACTACCCTGTAGCTCCTCTCTTGAGACTTTCTCATTCTAAACGTCTAAATCCTCCTCAGCCACAGTCCTGTCCTCTTTTTTTTTAATCAGCCTTCCTCAGTTCCTTTAAATAGATATCCTACCAAGACTCAGTTTTTTCTCTGGCAACTGGTCACACTCCGCGTTTTAAAAGATCCAAGAACCAGGCTGGTGAAGACTTTTCTTCAATTGGGGGAAGGAAAAAGGTGAGGAACAGCTTAGTCTATTCACATATTGCAAGCATTGATTTCTCCAACTTTAGAACTGTAATTCTGTTAACTAATAATTGGGTCATGTGTATTATGGTTTACCTCAAGTAGATTGTATTTGGGTAGGGAATTACTGTCATTATTTTTATTCCTTACAGTACTTCTTTAATTTATTGTTTGGTCCATTGATGTAAAAAAGATACCTAGGGGAATCCTCGGCACCAGGGCCCCGGGGCTGCGGTTGGGGGAGGGATGGTCCTCAGTTTGTCAAAGTGTAGCTTAAGTTGCTCATATCCAGGCTCAGTTCCAAATAGTCTAATTAAGGTTTATGCATTTCTTACAAGTCATATGCCTTTACAGGTCAGAACATTCTTAGAAATCCTGAGGATTCAGAACTGCACTGCCTCAGACACTGGACCCTCATATAATCCTCTGAGCTCTTTTAGTTGGATGTTAGTATTGGACTTCGAACTAGAGAACCCTGTCTATAGTCACTTCATCTGTTTGGGCACCTTCCTCGCGGTCCGTTTCCTTGTCTGCAAAGCGGGGATAGTCGTGTGTGCCTCACAGGACCTTACGTGGGGACATGTTGTGGATATACAGCCCTTTTAAAACCTTCTGTCTGGAGAAATCACCCAGGCTTGGTTCCTGCCCTGCTCATGTGGAAGAGGCCGACTTAGTCCCCTTTTGCCCCCAAATGACATAATGAGGAAGGATTTCAACTTCGAAGATGTTTGCTCAGAAACGACAGAGCGATAAAAACAGAGCTGAATAAGTCTGGCCAGCAGCTACATCTTCTCTCCAACATATAATAATGCGTATAGTCCACTGTCTCTGGCACCTCAAGCTTTAACTTTGGGGAAACAATGAATTCTGCGCCCACGCCTTCAGGCGAGTCAAAAAACCCGAAGTGGTTATGCTTGTTTGGGGGCCTGCGAGGCACGAGGGGACGGAAAAAGGTGAATCGAGCTGCTCTCTGACTCACAACCGGCTCGCCCTCCATACCTAACACAGCTAAGTGTTGCCGTCGCCATTTTGCAGGGTGGGCTACGCAGTCTCCTCTAGCAAGGCCCGCGCGCCTGAGCCGGAGAGGACGTGGAAGGCTAGAAGGCGGGGAACGCGCGCTACCCGGGGGAAGCACGCGTGCGCACAGGCGGCGGCTGCGGCGGAGGGGTGGGGCCGGGGTACGAGTGCGCGTGCTCGGTGGGAGCCCGCGAAGTACCTGGAGGAGGTGGGGGGCGAGGTAGAAAGGAGTGAGGTTGAAGAGCGCTTGCGCGGGAGGGCGACCGTGCGGGGAGGGGGGCTCCGGAGCAAGCGCGCGGAGACGGGACTTAAGGAGCTCTCGCGAGATCTCCAGATTGCTATATATGTGCGCAGGGAGCCCGCGTCCTTTCCCTGGTCTGATTCCGTCCTGCGTGACTGTTTTTTCGAACGGTAGTCTTTTATCTCCGTCCACTTTCTCTCCCACCGAAGTGCGTGCCACCAACCCATGGAAGATTCGATGGACATGGACATGAGCTCCCTGAGGCCCCAGAACTATCTTTTCGGTAACTGCTGGGGGGTTGGAGCGAGGCCGAGCAGGGCCTGCAGGCTTTGGTGGGGGGGGCGGGCGGAATCCCACTGAGGCCTGGGTTAGCGAGGAAAGCTAAGCAGGGTGGAGGCCTGAGGGAGTGGGAAGCGGGCAGACGGGGTCCTGCCGCCTGCAGGATGGGGACCCAGGAGGGGCGAGCCGGAAGCACGGAGGGGGGGTGGGAAGGAGGGGCGGCATGAAGGCTGGGCCGTCAGCGGTCCGAGGCCCAGGGCCTGAGGTAACGTGGAACCGACCGGCTGAGGGTTCGGCGTTACGCGGGGCCCATGGTGGAGCGCCGGGCACAATTATTTTCTGGAGTTCTGTGAGTTGGTAGGCTTCTGATTCCGGGCGGGTGCCAGAGGCTGAGCTCCGCGTTGGTGGTGCAGGAGGTTTTGTGGGTTCGGGGTGTGAGGATGCTTGGGCCTCCTTTCTGGAGGGGGTCGATTGAGCATGGCGTTGTCCTCGGGCCTCAGGGTCAGGAGCTCTCGACCGAGCCTCGGCCCCGGTGCCTCGGTTGGTTGCTTGGGGCAAGGGAGGTGCGGCCCGGCCCGGCCCGGCGTGAGGAGGCCGCGACCGCTGGGGAGCACGTGGTTGCCACGTGGTTGGGGGAAGGAGGGGGTGTGTGGGCGCTGCATCCGGGGCTCACGGTTGTCTTGTCACCCCCGAGCCTGGGGTCCTGGGGCTTGATTGAGGCTGGTGGGCCGGAAATGTTAGGTGAAGTGGTTGGTAGCTCCAGGACTCTCGGAGGTCTTTTGTTCGGTGCTTAACATCTATGCTGGTAGTTCTCATTTAGAGAATCCTTTTTCTGTCTCACCGCGTCCACCTCGCAGAGGAGGTATTGCCGCTCAGAGAACCGAAGTGGCTTAACGAAGGTTGCACTTGGAGGAAGAGACTAGATCTAACCCCATGACCCTTGCCTCCAGAGCTGTTGCATTACAAATGATTGGGGGTGGGGGGTGGCTAGGGAGGGAGACTGGCCCTCCGGAGGGCGCCTTCTGTTAAACTTGTAATTCTATACCAGGGTTTTGGGATTTCCCCCTCGAGCACACCAAGTACTAAGGGGCCTGCGTTGGTTTTTCAGTCTCACTAAACTGTATTGTTGAAGCCTTTGTGTCAGGCTTTAAAAGTAAGTGCAAATCCTGCCCCAAATTAATTTTGTTCCCTTATATATCATGCTGAGATTTGTTAATTGAGCAATAACAGTTAAGCATCTATTCCAGTAACTATTAGATTACAACTAAATGGGACTATTTAAATTAAGTAAAGTTTAATTCTGATGGTATTTAAGACAATTTGCTTATTCATGAATGGTAGTAGTAACATGCATTATGCATTAAGGCTTTTATTCCTAGCATTTTGAAAAGCTGGTGTTTCTGATCAATTTACATCAAAATTTATATCAGAATTTTTGTGTTAACTCTTGCTATTGGAAGTATCCCTAGGATATTTCTATTGTCTTAAACATAATTTCTGAACAGAATTTAATGTACATCATTTCTGTTACTTCAAAGATGGGATGTTGACCCCTGTAATGAGTTCTAGTTCTTTTACATTTGTAGTTTTTCTGTTGTAAATACAAGCTGTTGATGTAGGTGTTTGTGTAACCATTGTCATTTCTAAATTTGGCACCTGGGAGTTTTGGTAGGTTATTCAACTTTAAAATAGTGGGATTTTATCAACTTTGTATGTTAGGGTTGGTTTCAGTTCTAGGTATACTAAATTTTTGATCCTGTTTCTACATGAGAATAGTGGTGTAGTTGAGCATAAAATAATGTAGTGGGAAGTGGAATTTACAAAGCTCTGTATGGATGTTATTTGATGTTTATAGACAGACTTCTGTGTTCAAGAAATCCAGGAAGAGGTACTTCTGCCTTGCCTTTTCGTAGCTAGAATAGTAAAAATTAGTTTACAAGTTAACTTTTTGGTTACCCACACTGAATTTTCAGTGTTATTTTTCTCCTTGTTATAGTTGAATTTTTTCTTCATTTACAGGTTGTGAACTAAAGGCCGACAAAGATTATCACTTTAAGGTGGATAATGATGAAAATGAGCACCAGTTATCTTTAAGAACGGTACTTAAACTTTTCAAAATAAACTACTTAACATTTCTTGATTTCAGTCTCTTAGTTCCTGTTCGTGTGGATTAATACTAATTTTACAGCAGTATTTTTCTTTCCTTATTTATGTTCTTCGCTTCTACAGTTGCATTAAAAAGCTCTTTAGGGTAGTGATAAATATAAATCTTATTTGTTCTCCACAGACACTAGCCTATAGCCTACTACTTAACTTCCAGGTGGCCAGTAAATGTTAGGTGGTTTGTACGTAGGCGTGGGTGATGACATAAACATCTTTGTCATCAAATGCATTTTTATGTAATTGTTAAGATTTACCAAATATGAGAAATTGTCAAAGTCACATAAAACTTGAAGACAACATCGTGCTCAAGTCAGTTTCCTATCAGTGGTAATAATGAAAGGTTTATAAATTGTTCTGATTATTTAAAACAACTGGTTGGGGGGTGTGTAAAATGGTGGAAACTTAAGTTGAAGTACTGTTCTTCTATTCACAGGTCAGTTTAGGGGCTGGCGCAAAGGATGAACTGCACATTGTCGAAGCAGAGGCGATGAATTATGAAGGCAGTCCAATCAAAGTAACACTGGCAACTTTGAAAATGTCTGTGCAGCCAACGGTAAGGGCACTTTTACACTTTGGATTTTATGTCAGAGTCTCATTCTGTTGCCTTAAGGTGAGTGTCATTTAGGTTACAACAAGGAGATTGGGGAATTTGGTTTGGTTTTTTCCTAGTAGTCACAGCTGTATATTCTGTCACTGGTGTTGACTGATCACCGTGGTGGTAGCTGCTTGTTTATCAGAGGTGGAAAAAACAGGTTCACTGATTTGTTCATTTGGCTTATGGGTTTGCTTGTTCAGAAACATTTTTAAGTCATGAACAGATTTTATACCAAACATGTAACCACTTTTTTTCCCCACAATATTTAGTGATTTATAATTTCTTCTTTTTAGGTTTCCCTTGGGGGCTTTGAAATAACACCACCTGTGGTCTTACGGTTGAAGTGTGGTTCAGGGCCTGTGCATATTAGTGGACAGCACTTAGTAGGTATGTTATTTTTATATGTTATGATGGTTATTTTTAATGCAGTTACTTTGTTCCCAATTTGGACTTTATAAAGTATGCTTAGTTCTAGTACTGCTGGTCTGTAATAGGTTCAAATGGGAATCTAGGGGCTTCCCTGGTGGCGCAGTGGTTGAGAGTCTGCCTGCCGATGCAGGGGACACGGGTTCGTGCCCCGGTCTGGGAAGATCTCACATGCCACGGAGCGGCTGGGCCTGTGAGCCGTGGCCGCTGAGCCTGCGCCTCCGGAGCCTGTGCTCCGCAACGGGAGAGGCCACAACAGCGAGAGGCCCGCGTACCGCAAAAAAAATAGAAAAAAAAGGGAATCCAGTAATTTATAACTAGAAAAGCCTGGTGTTTTGCATGTAAAACCTAGTAATGAGTATTAGTCCACCAAATTCCTTAAAAAAATTTTTGTTCTCTTTTGACTGTTTTTCTAATAGAATCTGAGTTTTAAAATATTCATTACTGTGTCTTCTCAGTGCCCTTTTTTCTGAGTTCTTGCTGTTGGTTGAGTTTTAGTAGTGGCTAATAAAGAATTTTATTTTAGCTGTGGAGGAAGATGCAGAGTCAGAAGATGAAGAGGAGGAGGACGTGAAACTCCTAAGTATATCTGGAAAGCGTTCTGCCCCTGGAAGTGGTAGCAAGGTTCCACAGGTACAGATGCAATCTACTATACATACTTTATTCTGGCCTTTAGTTTGGTAGTTTGGGTTAGCACTTACTTACGAGTGTGTGTCCAATTATTTTTTTAAGAAAAAAGTAAAACTTGCTGCTGATGGAGATGAAGATGATGATGATGACGATGACGATGATGATGAAGAGTAAGTAGTATGCCCTTAGAAACCTGACATTGTTGTATGGGGGGTTATGAAAACGATTTACCAAAATCATGATGAGTGGTTGTCAGTGTGTTAAATGAGCTGAGTTAAAGGATGGAGTATGCAGCATTTCCCAGATGCATTTGACTAGGTGCCTTCTTAGGAAGATTTAGTGGACACATTACTGTATGCTAAGTCTGATGTATTTTACGCTGAACAGTTTATAATAAATGGGTTGGGCATAAAGAGAATCTGAATAGCTCCAGCTATATTCATTTTGTAAGTTGTCACTTGGGGGTTTTTTTCTCCCCACAAAGGATTTTGGCATGTGGTTGTCCTGGTCCTTATGAGAAAATTAGATTCTAAAAGAGAATAGGATTTTGCTGGAGAATTTAAAATTTGGTTGTAAACAAGATTTGATAGGTTTGTTAAACTAGGTCAGACTATGGTAAAGTTACAAACATGCTATGGAATAAAATGCTCCTCATAATTAGTCTTTCCTATATGCAGCCATATCAAAAATTTATTAATGTTGAATTTTTAATTGTCAACTTTGTTCTTGAGTTCTCAGGTTGGTCCATTATATATTTACTGAAAACAATTGAAATGGAATCTAAGACAGACTCTGAGAGAACATGCACTAATTTAACGATCAGATCTGCAAAGTAGGTTTTCAGTGACCTCAACTAGCCAAGTTGGTAGCCCTTTAAAAAGGCCTTTGAGCATGACAGTGGAAGCAGAAAATAGGAAAGAGCTGAATGCTTAAAAAATTGAAAATTACCTGCATGTCAAACTTAAAAACAAACTCAGTATAGTTGGTGTTTGTTACTAGTTGATTATGCCTGGGCTTTGGAAGATTTCCTGTCTTTAAAATGGGGATAATTCCTGATGTAACTACAATGTAAATAGTTTACGTTCTTGTCTTCCATGTCTCCTCTAAGTTGTCTTTAAGTTAGGTGGTGAGGGAGGAATGAAAAGTGTAGATGGTGACATGGTCCAAATCGGTAAGTTTTCATAAAAGGGAAAAAAGGGTAGTCGGATACATGTATAAGTAGAGGCAGTTAATGGATCCCTTGAGGATAACAAGTCTTAGAAGATTCCATTGGTTAGGGGGCAGTGAAAATGTTAAGAGGTGCCCCAAGGTTTGTTAGTTAAAAGTAGTTATTATGCGGAAATTGTAAGCCATAATCTCAGAAGGCTTGGAACCCACAAAATAAAAGGCAGATCAGTGGGTCTGCTCTGGGGATGGAAGGGGTATGGTGTGGGGTTGGTTGACTGCTGTTGATGTAAGCAAGAAAAGCTGAAGACCATGTAGTACATTAAAAGTTAGTATGACCAACAAAACATAGTTAATCAACTATACTCCAATATGAAATAAAAAGTTAAAAAAAAAAAGTTAGTATGGCTTACAGATACATCCTGGGTGGATTATTCTGGGTGGCCAGGGAACTATAAGGGGTGACTTTGGAGGCCAGTTTTTAGGGGGCCCTGAAAATGTTAGGCGTTCAAGCATGGCTGGCATGGGGCCCCCGTGGGGCCGGAGTGGCCATTCCCCAAGTGGCTCATGGTCATGGCTGGGTCCTGGGGCAGCATGGGCTGTGCTTCCTTCCAAGTTCAGTGTCATTTCCCACAGGGGCCAGGTCAGGTGAGGGGGTGGTGGAGAGTGTTCCGTGTTTTCTTCATGGAGGTGGCAATGGGATTTGCCTAGGCGCCACCCAGGAAAATATCTGTTACTTAAAAAAATAAAACAAAGGGTGTTCTCCATAAACACCCTTTTCCCCTATTTTGTTAGGGACTATCCTAATAAAACTGCTTATTACAATAGTGGTTTAACCATTGTCATCTTTTTTTTAATATGGGGTAGCCCATGCAGGTATTGGGTGCTAGGGCCAAAATTGACCAATCACTGTTAAAAATTACTTAAAAGACATTATATGCCTTTAAATGTATACTACATGGTATTTTATCCAGTTAACAGCAGATTTTTTACCCCTGTATTGGAAAGAAGTGTTTCTTTGGTTGCACATGGATGAAGTTACTCCTGTTTTTTATTTAGACTATGTAGTGTGGAAGAGAAACCATTTTGGCCAGTATATAATGTTTGGTTTGTGAAGTAATTACAATTTAAACCAATTCCACCATTTGCTGATTCGTACTTATTCGTGGACTTCTCCAGTGATTGGATTTTTTTCCCCCCAGTTCCCCCATTTAGAGTGTACCATTTGGTGCTTTATAGTGTATATGCACAGTTGTGCAGCCAATTTCAGAACATTTCATCACCTCAAAAAGAAACTGCTATAACCATACCTCATCTTCCCCAGCTCTAGTCAACCACTAATGTACTTTGTTTTTTATAGATTTGCCTGTTGTGGATATTTCATATAAATGGAATCATACAATATGCTCTTTTGTGGCTGGTTTGTTTAACTTATCACAATGTTTTTAAGATTCATCCTTGTAGCATGTAGCAGTACTTGTACTCGTTTTATATTATTGAACTGTAAGAACTTTTTTATATATTTTGGAAACAAATCCCTTACCAGGTAGAATTTACAAACATTTTCTCCCATTCCATGGGTTGTCTTTATACTCTGTTGGTGGTCCTTTACAGAAAAGCTTTTAAATTTCATAAAGTTTGGTTTATTTCTTTTATTGTGTTTTCGGTGTCAAACCTAAGAAACCATTGCCAGATCTTCAGAAAGTTTTATAGTTTCAGCTCTTAGCTTTTATCCATTTTGAATTGATTTTTGTATCTATTGTGAGGTAGGAGCCAGTTTCATTTTTTTTTTTTTTTTTTTTTTTTGATTGTGGATATCCAGTAGTCCCGGCACCATTTGTGAAAGACTTTTCCCCATTGAATGGTCTTTGCCCCCTTTTTGAAAATAGTTACCATAAATGTATATTTACTTTTGGACTCTTCAGTTCCATGTCTATCCTTCCGCCAGTGAAACATTATTCTGATTTCTGTTGCTTTGTACTTTTTATAGATTTTAGTTCGTAATTACTTAATGTGAATGCTTCACCTTTGTTCTTTTTCAAGATTGATTTTGGCTACTTTGGGTTCCTAGAGTTTCAGTGTGAGTTTTAGGACCAGTTTCTATGGAGATACCAGCTAGGATTCTTTTAGGGGTTGTGTTAAATATGTAGATTAATTTGGAGAGTTGCCACCTTAATATTTACTGGTCCATGAATTTGGAATGTTTCTATTTATTTTAATTTCTTTAAATAACTCCATTTTCATTTTCAAAAATTTATTTTCAGTTGTAAAAAACATAACACCATATTTACCATCTTAACTATTTTTTAAGTGTGCAGTTCAGTAGTGTTAATCACATTGTGATTAACATTAACATCTCAAGCTCATCTAGTTACACTGAAAACCATAACCGTTGAACAAAAAGTCCCCATTTCCACCTCTCCCCTGCCAGCCACCAAATCTACTTTTGGTTTCTATAAAGATTGATTCCTTTAGATACCTCATATAAGTGGAATCATACAGTATTTGTCTTTTTGTGACTGTTCGTTCACTTAGCATAATGTCCTTAAGGTTCATCCATGTGCTACATTTGAGGATTTCCCTAAGACTGCATATTCCCTGATATATATACGTATATGACATTTTCCCTACAATTTGTTTATGAACATTTGGGTTGCTGCTTTTTGGGGGTGGCGGGGCGGGTTGGCTCACACCGTGCTGCATGTGGGATCTCTTAGTTCCCCAACCAGGGATTGAACCTGTGCCCCGCTGCAGTGGAAGTGTGGAGTCCTGACCACTGGACTGCCAGGGAATTCCCTGGGTTGCTTCTGCCGCTTGGTAATTGTGAATAATGTTGCAGTGAAAATGAATTTGTGTTCAAGATTGTGCTTTCAGTTCTTTTGTCAACCCACAAAAGTTTGAAAGCTCTTCGTGCTTTGATTGACTAAACTTGTAGGTTCATCCACTCTCTGGATAAGCTTTCTAGATTTGTTGAGTGCATTGAATCAGTAATAAGGACTTATTTCATTTGTAGTGATGATGATGATGACTTTGATGATGAGGAAGCTGAAGAAAAAGCTCCAGTAAAGAAAGTAAGTAAGATACAGTAGTATAAGATTATCAGAAATAGCTAATAACAAAATGATGGGAATTTTTGCCATTGGCTTGTTTTGTGGTTATTGAAAATTGTCTTAGGAGAAGATGATCTCATACTTCACATTTTTCTTGAGTAGGGCTATCCTGGAAACTTTTCTAATAGTGGGGAATTATCTCTTTTCTTTATATAGCCTTCTGTCAGTCTGTTAACCCTTTTGCAACCTTTTGTCAAAATGATTGTTTTTCTTAGCCTGACTGCTGCTTTTGCCATGGTTTGGGGCAGTTTTGTTTGTACTAATATGTCTGTTACGTAGGGAGGGGCATTGATTAAGATTAATTTCTAATTGCAGTCTGTACGAGATACTCCAGCCAAAAATGCACAAAAATCAAACCAGAATGGAAAAGACTCAAAACCATCAACACCAAGATCAAAAGTAAGTGGTAACATACAAATACAAGCTCCATTGAAGTAGTTAGGTTCTTCTGTGGAAGAATCTCCTTTAAAAATTTGATAGGTCTTTGGAGAACACCTGTAGTTGGTGTCGAAGAGCTAAGATGTGATTATTTTATTGGTAATCACTGTCATATAGTTAGACAGTTGACCCTTGAACAGTATGGGTTTAAACTGCATGGGTCCATTTATCACGGTTTTTTTTTTTTTTTGTAAATGCTACAGTACTGCATATCCACGTTTGGTTGAATATGGATGCAGAGGAACCACAGATGTGGAGGGCCGACAAGTTATACACAGATTTTTGGCCACATGGAGGGCTGGCGTCACCTGTTGACATTCAAGGGTCAACTGTATATTGCCGTGGCTTTCTAATGGGGGAGAAAGCCGACAGAAAGATTTTTATTGTGGTACAAACAGTTGTGTCATGTAAGGGTTCTTGCTTGTTGAAAGGTATGTTTATCGCATAGTGCAGTTTCTCTGTGCTGGCCGCATGTTGGGAGATTATCATTTAAATGCTGTGGAATGGGCCCCAGGCATCAAGCTGCATTAACTTTGTTGCTTCGTTCTTGGGGACCTTCTGGTTTCGTTTTTTGATAATATACTTTAAGTGTAGAACTGACCTTGTGTTGAATATAAATGCAGGCTCAAACTATTTCCTATTCCTTTCTTAAGCAATAACTTAAAAATAATTGTTGAGACGAATTCATTTAACTCAATTCTGGTGTATACTTGTTTTTACAAAGGACTGTAAGAATTTTATTGAGAAAATCCAGGTAGGGAGGGTCTTAAGAGTTCTTACGATGTAAAATTCGCCTTTTTTCCCAGGGTCAAGAATCCTTCAAAAAACTGGAAAAAGCTCCTAAAACACCAAAAGGACCTAGCTCTGTAGAAGACATTAAAGCAAAAATGCAAGCAAGTATAGAAAAAGTGAGTAAAACTGTCTTCCTTAAAGGAACTAAATTGGTAATTTTACCTTTCTGGGGTTTGGAACAGGACTGTGCCTCATTTTTTATAGTTAATATGCCTGCCCTTTTGTGGTGTGAAATTATCTCAAAAATGGATTACTAGGTACTTACATTAATTTATAGTCTGTTGATTTTTTTTGCATATTTGAAGTTACATATGCTTTATTTTCCATTATAAAAGGATTACAAGTTAGTTGATTGTAAGATATATTCTTACCTTAGATGTTAAAATGAGAGAGCATTTCCCTTCACCTGTTCTGGTCATGAGATGCCACAGTACCAGCAGAGGGCGTATGAATCTTCTAAAATTGCAAACGGCTGGAAAAGTAGTTTTTGGCCGCGTGGTGTTGTAGTTTTTAAAAAAAATTACTCGTGTTTGACTGTAGTCAGAAACATTCTCCAACAAATTGAGTCATTTCTATTTGCCATTTGCACCAAGATGTCACCAGGCAATACGTGTGATAATATCTTGAATTTTTAAGTGACTAACGTTTACATTTAGTCTCCTTTTGTCTTAGTGGAAATGTGTGAGAAGAGGATTAGCTTTTGTCCTACTTGCCTTGCTTGATTTCGGGTGGGGGGATGCACTTAATAAACTTTAGTGAACTCTGGAGTATGGAGTAATTGGTTTTAATGCCTTGAAACACATTTGAGAGAAACTTCAAAATTCTGTGAATATTCTCAGACCCCAATTATTGAGAATAAATGTGGGATGGTGAGGAAAAGTTACTGACTCCCTTTTCCTGTGTTTTTTCTGTGCTCTCTAGGTTCTACATGGCTTCTGTAGATTTCCTTTCATTGTGCAGTTATGAGTCAATTGGAAAACTAACATTTTAGAACCAGAATGTATTTCTTGATTTTGCTTTAGTACTACTGCAAACCTTTTAGCCTTCCTGGTATCGCTGCTTTATTTTTATCCCTTGCGTGCCGTTCTAAAATGACATTTTAGATACCCCTCCCCCTAATTTTAATATGGTCCTATCTCCTTGGTTTAATTGCAGGCGCATTGAACAATCCTGGGCACTACTGGTAAATTAAACCCAAAGATGGGGAGAGAGGAAAAGGAGAGACAAATGTAGTCCAAACTGAGTATCATCAACAATCCAGACTGAAGTCTTCTATTTTAACTCAATCCCCTT
This sequence comes from Hyperoodon ampullatus, assembly GCF_949752795.1. Lineage (NCBI taxonomy): Eukaryota > Metazoa > Chordata > Mammalia > Artiodactyla > Ziphiidae > Hyperoodon > Hyperoodon ampullatus. Next base: position 15,606,183 of record NC_136917.1, read on the forward strand.
TCCTGATTTGCCACCCACCATGCCCCCCTTCCAGGCTGGAAGCAATCTCTTGATCTCCTAAAACACTTTCTTTTGACTGCTGTGATTCAGTGAACCTTACACTTTGCTTTCTATTACTTGTGCATTTGCCTCACCTCTTTGACCATATTTTAATCACCTTTGTATCTCCCTAGCTGCTCAATAAATAATTTGAATCAAATAAGAATGTATGTGACAATAATTTAAAAGTGTAATTATAGTGAGGTTTATTTTCTAGGTGATGAGGCAGTTAAGTATCTTACACCATACCTGAAGCCTTCTTGATCTTTTTAAAATGCACAGAAGATTCAGGTTACAGGGAAAATCAAAATTTAGTTATCACAATAGGAAACAAAAGTGAAAAAATTAGTGCGTTAAGATAATTCCAGAGCAGAGATAAATATAAACATTTCAAGATTTTTGAAAATATTTGTGACATATACTTTGAAAATAATTTGGTGTTACTACTATTGTGCTTTCTTCCCTGTGCCCATAATTGAAAGGAATGGCGAATTTTAGAGTTTAGTGAAATGTAATAAAGTCTTCCCCCCATTTGACTTCATATACCCCCTGAATTGACTCCCAGGTTAGCACTGTGCTGGACCTGGGTTTTTGGTACATATTAAGTGATCTTTTTAACAATTTTCGTCACTTGTATACACGATACCCAAAGGGGCTATCCTTTTTTTTTTGTATTTGGTCCTGGGTGGTAGAGGGTGGTGATAAAGCCGACTTGTTAGATAAATACAGTAGGCAGTCAAGTTGATGGTTGAGTGCCTGAAGAATCACAAGCATATCTTATACTTTGTGTTTATAGAGTGGCTGGGTGGGGGCAGGGAATTTGAAACTTGGACAAACCTTACTCAGTATGAGAGTACTTGTGGAAGACCCCGAGGTCCTAATATGTTGTACAAACATGTCTTTCTAGGCCTAAAAAAGGATTTATTCAGTATTAAAATGAAGGAGTTGAAGAGACAAGGAATGAATCACAATGATCCATATAATAAACACTCAAATCTGAGGAATTTCATAACAATCTCCCTCAAAAATAGTGTTTCTATACTTACCCTTAATAATGCTTTTGTCTCAATAGGGTGGTTCCCTTCCCAAAGTGGAAGCCAAATTCATCAATTATGTGAAGAATTGTTTCCGGATGACTGACCAGGAGGTAACTGAACTTTGTTGGAGACGTGATCAAATCCAAAATTTTTATTGTGACCTTACGGTTCTTTGTTTAGTCTCTTTAGGTGTTGGCTTCTTTTAAAATGTTCCTAACCACAGACAATACTTCAGATTAAATACATGGAAACTCTTAAGAATTTAGTTGGCAGAGACTGAGAAGATAACTTTTTTAGTACATTTTCCCCAGCTTTTATATAGTTGGTAAATTATCTCTTGGTTACTGAACTCAGTTTTGCTTTTGGTACTATGTTGGCTAAGGAAATGAGCTGTGGTTTTCGTTGCTGCTCCATTTGGCTACTTGGGTCAGTCTGTTCTTTGCTTTCTTGTGAGTTGGCAGAGATGATTTTCTCCATAGATGTTATGGGAAGCACATTTTGCTGAAATCAACCTAAGTGTAAAATGAGTTGAGTTAGATTTTGTATTTCTTAATGTGAAGAAGGTATTTTGTCAGAAGAAAAATCATGCATTTATTTTTACTATCTTATTTATAGTTGCTGACTCGCAGATTGTAAAGGAAAATGTAAAAGCAGTTACACAGGGTTGCTAGGCATCGTGTACATACAGGACATATTTCTGTGTTTAATGGTTTTTGTCAGCGCTCCCTAAGTCTCCTGGATTCAGCTTTCTTCAATAACTTAAATTTGTTATTTAGAGATCTTTTTCTACCACAATATTTAGGACTTAAGTCACTTAAATGGCAGCACTATTTTTCTCAGGTTTGAAACCCTTTCAGTGGTTTAATACTCTTTACTTGTTTATTGTGAGTTCAGCCTTCCTTGTTGTGGTCACGAGATAACCAGTTTGAATCTTTTCGATTCTTTTGGTTGCTATTCTGTTTTTGTGTATATTTGAATCCCAAAAAGCCAGTGTAAATTGTGTGAATTTTCTGCGGACATTTAGTAAACATAAGAGTCCTTTTAAAACTATGCAGTGTGTAATTGTTAATTCAGTATTGAAAATGGTTTGTTTGTTTGTTTTTTGTTTTTTTGTTTGTTTGTTTTTTGTTTTTTTGCGGTATGTGAGCCTCTCACTGTTGTGGCCTCTCCCGTTGCGGAGCACAGGCTCTAGATGCGCAGGCCCAGCGGCCATGGCCCACGGGCCCAGCCGCTCCGCAGCATGTAGGATCTTCCCAGACCGGGGCACGAACCCATGTCCCCTGCATCGGCAGATGGACTCTCAACCACTGCGCCACCAGGGAAGCCCTAAAATAAAATTTTTGATTAGGAAAAATTCAGGTGAAGATAAAGTAACAACTGAAGTTGCAAGGGCCTTCCGAACAGCATGTCAGTCTTACAGCTGAAAATGACTGAATTCACTGCTATCAGAAATATCTTCTGACTTAAAAACTGAAAGCTGTTTTCAAGTGCCAGGATGAAATTTCTGCTATAATAAAAAGTGTGATATCTCAGTTTACTATTATGAAATTATCAAAACATTGAATGTGTCACATTTTTATGGCATAGCTGCAGATGTAAGTAATCACAATGTGTAAAGTATCTTCCCATTACTTGTGCAGTTTTGCTTCTGAAAAAGAGTTATGAGGATTTGGCTAATAAAATCCCCATGGAACCTGAGAAATAGCAAATTTTTGCAAAAACTCTTGAATTAAAGAGTTAATGAAAAAAATTGTACTGCCTTTTGTGGAAAGACTACAGATAAAAATCTTGCTGAATGTTTGTATAAAGTGGCAAACAGTGTTTACTCGAAGCAAAACATGTATTCGCAGGTGTTTTCTTTTCCATTCAATATTCTATATAATACGTACGTCAAGTAGCATCTGGTTTTTGTTGTTTTTTTTTTACATTAGAGTGTCATGAAAATGTTCTTCAGTATTTTTATTCAACTTAATGATTAGCGAATGACTGATATTTGTTGACATGGTATTCAGTTCCCTTGCATTTGAAATCCAATGGCTGTGTTTAAAAACAGTATTTGAGAAAATCCTATTTATTTGAAGCACTGAAACACTTCGAAGAAAAGGCTCCCAAAGTTCTTTTAAATAATCCATTGAGTGAAACCTGCTTATTTAAATGTCTCTTCAGCAGTAGGACCATGTAAACTAAAAGAAGAGTAAAGTCATTGAAGTTCTCCATTGCTTTAAAAGAACTTGTTGAATCCTTTAGAGTTGACAAAAACATCAAGACTATTTTTTTTAAGAGGCATTATTCATGAATAGGAAAAGAAACATCAACTTGAAGTAGATAATTAATACTGCACTTACATGATTGTCATTTGAAATGTTTTTTATCACTTGAAGATTTTGGCTCTTTTACATGGTGTTACTAAATACCAGCATGAGAACAAGTAGAATCAATTATATGTTGAAGAGGGATGTAGAAATTGATGAGGGATCTCTTTTTTGGTCATTGGACAATATTTTTGTTTTTATTTTTTTGCGGTACGCGGGCCTCTCACTGTTGTGGCCTCTCCCGTTGCGGAGCACAGGCTCCGGACGCGCAGGTCCGCGGCATGTGACCCGTGTCCCCTGCATCGGCAGGCGGACTCTCAACCACTGCACCACCAGGGAAGCCCTGGGCAATATTTTAAATCATTCGACTTGAAGAATGGAAAAGCAAGTTAGTCATGGAAGATGGTGTTCTGTGTTTCAACAAACGAGAGGAGCTTGTCTGAGTAGCTAATATGGCAGAACATGCTAAATATATATAGTGTCTCATAATGCTAATGCTAGAATGTGTTCTCATTAATGAAATAATTTGGATATGACCACTGTAGAAACTTAAAATGTAAACAAAATATAAGACTAATTAAGGAATTTTATAAGCAAATTATGCAAAATAAAGAACTGTTGAGTTCCCACATCATCAGGGAAATACAATTAGAGATAAAGAAAGATGTAACTTTGGTATATTTATATAGTTTATTTCAGATAAGTGTACTTAATTTTATGTGTCCCGTGTACAGGTGCATGTTTTTCTCTAAATCTGGCAGCCCTAAAGCAGATAACATGGAGGCACCATTGGCCAAACTGGTCTTCGTTTCCTTAACTAAATATCTAAGTTGTTAAATGTATATTAGTATAAAAGTGACTTTGCGTACAAAAATCACATGATTTTATGTCTGAATCAAAGTATTTGAAATTGAATTATGCCTAAGTATAAATTTCCTTAAAATCAGTTTTTAATTATCTAGAGTGAACCTTTTTGGTGGTAGAATGAAAAATAGATATGTTGAATTGTACAGAGACGTGGTTTAATTTATTGGTGTGTATGAAGTGTTGTGGCTTTTTAACCACATTTCTTTTCTCTTTTTTTTTTTCCAGGCTATTCAAGATCTCTGGCAGTGGAGGAAGTCTCTTTAAGAAAATAGTTTAAACAGTTTGTTAAAATTTTCCGTCTTATTTCATTTCTGTAACAGTTGATATCTGGCTGTCCTTTTTATAATGCAGAGTGAGAACTTTCCCTACCGTGTCTGTTAAATGTTGTCCAGGTTCCATTGCCAAGAATGTGTTGTCCAAAATGCCTGTTTAGTTTTTAAAGATGGAACTCCACCCTTTGCTTGGTTTTAAGTATGTATGGAATGTTATGATAGGACATAGTAGTAGTGGTGGTCAGACAAATGGAAATGGTGGGGAGACAAAAATATACATGTGAAATAAACTCAGTATTTTAATACAGTAGCACTGTTTCTCTTTTTGTTATCCTCTTTATACTTTGTCAAAGAAATACATGTACATAGTAAAAGTGTCAAATAGTATTCCAAAATCTCTAAAATAGTATCCTGCCCTACCCATCCAAATAGTTTTGCTTCTCAGAGTTAACCAATCTATTTTTCATCAAGAGGGCTTAGTGCTTTTACCTTACCACCTCTTGATAATAGTTAATTATAATCAAATGTTCATCAGACCTTCTTATCCACCTATCCTAGCCTTCTCACTCCCAAAGAAAATCTGGCATGTTAAATAGCCTGCAGCAACTTTCTCAACCTGGGTTCTTTATCTGAACCAGAACACAAAATTATTTTTGTGACTATTTTCTTAATTTATCTAAAATAGTACATATATATATTTTTTAATTTTTCTTTATTTTTTATTTTTTTTTTTGCTTTATAACAAATTTAATCAGTTACATACATACACATATGTTCCCATATCCCCTCCCTCTTGCGTCTCCCTCCCACCCTCCCTATCCCACCCCTCCAGGCGGTCACAAAGCACCGAGCCGATCTCCCTGTGCTATGCGGCTGCTTCCCACTAGCTATCTACCTTACGTTTGGTAGTGTATATATGTCCATGCCGCTCTTTCACTTTGTCACAGCTTACCCTTCCCCCTCCCCATATCCTCAAGTCCATTCTCTAGTAGGTCTGTGTCTTTATTAAAATAGTACATATTTGAGATCTATGGGGGAAGATAATTTATTGCATGTGGTGGTTATGTGAGGACATTCAGGGACTAATCCTTGGGACCCCTTCATCTGTTGGACCAAGATTCAATTGCATGATGGTCAGGGCTAGATTGCTGTATATATATTCCTGGTATATCCTCCAGTAGTTTCCCAATAGATGGGGGAAGTATTCTGATTTTTTTGCATACCTGAAAACATCTTGATTTTTGACATCAAATTATTTGCTGCCTTGTAAGCTGAATCTTTTTCTCAGAATTTTAGGTGTGAGCTGCCTTTTTTGGCCTAGTCTATTCCATTTTTGTGTATTCTTTGTATATGACCAATTTTTCTGAGAGCTAATTAAGATTGCTTTATTGGTGGTGGTCTGGAATTTTATGTGTTTTGTAGTCTTGTTCCTGGGCCCTGGGTGGACTGTGGGTCTGTTCTCCAGAGATGAAGTTCTCTGGTCTGGGCCTTTTACTTGGGAGATTTCACCCTCCTACTTAACTCCCATCCATTCTTAGGCCTTCTGTTTGATTCTCTTGGATGTTTTTCTTCATTCCTTTTTGTTTAAACTTTAGGAGAGAGACTTTATTTTCTGTCTTCAAATTTGTGTTGGTTTTATTTTTTTTAACTTCCAAATGCTCTTGCTTGGTTCTTGGGACGTAGTATGTAGAGTCTGAAGAAACTTTCTCATTCCATGCATTGTTTACTTGTTTCCCACACCAGCCGTTTATCTTTTATATTGATTAGGAGGGTGGTACTTGTTGACTGGGCTCTAGTTTCAGATATTTTGATGGGGGTCTGCAGATTTTAAGCCTTTTTATTTCTGGGGTGGTTTTCCAGAGTAAACTAGTTGTGGAGGGTGGGGGAAAATACTGGTGCAGTACTGTCTAGTCTAATCTCAAGTTTCCAGGTGTTGGGTTCTTCTACTCATTTACATTGTGGTTTTCTTCATTGATTATTCAGTTTCTTTTCTCTAGGCCATGTCTGTCCTTGTAGCTTATCTCTTTAATGTCTTTATTTTAATGGAGGCACAGTAGGAGATGGTAAATGTTCAGTGTTCTTTGTTTTTATGTACTTCAGATATAAAAGATCATCTACTTTAAATTGATAGAACAATCCCAAATCACTTAACCATCCTATACATTAATTTAAAAAATTATTGGTGTTCAAATAATGCAACTACATTAAAGTTGAGTCATTCCTTCCCTCGATAGTGTTTTTTATTATACTATGTGATGTAGGAGTGTGGTAATTATTAGTATTAGTCCCTTAACATGTTCAGAAGTAGAATTATACTTGCTGCATAATACTGTCTTAAGCAAATAGTCTGAAATTTTTAATATCTGAGTTGCTTTGTGTAGAAGTTTAACTTTGGTTTACCTGATGGGCACTTTTATGTGGCAGGAAACCCAAAAGGACTTCTCACCATTCTGAGGGAAAGCAATTGGCCTTAACTGGTTGTCCTGTTCCCAGCTCATTAAATAGAGCTAATCAGATCCAGATAGGGCTTCTGTTTTGGAAACGCAGGAATTAAAGATTTCCCTGTGCCTCAGAAGTCACTAATAGTGCTAGTTACTGGACATCAGCTAACTAAACATGGTAGTAATCTGAAAGTTGAACCTACTACTCTAGGCTTGTGACTTAGGAAATTCCTCTTCTGGGCTTCCCTGGTGGCACAGTGGTTGAGAGTCCGCCTGCCAATTGCAGGCGACACGGGTTCGTGCCCCGGTCCGGGAAGATCCCACGTGCCGCAGAGCGGCTGGGCCCGTGGGCCATGGCCGCTGAGCCTGCGTGTCCGGAGCCTGTGGCGTCTGGAGCACAGGCTCCGCAACGGGAGAGGCCACAACAGTGAGAGGCCCGCGTACCACACACACAAAAAAGGAAATTCCTCTTCTAAAGAAAGTGACTTCCTGAGAGTAAAAAGTGAGTGTCCTGAATTCAGATTTTTTTTTTTTTTTGGTAACTTACAGTATTTAAAAAAAAAATTTTTTTTGAAGTATAGTTGATTTACAGTGTGTTAATTTCTGCTGTGCATAAGAGTGACTCAGTTATACACATAGACATTCTTTTTTATTCTTTTCCATTTGGTTTATCACAGGATATTGAATATATTTATTTATTTATTTATTTTTTATTTTTTGCTTTATCACAAATTTAATCAGTTATATGTATACATATGTTCCCATATCCCCTCCCTTTTGCGTCTCCCTCCCACCCTCCCTATCCCACCCCTCCAGGCGGTCACAAAGCACCGAGCTGATCTCCCTGTGCTATGCGGCTGCTTCCCACTAGCTATCTACCTTACGTTTGGTAGTGTATATATGTCCATGCCGCTCTTTCACTTTGTCACAGCTTACCCTTCCCAGGATATTGAATATAGTTTGCTGTGCTATACAGTAGGACCTTGTTTATCCATCCTATATATAATAGTTGACCTCTGCTAATCCCAAACTCTCTGTCCTTCCCTCCCCCCGCCCCAGCAGCCACAAGTCTGTTCTCTATGTGAGCCTGTTTCTGTTTTGTAAATAAGTTCATTTGTGTCATCTTCTAGATTCCGCATGTAAGTGATATCATATGGTATTTGTCTTTGTCTGATTTCACTTAGTATGATAATCTCTAGGTCCATCCGTGTTGCTACAAATGGCATTATTTCATTCTTTTTATGGCTGAGTAGTATTCCATTGTATGTTCCACATAATCCATAAAGATGTTCCACATCTTTATCCATTCAGCTGTTCATGAACGTTTAGGTTGCTTCCATTTCTTGGCTGTTGTGAATAGTGCTGCTGTGAACATAGGGGTGCATGTATCTTTTTGAATTACAGTTTCGTCAGGTAACTTTCTAGTTTTCTGCAGAACCTCCACACTTTTCCATAGCGGCTGCACCAATTTACATTCCCATCAACAGTGTAGGAGGGTTCCCTTTTCTCCACCCTTTCCAGCATGTGTTATTTGCAGACTTTTTAATGATGGCCACTGAAGTCATATTTTTATATATTTGTATTTCAATCCACTGTGTTGTATCTTTTTGGCCAACGGAATCCTTTTCGAGCTTGTTCCTACCATCACTGACTCCAGTAAGTAGTCTTTGATACGAAGTTTTTCCGCTTTCTAGTGTGACAATGTTCCAGGCTTACCTTGAACAAGATAAACAGCTTTTCTTTCTAGACCTGGAATGATCCTTTTTTCCAAGGAGCTCTGGTTTCTTATTTAAAAAGAATGGCGTTTAGAGACCACAGCCCTGGTGGGAGTGATACTCATTAATACTGAACCCAGTATTGTTTAGCAGACTTAACCTGGATGATCGGATCAGACCCTTTGGAAAAGCAAGGGGAACATTTTGAGCACTAGGAGGGCAGAGACACACTTGTCGGCTGTCTGCAGGAAGCTTCTTTTCATTTGGTATCTTAGTATCTTTATCACATATGGTTAGGTTGTGGGTGAGAACAGAGTTACCTTCAACGTGAACCAGAGGACAAAATAGGTTAATAAAGTAAGGCCATTTGGGGAGAGCAGATCAGGCTGTCGAAATTACCGGATCATGCACATGGTAAAATGAGGTTTATGGTGGTGTGTCGTAAAGCTTGCATAAAGCTTGCTGGTGGAAGCTATTAACTGGATGATGGAGGTGGGGTGGGGAGGTTATGTTTACATTGCCTTGGGGGGTGTTTTTCTTTGAAATTATCCAAGAAAAAAGGTTGAGGGTCACAGAAAATACCCTATTAAGGGTTAGTAGTCTGCACTGTGGAGATGCAGGGTTAAAGTTATTTCAGAAAGTGTAAGGCCACCTTCCAGCCACATCTTAACGAAGAGCCATTTGCTCCTTGACTCCTGAACTTGGCAGTAGACATCCCTTTTTAATCTGAAAGTTCCAAGAGCTGATTTTGTGCTACTTTGTGTCTACTTTTCTGATTAAGCTACTTCATCCTATTGAAGACTTGAGGCTGCATTTGTCCTATGTTCATAGGCTGGAGGTTCTCTCATCTTTCTCCAAAATATTTGTATTCTACAGACTCCCTGAATTTTGTGATTCTTAAAGATTGGAGAGAGGTGGAAAATGAGTGTCAGATTGCAGTGCTGTTAGTGTACTTTCACTTGAAGATGAGGTAGGAAGAATCTAAACATTTAAGTACTGTGTCCCAAAGTATGTATTTAAGACTTAGGATTAATTAGCAAGCAAAACAGGTAACTGCCCTCCAGGGCTTGCATTCCATTGGGGAAGCAGTCAGCATACATTCTCAGCTACCCTTCAGACAACCAGGAATTTTACAGGTAAGAATTTGCTCAGAAAATTGTGAATTTGCCAGCCGAGAGCTAGGAATTGAATGTAGTTGAGTCCGACTCCCAACACCAAGCTAGCACATAGCCACCTGGCCCCAACTACCATACTTCTGCCTGGACTGGTAACAGCTTTTCTGCTGGCCTCCTTACTGCCACTGTCGCACCATTCCAATGTATTCTTACCAGCTGCAGTAAGCTTTAAAAACAAACTGGATTTTGACCCTTAGTTTCAAAGCCTTTGATAAATTGCCAAACAAATGGGTATATCCACACTGAGTGCTACTTGGCAATAAAAAGGAACAATGATAAAAGCAACAAGGGATGAGGCTGAATTTGAAACATGCTGAGCAAAAGAAGCCAGACACAAAAGAGCACATATTATATGATTCCGTTTCTGTGAAACTAGAATCTAGTGCCAGCAGACTAGTGGTAACTTGAGACTAGTGATGGGTGTGGTGGGAGGTTGCCTGAGAAAGGTGTTTACAGAGGTATAAACATTTGTCAAACTCCAAGCATTTAAAAGTTGTACATAGGGGGCTTCCCTGGTGGCGCAGTGGTTGAGAGTCCGCCTGCCGATGCAGGGGACACGGGTTCGTGCCCCGGTCCGGGGAGATCCCACATGCCGCGGAGCGGCTGGGCCCGTGAGCCATGGCCGCTGGGCCTGCGCGTCCGGAGCCCGTGCTCCGCAACGGGAGAGGCCACAACAGTGAGAGGCCCGTGTACCGCAAAAAAAAAAAAAAAAATAAAAGTTGTACATAAATAGTGCCTTAAAAGGCCTTTGAAGGTTTCTGACAGGTACCTATTGCCTGTTTTCACCCTCTTGCCACTCTTGGCTAACCCTGCCTGTCACCTAGCCTTTTCCCACTTGCAGGCAATTGACATCTTTTGCCTGGAATATTCCCTTGTGTGGCTGGCTCTCCCACTTTTGGGTCTTAGCCTAAGTATTGCTAATTGGTGTTCTCTATCCCACTGTTTTTCTTCAAAGTGCCGATAAGCTTGAATTTATCTCTTGGCTTATTTGCCCATTGCCCGTCTTCCTTAGTAGAAGTAAAGTGCTTTTTCAAAGCAGGGGGTTTGTGTGTCTTCACCCAGGGCCTGACACAATAAATAGTGATTGATTGAATTGGTGACAAGTGACTGCCAAATTAGTGACCCATATTAAGTGCTATATGAACATGTCAAATTTGAATAGGAAAAGCTCATCTGTATGGTAATAAGTTTGCAGGTGTGAACAATGGAAAGGAAGAATGTTAAAATGACAGGATTTAGAGTCTAAAGGTTCTTTTCAGTAAATTAAGAATGATCCTTGGGCTTCCCTGGTGGCGCAGTGGTTGAGGGTCCGCCTGCCGATGCAGGGGACACGGGTTCGTGCCCCGGTCCGGGAAGATCCCACATGCCACGGAGCGGCTGGGCCTGTGAACCATGGCCGCTGAGCCTGCGCATCCGGAGCCTGTGCTCTGCAACGGGACAGGCTGCAACAGTGAGAGGCCCGCGTACCGCCAAAAAAAAAAAAAAAGAATGATCCTGCTTCCCTACTTCATGAAATAGTGAAGAAAAAGATAATGTGATAACCTGAAAACCATAATTAGGATTATTAATAATAGCTAAAATCTTTGGAGCCTTCATTGTGAGCCAGACCGAATGATCTCATTTGGTAACTCGCAGCACCTTAACACTTGGTACTGTTGGAAGCTTGCTGGAATTTATAAGTAAATGTTGGAGGCAATATTCAAATCCAGGACCTCTAACTTGAGTTTATGCTCTTACTAAGAACTTCACTTGACGGGACTTCTGGGTGAATCTTACTTGGGTGATAGCTTTATTTGTGAAATCAACAAACACTATCTGAGGCTTGAAAAAAATTGCAGGCATTTTAGAATATAAATAATTATGGACCCATTTCATTCAAAAGTAATAGGAAATTGTAAGTCTGATTATTGGCCGGGAGATACTTCAAACACCCCACTTTAGCAGGTAGTAGGCCAAACCCACCTCTTGACTGGGCTGTCAGAGGTCTTTATAAAGTAAGATAAGCATGGTGATGTCACAGGACCCAAGGGAAGCATATCTGTTTTGTGGTTGGGCATTGCATGCTGTCTTGGGATTTGCTGGTTCTGGCAGTGAGAATGTCTAAGTAAATTCAGCCCAGTGCTTCACACAAGAACTTTCTCCATCGCTCAGCACCTAGCTTTGAAAAGGTTTTCTGCACTTGTGTCCAGTGCTGAAACAGGCTGTTTAAGATGGCCTCAGCTTTGAAAGGGAACTTAAATAAAATAGCTTGCAGGGAAGCCTGATAATTGGAACAAGTGCTGATAGTTCATATTCCATGACTCTAGGAAGTAGCACTGTTTGACAGTGTCTCCCTCAGTTTCAGTATACGTGAAATGGGGATATCAGCCATAGCCAGTGACACAGGAAGTTTTTAACCAAATAGTCCGGATTCCCGAGTTTTGCTTTTTGAGCTTGTTCAGATTCTTTCCCTCTATGACAAACCCTTAGCATCAGGCCAAAGCAGAGCCTAGCTGTCTGGAGCTCTAGACAGTGTGAGACAGTTCACGTGTGACAAGAGCACCTACATTTTGAGGTTGGTGGCAAGGACAGGAGTGATTCCTCTGAAGTGGCGAGGGGGTTAGAAGAGATGCCCTTCGAAGGGACCTGGTTAAAAGAATCAAACTGCTTAGTGTGCAAAGAGTGGCAAATCTCAGCCTGGAGGCCGGCAAAGGGCCTAGAGTGGTCGCTGGCCATAGTCCTGCTGGCTCCTTCCGGGCCTGTATAGCCTGACCGGGCTGGGCTGCAGTGAAGCCTTGGGGACGCTAGGTGGCAGCCGTGCGTTTCCAAAGCTGGCTCACCTACCGGAGAGCCCAGCTGCGATCTCGGGAACCGACCCGGGAGCCCTGGAAGGGGGGTGGTGGGGGTGGAGGCTTAAGAGACGCCCTCGAGATCCCCTCCCCTCAACGGCAGGGACGGAGATTGAAAGGGGGCTCACATAGGGTGGCCAGCCGTCCGAGAGGGCGCCTGGGACATGCCACGATCCTGCGTGAACTCACAGAGCGGGTAAAAGCGACCCCCTTAAGTGGAGCCGCCCCCAGGGCTGGGTCTGACCCGCCCCTTCCCTGCTCCCCACTCAAGCGCTGGTGGGTGTGAGTGCGAGTAGCGAATGTGGGCGAGCAAGGACGTTCCGCACCTAACTGCGTTCTTGGGGCCCGCAGCCTGTCCAGTTCCGGCAGCGTTTGCGCCGTGGCGCGGGGTCATTGCACCCAGGCGCAGAATTCCGACGGCTTCGAGCGCTCACCAGCTCCAGCCTAGCTGGCTCTGCCCCTTCGGAGCTGCCGGTCCCGTCGCCGAGAGTCTGAGCGCCTCCCTCCAACCCGGAGCCGCCAGGAGAAGGAGGAGGAGGCAGTGGAGAGGCTGCGGCAGGCAGGCAAGCAGGCAGGGCCGCCTTTGATGTGGGCGCGGCGCACCCAGGCTAGCTGAGCGCCCGTCCGGCCGCGCCCCGAGGGGGGAGCCCCCGGGCCCCGCATCCTCATTGTGCCGGCTCGGGCCCGGGCCCGCCCCCGGCCCCCCGCCCCCTCGCCGCCCGCGCGTAGAAAACGCCCCGGCCGCCGCCAGTGGTGGGAGGTGGCGATGCGCACGGCCGGAGAGACGCGGAGGAGGAGACATGAGCCGGCGGGCGCTCAGACGGAGCGGCCGTGACGCGTTCGTGCTGCAGCCGCGCGCCCCGGCCCCGGAGCGCTGACCCCTGGCCCCGCGCAGCCCCGCGCCTCGCCTGGAGAGCGCGCCCCAGCTTCCAGCCCCGCCGTGCATGCTGCCCCCGGAGTAAGCCGGGCAGCCAGCCTCCCGCAGACGCCCGGACGGCCGGACGGCCGGCAGTGAGCAAGCTTTCTCGCACCGGCCGGTGCCTCCTGCACAGCGGCGGCCGCCCCGCAGCCCCCGCTCCAGCCCGGAGGGCGCAGCGCTCGGGAGGAGCCGCGCGGGGCGCTGATGCCGCAGGGCGCGCCGCGGAGCGCCCCGGAGCAGCAGAGTCTGCAGCAGCAGCAGCCGGCGAGGAGGGAGCAGCAGCAGCGGCGGCGGCGGCGGCGGCGGCGGCGGAGGCGCCCGGTCCCGGCCGCGCGAAGGGGACATGTGCAGGCTGGGCTAGGAGCCGCCGCCTCCCCCCCCGCCCAGCGATGTATTCAGCGCCCTCCGCCTGCACTTGCCTGTAAGCGCCCGCGTGCGGGGCTGCCCACCCTGCCTGGACGTCTGTCCGTGTGCCTGTGGCTCTGTCTGCCCGCCCGGCCGTTCTTCTGACTTTCCGACTGCGTATCTGTCTGTCTATACGCGGGTTCCCTCCCTCCAGTCCCACTGACTGCCTCTCCATCTCTCTCTCCCGCAGGTGTTTACACTTCCTGCTGCTGTGCTTCCAGGTACAGGTACGTGGGCTCCTGACTCTGACCTCCCCCCCAACCCGCCCCTGTCTCCCGGTACGTGTCTACCCACCCTCCCCCGGGCCGCGCCCCCTCCTGTGCCCCACCCCTCCTGGGCGCCGAGCCCAGTGCACCTGTTCCCAGGGCGCGGAAGGGTGGCTCCAAATGCGCCCAGCGCGGGCGGGGGACCGGCCAAGGGCAAGGGGATCTGTTGCGGGACTCAGGCTGGCGCGGGCTGCCACGGCCCCTGTCGGCTTCGGCGGGGAGAAGATGCTCGGAGCCGGCGGCCTCAGCCGCTACAATGTGCCCGGCTCCAAGCACCCCCCCACCATCTCCCCCCCGCCTCCCCGCCCGGCCCGCAGCCGGTGAGGAGTCAGGACGTAGGGATTTTCTCTGCCAACCGTCCCTTAACATCTCCGCTCGCTCTTCCAAACAAAAAGGCTCCTTTCAACCGAGTGGATTTGGAGTCCAGGGAGAAAGCTTCAGTTGTAAATTACTCTGTGGTTTCAAAGGCGTTTGCAGCATTGAGAGAAAGAGAGGGAGAGAGAGAGAGAGAGGAGAGAGAGAGAGAGATGTTGTGCTAGGAGGGGAGACTGGGGTGAGAGCGAGCAGAGCGGGGCGCCTGGGCAGAGGGACCACTGCCTGCGAGGCGGCTCCGGAACGGGCCGCGCTCCGCAACGCACACCCTTGCCCAAGGTAGTGTAGCCCTCAGCTGGTTCCCCGCCTCGCTCCCCGCTCGCTCGCTCTCCTGAATCAGAAGAGGGCTTGGCGCTCAGCCTGGAAAGCACTTGCTAAAATCTGATCTGTTACTTCAGCAGCTTTCAGACTCGGGAAGGTCTTGGCACGCAGACAGTTGGAACACTGGGGCTTCCAAAGCCGTGGAAATGAAGGAAAAGGGTTGGGGGGCGGGGGGAGGGAAAGAGAAGAGGGACTGAGGGAGCTGACTTCAGCCCCGATTAGAACCAGACCAGGCTGCCTCAGCTTGGAGGGGGGGCGCAAAGGGAAAGGGAATAGGAAGTGCCAGCTGCCCTAGCCCTCCACCACCTAGTGCTCTGACGGAGGCGCCCTAGGAGGAGCTGGGCTGGGGCCAAAAGAGATTATCTGCCCCTTCTCGCTCTGGGTTGAAGGCAGGTGTCCTCTTAGGGTTCGAGAGGATGCTTGGGCCTTAGCTTTCTGGACTCCCGAGGTGCCCAGGGAGAGCACTGAGCAGGCAAAGTGGTGGTTCTCCCAGGTGTGTGTGTTGAGCGCTGTTGAGACTCACGGGTCTCTTGCGGAGGGCAGCGGCGGCGGTGGTGGTGAGACTGCTTATCTCCCCTCCCACTCCTAAGAGAGAGCTGTTACCGTCGGGATGGACATTGAGGTGAGGGCAACTAGTTGGGACTGGGGGCTGGAAGGATGGATGGACAGACTGATGGGTTCTTTCCTTCTGTTGGCCAGGCTGGGGTCCCCGGTGACTCCTTGAATCAATACAACTGGAGTCAGTAACTTAAGACTGGCCGTTTGCCAAAGCAGATGTGACCCTGTGTGGTTGCAGGGGGCAGGGTGGGGAATGGCTGGTGTCAGAGAGAGAGGCCAGTGCCAGGCATGGCCTGCTTGGTTTGCAGCTGAGTCCTCAAGCAGAGGGCAGTCCCCAGGGTCACCCCGGGGGACTGCTTGTCTGACCTGGGGGAGAGCTCTTTTCCTGAGTGCTGAGCCTGGGGCCGGGGACGATGAAATGGGCATAAAGTAGAGAGATGGTTTCAGACTTTGTTGCCCAGGCCTCTTGTTACCTGCTGCCTCTTGGTCCTTGAAGAGGGGCTGCTGTGTGGTCTTTGTGTTCTGGGGCGGTTGGGGGGGAATGTGAGGGAGGGAACCTGGACTCTGCATCCCACCTCCACGTCCTGGCCAGAGCTAGAGCCAGCCTGTGGGGGGGGAGGGGCGGGGAGGGGAAAGCTGGGTGGGCCGTCTGGGTTAGGTCCATTGGGGTTACGCCTTCAAGCAGGTGAGGGAGCCTCCTCTCCCCCACCCCCGCCACCTCCCCCTTCCTTTGCAGCCTTTCCCGTTGCAAACTGCCTTAGGACTGACTGATGTTTTTAACCCATGATCCATGCACCCTTAGGATATCTAAGGATGGGATTATGGGAGAGGGGTGGTCCCTGAAACACTGTGCAGAACGGTGCCCATATATGCAGTGTATGGGAGATGGTTCTCAGCTCCCCACAGAGTTTTGAAAGCACCCATGATTGCTGAAAGATAAAGCAACGCTACCCTAGGGAGTTATAGACAAAATTGGCAGGCTCACATCCTCCTTTATGCTCGAGGGACAAGACGGAGTGTTCGTTAGAGGTAAAGATGAGGGCTGGGACCCTTGTGCTAGCTGCGAGAGTCTGGGGTCTGCTCCCCACTGAGGTGATGGGCCAACACCGGGAGAGCAGCTGCTTCCTGGACAGGGTGCATTTGGAGGGTGGTAGTGAGAATGCCCTTGGTGAGCAGGGCCCAGGGGAGGCTCCCTGCACCGTGGGAAGGGCTCAGGGCTTTGCCATCCTGTGGACTGCACCTGAACCCCAGCTCCATCTTTCCCTATATGTAGACCTCTGCGAGACTTAGCTTCATCATTTGTGACATGGGTGACCCCGAGGATGAATGGTATATATGATAGGCGTGGAAGAGGTTTTGCGAATTCTCATCCCCCAGGAGCACATTGGTCTTCTGGGAACTCTGTACACCTATGCCTTTCCTTCCCCCGCCTCTGTGTTTTGGGGAACTGGTCCAGTCCTAGCAACAGAGTTTCTGGGCTCCTCCCCTCCTCCATCCATCATCAGCCACCAAACCCCAAATGGGCCCCTTGCCTCCAGCCACATTTCTGTGAACACAGTCAATGCCAGACACTGCCCGCACCGCCCCCCCCCCCACACACACACAATGTGGTGAGCCCCGCCCTCCCCTGCCAGCAACCCTGGGAGCGGGAAGCTGGGAATTTAATAAAATCCCTTCTCCACACGACTTGGGACACCGTGGATAGCTCAAATCGGAAGAATTTTAAAAATTTCCAAGGAGAGCAAGCGGCGTGACCAGTAAATTGCTTTTCTGCACTTGGCTGAGCGCTGACAATGACACCGGGCTGGGCCTTTCACGCAGCTCGGCCGGCACCTGCCTGACATTGTTGCTGCCGCCAGGCTCGGCGAGGTCCTGGCCTTCCCCAGACAGGCCAGGCGTGAGGCGGGCCAGGGCAGGGGGGGGCCGCCCACTGGCCCCTCAGTCCCTCCCTCCCACAGCGCTGCTTCCTCTCTCACCGCACTTGCTCAAGTTTGGAAGTTTCCTTCCGTGCCTTCTCTAAGGCTGACCACCCCCATGCCTGGCCTCTTCAGTGAGGTGTGGAACCTCTCTTCAAGCTGGCTAGGATGGGGAAGCCAGAGACAGAGTCCTTTGGGACGCTGTCCTATTGGATTGTACTTTTAATTTCTTGAAGAAGCAACCTCATCCATCCATTCGTCCATCCAGTAGGGTATTTGTTCATCAAATGCTTGTGGGAGCCTGCTTCATGCTGCCCCTGGAACAAGACTAGTCCGTTCCTGGCCTCAAGGAGCTCCCAGTCTAGAGAGGGAGAGTGCCAGATAAACAGGAGTTCCTTCAACCCCACCCCTCCTGTCCCACGCTGTGAAGTGTTGAGAGGTAGGGAGCATCCTCCAGCCTGATGGGGGTGGGGGCAGGGGAGGGGTGGGGCGGGAGCGGGGGAAACCAAGGCTGGGGAGAAGTGACCTGCGTTTGGTGAGAAAGTGCTACTTGTATGAATTTCCAAGTGGCTCTTGCATCAGGAAATTCCTTTCATCCTTTCTACCATTCTACAAGGGAGACTGGAGTAGGAGGAATATTATCATATTCCTACCTCACAGACGGGGAAACTGAGGTACAGAGCGGGGAAGGGATTTTTCAAGGCCATGGCTAAGACCCAAGACTCTGAAATCGAGACCTTGTGTCCTTTCCAGCACACCAGGCAGACTTTTTCAGAAACACTGCAGTTGTTCAGAAGGAATACTGACAGGGAAATGGAGTCTCCAGAGGCATGCTAGGGGCCCTTAGTGAGAGATCCGGTTGGATCCCCCTGATAGGATCCCTTATTAGGGGATGATCAGAGGCCAGGTGGGCATCTCTGTGGTTGAGGCCATCTGACTTGGTGTCTGCAGGCCCCGATCTTCCTGGAATGTTCTGGTCTAAAACGGTTTCAGAGCCAGAAGTGGGTGTTTTTTTGGGGGTAGTGGGGCCTAGGGGATCTAGCTCTCTCCTTCCAGTTTCTTTCCCAGCATGGAGGGCTATGGGGGCACCCTGCCAGCCTTCCTGCAGCCCAGCAGTGTCACCTGCTGTGAGGCAAGGAGGAGGATTTTGAACATTTCTTGTGGTTGGTGCAGCCAGTGTCCAGCAGGCTCTGGGCAGCGTGTCAGGGCCACAGCGTTGCTTCCTCCCAGCCCTGGGTGGCTGGGAGGGCACATTGGACCCCCAAAGGGAGAAGGATGGGGACAGGGAGAAGACTTTCTGTCCTCAGCAGGATCTTTTGGTTCTGACCTCGTCCTGTAGCAGGGAAGTTGTTGGTGTGGGAAATCAGGGCGTAGGCCCATCAGGGTAACAACTATACTGGTAGCTGCCGCCGGGTATTGCATGCTCGTTCCGTGGCTGACGCTTTCTCATAGCATCTAGGCTGTGCCTCACAACCAGCCTGGAATTAGGGAATTCTACAGATGAAGAAAGGGAGGCTCAGAGGCATAAACTAATCTGCCTTTGGTTGCACAGCAGGAGAGAGAGGCCGAGTGGGATTCAACTCTAGCTTGCCCACTCTAGGACCCAGGCTTATTAAACAGCACTTTAAAGGCTCTGGAATCTGCCAGGCTGGTTCAAAGAGTTGCTCTGCCTTGTCTTTGCTGTGTGACCCTGGACAAGTTACTTAACCTCCCTGGGTCTCAGCTTCTGCAGGCATAAAATGGGAAGAGAACAACCAGCAAAACAGCTCCTACTTCCTAAGGGTGTGGAACAGGGGAGAGTGCAGAACCCAGGGCTCTGAAATCTTGTCTGCCTTTCAAGACCTAGTCCCTGTGTCTCTTGTTCTGAGAGGACTCCCTTGGTTCCACCCCTCTGTCCGTGGATTAAGCTCCCCTCACACATGGCACTGCCACCTCCTGGTGACTGGGGAGAGGGAAGGTGTTGTTTCCTTTCTGAGGGCCGGGGTTGTCTGATGAACATCTGTGTGCCCCATATTTTGTGCTGGGTTGGGTTTTCCCCCTACTCACAAGGACCCGTGGCTGAGCACTTAGGGAAGAGCAACGCCAAGGGCCCTGTCAGTGTGGCCCAGGCTGGAGGAGAGCCACTGGGCCTCCGGAAGGGCTGAGGCCTGCTGTTGGCACCTTGGGTCTGACGGTAGGAATTTGTTCTGGAACATCAGTGCGTAAGCGGGCCCCTGAGGCTTTAGTCAGTCTTGCTGGTAGGGCCTGGAAGATGACTGGGTTTTGTTTGCTCCGACCTCTAAACGGCGTAAGGCCTCAGGCCCATTTAAAATGCTGCTGTGCCAAGGATGCGGCCAAAGACAAGCCCCCCATAGGCCACAGGGCAGAAAGACTCTCAGGGTGCCTGGGTTGGAGTCCTGGCTCTGTCACTGGCTCATTGTGTGCCTCGGTTTCTCCACCTGGGCATCAGTTAAGTGAGCTAGGTGGCTTCTGTGGTGCTTGAATGTGTGGGCTTTGGCATAGGAAAGACCTTGGTTTGAATCCTATCTGTGCTGCTGAGTCACTGTTCAGCAAATTTCTTAACCTTCCACCCTCTGCACCTTGGTTTTCCCCATCTGTATAATGGGGTAATGAAAGGTACCTACTTCTTAAGGGTTATGGTGAGGACTAAATAGGATAATGCACACAGAGTAGCTAGCACTGTGGCTGACACTCAGTAAATAATTGAGAAATAGTAATTGCTCAATCAATTATATGCTCTGTGTGTGTGTTAACGTGCTGCAGCGTGCTGAAGAAAGCTAGGAGGGCTGCGCTTCTTGCACTGGTGACATCAGGCCCCCTCTAGTCTGAGCATAGGTCTTGGATTTGGGTCTGAATTTGATCCTTATTACACCACTCACAGGCTCTGTGCCCTTGGGAAAGATCCTTAACCTCTCTGAGTCTCTACCTCCTCGTCAGTTGAGAAATAGGAATAATAATACCATTCCTAGGGCCTGTTGGGAGGATTAATTGAAACCATGTCTCGGACCTGGTATGCAGTAGGCATTCAATTATGGTGCTGCCCCGCATTAGCAATCAGCAAACATGGCTGGCCCTGGACTGAGTTTTGAGTGGGATGAAGAAGACATCTAAGGCTTCAGCTTTTTTCCTCCATGATCCCTGTGAAGAGATGGCAGGTGCTTTGGCAGCTTTGTTTACCACTCTCCCCATCCCACCTGTGCCTTGGAACCTCTTAGCACTTTGTCATTGCTCTGTGACGCAGTGCGTTCTCTACTGGGGCTCACAGGGATGTATAGGGGCTCAGGCTCTGGACGCAACCCACCTGGGTCATACCCCACTTTGGTCACTTGGTAGCTACGTGATTGAGTGAATTCTCGGCTTCTCTGTGGTTCATCTTTAATATAGGCATCAGGATGGACCCTCCCTCTTGGGGTTGCTATAGGGGGTGAACTGTGGTCACTTGGGGGAAGCACTTGGCCCAGCACATGGCTCATAAGTGCTGAGTAAATTTGAGCTGCAGTTATACATTTGACTCTGGTGTGCCTAGAGGCCTGCTTGTCTGCCAGCTCCTGGTTCCTGGAAGTCAAAGGAGGCCTGGCCCATCCCATGGGCCCTGTGGCACCTGGCATGGACCTGGCACGCAGCATGAATGTCAGCAAGTGGAGGGGTGGGGAGAACAGCTTCTCTGAGGGCCGGGCATCTGTATGGAGCCCCCCAACCCTGTACCAGGTGTGGGGCATGGGGTGCTCAGGACCTGTCCCAGCCCTCGGGGATTTGAGAGAAATCTGAGGGATCTGTGCAGGGGGCAGGGGCCCAAGGGTGCAGAGGGTGTTCTGATGAAGGGCCCTGAAACCAGACTCAGGGCAGGAGGATCTTGCCTGGGAAGGTGTGCCATTTGAATCTTGAAATAGGAACAAGCTGGGTGAAGAAGACTCTGAGCATCTCTCTCTGCGTGTGTGTGTGTGTGTGTGTGTGTGTGTGTGCGTGTGCGCGTGAAAAAGCCTTTGCAGGCACATGGACCATTTCTACATGGAGCAGGGAACAGCTTGATGTGCTCAGGGGACTCCAAGCTGTTTGGAATGGCTGGCGCATCAAGTTCAGGAATGGGGGTGATATAAAAGGCCATGGTGGGCATTGAATGCCAGAATAAAGGGCTTGTTTATTACTTCTTTGACATGCATGACCCCTCTCCCCACCCAGGGGCTTCAAGGGAGAGGGATTGGAAGGAAGGAGAAGAGGAGGAAAGAAGGGAGCATGGGTCTTCTGGAGTCCCCCCCACCTCTCAGGCTGGCTGCAAGGTTGACGGGCCGCGGTACCCATATTGACAATCTGTACAGAGCAGGCTGATGTATGGGGAGGAGGAGCTCCTGGTCAGCGCCTTGGGTGGCAGCAACCCCCCCCGCTCCCGTGCTGACGGCTCAGCCCTGCCAATCAATACATTGACAGCCCCAGGAGCTTAATGGACAGGTTGGGGGTGGGGAAGGGCCCTTTGGAGCATCACTCTGTCCTGGCTGGGATGGATGTGGGGAGTGTGACAGGAGAGAGGGGAGAAACCTGGGGCTAAGGGGTGGCTGGGGGCATCAGTCTGAGTGAACCAAGCTCCGATTCAGGGGTGGGCCCAGCCTCCCTCCTCCGCTTTCTGTCCAGGGGTGTCAGCTAGGGGAAACTGATGGACTCCAGAGCCAGAGGTGGGTTCAGTTCTTGGCTGCATCAGTTTCTGTACAACTTAGGCAAATCCCTTAGCCTCTCTGTGTCTCCCTTTATCATGGGGATGGTAATCGTTCTGACCTGCCCAGGTCCTGCGAGGAGCGAGGAGCGAGGAGACAGTGCCTGCAAAGTGCTTAGCTTGGACCCTGGCACTGAGCGAATGCCCACTAAGTGGGAGCCAGCGTTAGTTTCGTGCTTAACGACAATAATAATCCCCGGAGCACTATGACTGGCATCAACTCCTGGGCCTGAGTCCAGGCTTGCTCTCGAGGAAGAGTTTGGGAGCTGCATTTCAGGGTGGAGAGGGTGCTGCTGACTCTACAAGGGGCCACTCCTGGAATGGGGTGTAGGTCTCAGGTTTGAATCCAGAATTTGGAGAAGCTCTGAAAGCCCTTGACATGGCTGGCCCCAGTGCTACTTCTGGAGGGGGAGGCAGGCAGTGGTGGAATGTGGCTGGAAGTCTGTGGGCTGCCTCTCCTGGGACCAGGGAGACCCTCCCTTTCTGGGCAGGCTGCCTGGAGACAGGGGCGCGGATTCTCTGAGGCCTCGAGGATGGGTACCTGGGTGGGAGGGGCAGTCTGACCCCTTCCTCCTCTCTTGGGTAGGGGGTGAGCTCAAGGCCTTAGTCCTTTCATGTTTAATCCTCCACCTCAGTCCCTGCTCCACATATGGCTTGTGGCTGGAGCCAATTGCTTTCCTGAATGGGGGAAAGGAGGTGGGTGACAGAGAGAAGGGAGAATAGAGCAGGAGAGGGTGAAGAGATGGGGAGCGGAGGTTCTAGGCTGAGCTGGATTCAAATCTTGATTCTTTTTTGCACCAATTTTGTGCCTTTGGACAAGCAGTGTAGCCTTTCTGAGCCTCAGTTTCCTCATCTGTAAGATGGGGATAATAACCATACCAACTCATAGGGCTGCTCTGGGGATGACGTAAGATAAGTTACTTAAAGCACTTCTTAGTACGGAGAACATGCTCCGTAAGTAGTGACCGTTTAGAAAATAAGAAAAAAGAAAAAGAAAAAAAAAAAAAAAAAGTGGCTCTTTGGGCTTCCCTGGTGGCGCAGTGGTTGAGAGACCGCCTGCCAATGCAGGGGACCCGGGTTCGTGCCCCGGTCTGGGAGGATCCCACATGCTGCGGAGCGGCTGGGCCCGTGAGCCATGGCCGCTGAGCCTGCGCGTCCGGAGCCTGTGCTCCACAACGGGAGAGGCCACAACAGTGAGAGGCCCGCGTAATGGGAAAAAAAAAAAAAAAAAAAAAAAAGTGGCTCTTTTTACTTATGTTTTTCTGAGGTAAATAGTTGTAAACAATCTCATTCTGCTGATGAGAAAACTGAGGGTTAAAGAAATCAAGTAAGTTGGTGATTTTGGGGTGGAGCCAGGTCACACCCGAGGTCAGTGAGTGCTATTGTTGAACGTGTGTGGTGTGGGTGGGCTGATGTAACGTGTGTATTGGGTGATGTGTGATGTGGCAGATGTTGGTGTGAGGCGGGCCCAGGAAGAAATAGGAAGCCGCTTCAGACATGACTTCAGAGCCAGGAGTGGATGGGTGAGGTTGAAACCTTCGGTCAGAGGGAGCAACTGTGGTTATTGGATTCCCCGGCGGGAGGGGGAACCTGGGTTGACGTCTGGAAGCTGGCCCTGGGGTTGGAGTGGGGCTCACCCCAACCTCTTTTCACCCCATGGTAGTTTCCCCCCAAGGTGCCTAAGAGAGGAGGCTTGGAAACTAGGCGGGGGCTGGATGGTAAAGGACCACATGCGGGCGCTGTGCAATGGGTAGTGGGGAGCCAGGCAGATTTGGGAGCAGGAAAACCTCTCACCTCGTGCACTAGAGGCTGAGACTGCAGGCGGAAGGTGGCGGGCTCTGTCCTCGGGTTGCAGCCCCTGTGCAATTCCTGGATCGGGGAGTGAATATTTCCACCAGAGTGCAAGCCCCTCAGAGAAGGGGTGGGTCCCCCTGGGGGCTGACAGGGGTCTCAGCCAGGCTGCAGGGGGACCCCACTGTAGGCTACCCTGCTGCGGGAAAAGCTATCTCAACCTCAAAGATAATCCGTGAGTATGGGGTGGGGCAAGGAGAGCCTTTTGTAAGGCACCTTGCTCTGCCCAGGAGACACCCTGTCTGTGCCAGCCCTGCTCGCCTTGCGAGAGCCACAGCATTCTGATTTTTGTCACACTGCAACTTTTCAGTGCCCCTGATGATTACGCACCTGGATGGGTTTAGAGAGCAGCTCTGACTGTTCTGGGAAGTCCTGGAAGACAGGCCCCCTCTTGGGCAGTGAGGCCAAGTAGCAGGAGAGGAGGAGTGAGAGGATGTTCCTGGGTGGCCCCGCTCTGCACGTGCTCTGCAGGCAGGCCCTGGAGCTCTGTGGCCCCGGAGAGGTGCCTCAGAGGTCCAGTCTGTGAAATGGACTCTAACGGGTGCCTACCTCCACGGGTGCTTAAGGAATTTGACGAGGTGACATGTCTCGAGGGCTTCTTAGCGGAGTGCCTGGGACAGAGGAAAGCTTAGCAATGGATGGCTTTCAAAACCCTCTCTTGGGCACTCTGCTCATCTGGGTAGTAAGTGATGGGGCTGATTTTGGCTGCCAGGTTTTCCTCATCCTAGCCACAGTTATTTAGCAGACATTTGCCAGGTGCCTTCTGGGGGCAGAGCTGGAGGTTCAGGGATGAACCAGGCACACTGGACTCTGGGGACAGTAAAGCCACTACAGTAGTGTCCAGAGGCTGTAAGCCAGCCTGAGGCCGGAGGGCAGGAAGTACTTCCAGAGGAGGTAGCTGAGGGCAGGTGTCATCCGGGCAGAGGGGCTGTGCAAAGACCTGGAGCCCCCCAGAGGTCTTGCCCAGGAAGCCCAGGGGTCTTCCTGCCTTTTCTAAAGGACGGACTCTGTTTCCATGTCCGATGCCACCCCTGTTACCGCCCTCGGGATTGATGTGGCCACAGAGTATGGCTTGAATGGTGGAAGCTGGGCAAGATGGATTGTTCCCCCGTATCCTGGGGAAGGGCCACTGGATAGCCCCTGCTGACCCTGGGTCACCCATGCTGCCTCTGTCCAGTGGGCCAGGGAGAAAATCAGTAATGGGAGGCTGGCTTCTGGGGCAGGGCAGTTCCCCTAGGGGACCTGGGGTGAGGAGATTGGTTTGACCTCTGGTCAATAAGGTCTCCTGTGAGCAGGAGGAGATCTGGAGGACAGGGAGGGAGGCCGGAGGCCTGGCCTTGGGGGAGGGGACAGGGCCAGGCCACCTCAGGAAGTCATTCCAGGAAGGCGGGGGTTCCTCAGGACACGTGCCCACCAGGTGTGGGCCTCAGGGGGCACTGGAGCTCCATCCTCCCTAGGCATTAGGATGTGAAATGAGGCAAGTCCCAGGTGTGTGATTGGGCTGTGAACGGGCTGGCCATTTAGGGTAGTAGAAGTGAAGAGTGTGCACTCTTGGTGCACCAGTGGCCAGGCCCTGCACCACTGGGCTGTGCAGCTCAAAGCAACCGACTTAACTTTCCTGAGCCTTAGTTTCTACGTCTGTTAAATGGGGGTGATAAGCATTCCCATGTCCTAGGGTTGTCGGGATGATCAAAAGCAATAACATCTTCCCAAACTGTAATCTGAGCAGCAGAGGTGCCTCGTCTCGAAGGACGTGAGAGTGTGATCCACTTGTGTCCTCAGGAGGCTTCTGTTTGCAGGGCTTCACCAAGAGCCTCTTAAAGGGCTCCCTTGTATCCTCTCAGTAGTTATGTATGTCTGCTGAGCACTTAAATCTGTACCAGGCAACTGTGCTAAGACTATATGTTTAATATTCACAGCAACCCACAAGGTCGGTGCCATTGTCACCACTCTCAGTAAGTTGCCTGGGGACCCTTAGCTAGGGAGTGGCTAACCCTGGGGTTTTCTTTCTTTTTTTTTTTTTTTAAGAGTATAGTTGATTTACAATGTTGCATTAATTTCTGCTGTACAGCAAAGTGTATCAGTTATACATATACATATATCCACCCTTTTTTAGATTCTTTTCCCATATAGGTCATTACAGAGTATTGAGAGGAGTTCCCTGTGCTATACAGTAGGTCCTTATTAGTCATCTGTTTTATATATAGTCATGTGTGTCTGTCGGTCCTGGTCTCCCAATTTATCCCCCTGCCCCTTTCCCCCCTGGTAACCATTAGTTTGTTTTCTACATCTGTGACTCTATTTATCTTTTGTAAAAAATAAGTTCCTTTGTACCATTTTTTTAGATTCCACGTATAAGTGATATCATATGATATCTGTCTTTCTCTGTCTGACTTATTTCACTCAGTATGACAGTCACCAGGTCCATCCATGTTGCTGCGAATGGTATTATTTCATTCTTTTTTATGGCTGAGTAATAGTCCATCGTATATATATGAACCACATCTTCTTTATCCATTCATCTGTCGATGGACATTTAGGTTGCTTTCATGTCCTGGCTATTGTAGATAGTGCTGCAGTGAACGCTGGGGTGCAAGTATCACTTCGAATTATGGTCTTCTCTGGATGTATGCTCAGGACTGGGTTTTGAACCTGGATCTTGCTCCCCACTGTACTGGTGAGACAGGCGGGGCCCACTGAGGTGGAGCTGAAAGCAGTGCTTTGGGGCCACATGGCCTGGGGCTAACTCTGCCATTGCCTGCTCTGTGACCTTGTTGGTTCAGCTTTGGAGCCTCAGTTTCCTCATCTGTAATGTGGCATAATGTTTCCACCCTGAGGATGATAGTGAAAGTTCAATAATGTGGTCCAGGTGAAGTGCCTGTGGAGCCTAGGCTGGGATTGGAGGACATGTGCAGGTCAGCGGGGGGACAGAGACCCTGGCCTGGGCATGGGGTGTAGCAGTGAGGAAAACATGGTCCCTACCCTGGAGAGCTCACAGCTGAGGGCTGAGACAGATGCTTGGGCAGCCCCAATCCCAAGAGCCCCATCATGGGCTGAGTGGGGTCATGGTCTTGTGGGAATGGGGTCCCGCAAGCCTAGCGTGCCTAGAACAAACCCAGAACGCTGTCTGGACTTCAAGAATTGTTCAGCTTTCTGGTTAAGATGGGCTGGGACAGGCATACAATTATCAGGGCGTAGACAAACCTAATTTAATGCTAAATGGGATGACAGACTCCAGATCTTTTCAATGTTCACTTGTTCATTCATACACTTGACAAATGTTTGAGTTCCTACTATGCTGTGTGCTGGGGATATAGCAGAAAACAAGTGGGGGAGACAGAAAAAAACTAGATAAATAGATGTTATCTCAGGTTGATCAATGCTAGAAAGAAAATCAAAGCATGGTAGAGAGATGAGGAGTGACAGAAGTGGGGGCTGCCTCAGAGAAGCAGTCAAGGAAGTCCTGTCTCAGGACGTGACATGTGAGCAGAGGCTCGAATGAATTAGAGGAGCCAGAGTGCAAAAATCTGGGAAAGAGCACTGAAGCAGAGGGAAGAGCAAGTGCAAAGACCCTGAGGCATGTGTGTATTTTGTGTTTGGAATGCTCAGAGCCCTAATAAGACAGCCAGTGTAACTGGTGGGGAGGGACTTGTAGAAGATGAAGGTGGAAAGCTGTTGGGGGCTCATCTTGCAGGGCCCTGAGGCCCTGGTGGGGACATTTATCTAAATGCGATGGGAAGCCCTGGAGAGTTTGGAGGGGAGGGTTACACAAGGTGATTGGGTTTGGTGGAAGATGGACTCCCAGGGGGAAAGAGTAGAAGCAGGAGGCTGGTGAGGAGGTGGGTGCAAGTTGTCTACGTGAGAGGCCGTGTTCAGGGAAAGGCGACGGGAGAGATACGTGCTGGCGTAGCCAGAGGTGGCTTCCTGGAGAGTGTGGTCAGACATGAGCTAAACCTCCAGGGATACAGGGAATTTTGATGAGAGATGCTAAGCAAAGGCTTCTCCACGAGGGGCTAGGGATGTGGGCAAATGCTTGATGGTGGAGGCGAGCATGAGGACACCTGGGGTGTGGAGAGGAGACCACCCCCCAGCATCAGCTCCAGGGGGAGAAGCGACAGTGGGCTCTGGTTCATTCGTTCCCGGGAAGAAATTTGCCAGGTCTCCTTCCTTCCCCGCTGAAGACCTAAACAGGAATTATATGCCCCCCATCCATTTCCCATCTCCATATTGATTTGGGTACTTTTCTTCCCATTTGCTCACTGTATCCTAACAGCCACCCTGGGGTGTAGTCAGGCCAGAGGCTTTGCTCCACTGTTTTACTGGGGAAGAGCCTGAGGCAGAACAAACCATGGGCCCAAGGTCACATGGGAAACTCTGCTCCATACTTCTTGCTTTAATTTGGGGGTGTGGTGGAGAGATAGCAAACTTTGCTGTCAAATAGACCTAGACCTGATTCTTAGCTTTGCTGCTTCCTGGCTGGGCCACCTTGGGCAACTTGCCTCATCTCTCTGAGCCTCAGTTGCCTCATCTGTGAAATGGGGGTGGTAACAGGGCAGTTATGAGCGTGTGCTGATGCCTGACCCAGAGCTGGCGTAGAGGAGACCCTGGCTGTTTGTTATGAATGTGGTTCCTGCACGCAGGGACTCTGGACTTCCAGGGTAGCTCACCATCACCCCTGTTCCTGCTCAGGTGCTGGTGGCCGAGGAGAACGTGGACTTCCGCATCCATGTGGAGAACCAGACGCGGGCTCGGGACGATGTGAGCCGTAAGCAGCTGCGGCTGTACCAGCTCTACAGCCGGACCAGCGGGAAGCACATTCAGGTCCTGGGCCGTAGGATCAGCGCCCGCGGCGAGGACGGGGACAAGTATGGTAAGTGTCAACCCCCCCCTCCCCGACCGTGTACACATTCTTCCCGGCCTCTGAGACCTCAGGTTCAAATCCCAGCTCTGCCGTGTCCTGGCTGTGTGATCTTGCACCTGGCGCTGAGCCTTTCGGGACCTCAGTTTCCTCATCTATAAAATGGGGATGCAGTAGTGCATCCCTGAGAGCCTTATGGGGAGTAGTAACTGAAGACATGAATAAAGCATGCTTTTGTTGGTAAATGCCCCATAAATGCCAGTCATCATGGGTATCCGTGGCAACCTGCTCCCCACGGCATTGCTTCCCCAGGTTCAGATGCTCGGAGGGGTGGGAGCCTCTGGGGCATGCTTCTTGGATGCTGGTGGTGGTGGTGGAAATTGGCCTGGTGTGAGTGTGTGTGCACATACGTGCATATGTGTGTGAGAGTGTATGCATGTGCACGGGGACAGGCCTGTGTGTGTGTGCTCTGCAGGCTTGAGCTTGTGCACCTATGAGGCATGGGCACTCACAGCACCTTGGGCCATGGTCCCCATGACCTGTCCTTGACCCTGGAACTGTCCAGCTCTCTTCTGGTGTGTTTAGGAAGCATCACCTGCCCCAAGCTGCCTCTGCAAAGGGGCTGGGAGGAGTGAAATAACCCTGACTCCCTTCCCTCCCTAAGCCCCCAACCCACAAAGACCCTCAGCAGTGAGTGAAGCAGGCAGGACTCCTCCCTCCCAGAGCCTGGAGGGGATTTAGGGGCCAGATTCTGAGCAAATACTGACCACACCTCCATCGCTTCCTACCTTCTCAGGCCCAGGTTCTGGGAGGTGTCCCAGGCCCCAGCCTTGGGTGGGGGGGAGCTGGGGCTGTAGGTGGCCACAGTACGTGCGTGCCTGAGGCCAAGCCTGCCGGCCTGGGCTTCTCTGAGATGATGCTCCGCCTGCCCGCCAGCCCCTGCCCATTGCAGTCAAGACATGACAACAAGACAAATAATTTCTTGGATCTTTTATCTTGGACACCATTTATTTTCCCTCAGCCCCGGGGCAGGACTGACCTCATGGTAGGGCCCAAGTGTGGCAGCTGCACCGTCACTGGGGGCTGGGCCAGGCCGGGCTGAGCAGGGCTGGGCCACGCTGGGCTCCTGCTTCTCCAGGCCAGCTGCCTCCCCTCCCTTCTCCTGCCCCATCGCTCTTTACTGCCTCCCTCCCTCCCTCCCTCGTCCCCCTTCTTCCTCTCTCAGTCTGGCTGCTTCTCCTTTTATCTGGGCATCTCTCTCTCTGAGTCCTTCTCCCCTCCTTCTGGTTGTTTCTGTCCATCTCTCTGTCTCCCCCCTCCTCACCATCTCTGTCTTTCTCCCTGCGTCCGTCCCTCCGACCACAGCTTTCCGTGCCTCCTCCCCACCTCTCCCAGGCCCTCTGCTGGCCGCCTCTCTGGGGCCTTGTCTCTCTGTGCCCCCCCTCCATGGACGCCTGGCTGTGCTGGGCAGACCCAGGTGCTGGTTTTCCCTGGGATCTGCTGTCCAGTTGCTGCCAGGGAAGGGGCAGCTGGCTGGCTGGGGCGGGAGGGAGGTGCCCTCCTGGGGAGTCCCTGGAGCTCGGGCTGGCCCCTCCAGGCTGGGAGAGTACAGGGGGGTCAGACTCTGGTCTGAACCATCTGTCCAGGCTCTGAGATAGGAGTCAAAAGCTTGGGAGGGAGAGGAGGCCGGAAATGGCCGGCCCCTCCCTCCAGAAGCCACTTGTCCTCTCATTACCTCTGCCTGGACTGGAGACTCAGGGGATCTCACCTGCTGTGTAACCTTGCCTTCTCTGAGCCTCAGTTTCCCTCTGTACATTACAAGGGCTGTACTAGAGCAGTGCTTCTTAAACACTAACATGCATCGGAATCACTGAGGGCTCTTATTAAAATGCTGACGTTGATTCAGAGAGTCTGGGTTGGGGCCTTGAGCTCTGCATGTCTAACAAGCGCCCTGGTGGTGCTGGGGGACCACCCCTGGAGCATCCAGGGACTCACCCATCTTGGCTTCTCCTCCAGCTCCACAAACTCTAGATTTAATGATTCTCTGTCAGGGAATATGTTTATCATTCCTCCAATCCCCCAACACCCAGGGCAGCCAGGGGCCTTGCTGGCCGCCGAGGCTGCTCTATTTAAATGTCGCATTAGAAACGCAGATGAGGCGAAGGGATCCCATCTGTGAGCCCTGGGAGAGGAAGTGAGACAATGGAGCCAATTGAGGCTTCCAATCTAGATAATCAATACAAATATTATTGGGAGGGTGATTTATGTGGCCGAGCCGGGCAGGAGGGTGGGGCTGTGTTAGAGGCTTGCCCTGCCTATGGGGGAGGGGCAGCCAGTAGTCCTCAGTCGGGCCAGGGGGCCCAGGATGGTCTGAGAACCTGCTCCCTCCTTCTCAGGGCTCCATCCAGCTGAAAGAATGGTGTCTTCTGAGACTTGCATTCATACACAGTTAGAATGCAGTCTGGGAATTTCAGCAAACACCAAGTATAAACAATCCCTATAAATGCCTGGAATCTGGAATCCCCAGAAACACCCGGAATCTCAGATTTGAGTCTGTAAAACACTCAGAATCTCAGATTTGACAGCGTCCCGAGGCGCTAGACCCCATAGGCAGGTAGGTGCAAGATGCAGGCCCACCTTTGTCTGGGTGCCCTGCCCAGGAGCTCTTGGCCGGCTTTGCAGCAGTGAGCAGTCTTCGGTGAAATCTGCATAGATGTCAGCCAGGCTTCTACACCAGGCTATTCGGCAAGACTTTCTCCCCATGGCTCCCTGAAGCTTTCCCAGAGCACTCTGAGGGCCCTGAGGTTGGCTGTTCCAGGAATGCAGGACTTTCTTAGCTTTAGGTTCGGCTCTGGAGGGAGAGGTATGCCGGCCAGGGGGGCTAAAGGCTTAGGTAGTGGGACACCTGGCAGGCCGGGAACTGGGGGAGGGCCACCCTGCCCACCCGGGATTATTACATCAGCCCCTCCCCTTCCTGCCCTTGGTCCTGGTCACCTTTGTCCTGCAGGTAGTTGCCACCTTGAAGAAACAGCACTGGGCCAGGAGGCAGGACCCCTGGGTTCCAGTGGCAGCTCGGCCGCTGAGCAGCCCGCAGTGCAGGGGACAAGCATGTCTGGCTCTGGGCCTGGTTTCTTCACCTGCCAAGCAAGGATGAGAAGGCCCCACTCTACCTGCCTCCAAGGTTGAGGCCCTTCAGCTGGGATGTGGAGGTGTCAGCAACCCCTGGCTATAGGAAGCAGGGCTGCTGGGTGGTGGGACTTGAGTCTCAGCCGAGGAGCACCTGGGGTCAGCTGAGCCAGCCCTCAGGGAGGGGGAGGGGCCCCAGCATCAGGGCTGGTGGTGTGGGAGCAACTCTGCTTTTATAAGCCACGGGGTTGGATATTCCTGCCTATTTTCATTTGCAGAAAAGGGCTCCTCTACTTGATTAAGAAAAAAAGCCCAGAACACCCAAGGTTTTGCAGTAGGCCAGCCTCCCAGGACTGACAGTGCCCAGAACAGCCCCGAGCAGGCCTCCGGAGGGGCTGTGATAGCCAGGGAGGTGGTCTTTTGAGAGGGTGGGCATGTGGACTCTGGAGTCGAATGGAATTGGAATCTCAGTTCCACCACTTACGAGCTGGAGACCTTCGGTGTGTGTTAGCCTTTCTGATCCTGTTTACTCTTTTGTAAAATGGGGTAATTGAAATGAGAGAATATCTTATTCTCAAAGAGTATATGATTATTAAAGCAAGAATATTCATAATAACCACCTGAACTCCGTGCTGTTGTACGGCGGCAGGGGGATACCGTCATAGGCTCAGGTGAAGGTTTCCCCTCTCGAGAACTGATTCGTGGGGCTTCCAGAAGGGATACTGCTTCTCTCCCCTTAGTGGGGCCCTGGCATATCAGCTGCAGTTTAGAAGAGGCTTCTTCAGCATGATTCCAAGCAGCAGGGCGGACTGGCCATGCTCTGGCTGCTGTCTCAGGCTGGATGCGGAAGGGTATCTGGACCCTTCTGTTGCGTGCAGTCCGGTCTCTCAGTTCACACCTGGGTCCCTCCCTCACTGGGCGATACAGCGGTGAGTGAGACCACCCAGGCCCAACCCTCAAGGAGCTCCCAGGCGAGAGCCCCTTCTCCTTTCTAGGGGCTGACTCTGAGTAGGAAGAGCCTGGGCCCCTCACTCTCTGTGTCCCCTTGGGCGCTTTCCATCCCCTCCCTGCACCAGTGGGTTTCCTCACAATTGTGGGAAGGCATGGGCAGGGCACGGAGTGTGTACTGTGTGGGTTTGTTCCAGTTAGGCATGGATTAGTCTGTGATTCCAGCTGTGTCACCACTGCTCAGGGTCACAGGGAGTCAGCCTGCCCCAGCATGGGCCCTGCCACTCGAGGCAGCTCCCCCGTTCACCCTTGCCCCTCTGAGAACGTGAGCTCCTTGAAAGCAGTGACCTGTCTGCCTGTCTGCATGTCTAGTACATGTCCTGAAAGCAGCCCCCCCTTAAAGGTTACTGGATAAATGAATAAAATAATTACGGGGCCACGCAAAGCACAGTCAGGGGCTGACTTGTGTGACTCACCTAGGAAAGTATGTGGGGTCTTCCAGGGCTTTTGCTGGAAGTGGGAGGGGGCCCTCTGGTCCCCATTTCTCTCATTCTGGTACCTGCTGCAGGGCTGTGCTGGAGCAAGGAGCAAGGTCCTTTGGGCTGGCTGGTGTGGCTGAGGCAGCAGAGACTCTTTTCTCTGAGTCTGACGGCCCATAGTCCATTCTCCAGACCACAGTCCAAAACGTGAGACTGTGTCACTCCGTTAGTCAAAGGCTCTCAGCTCATTTAGAATGCAGTCCAAGTCCTTGGATCGGCAGGAAGGCCTGGTGTAGCCTGGCTCCTGACTAGCAGCCTCACCTTGGGCTCCACTGCCTCGTCCTTGTCCGCTCCGCTCCAGCCCCAGCGAGCTTCCTGCCGCCCTTGGAACACGCCAAGCATGTCCCCAGCTAAGGGCCTTTGCTGTGTCCTCAGCCTGGGGATGCCCTTCTCCCAGATGTCCCCATGGCTTTTGCTCCCTCACCTCAGACTACTGTTCAGTTGTCCCCTTATCAGGGAATTCCTGTCTCTGTCCCCTCGTGGGTATGTTTCTCTTCCTAGCACTTATTGCTCCCTGAGATTCCGGTAAGTATTTAGTTATTCGCTCTCTGTGTCTCCTGTTATAGTGCAAACTCTAAGGCTAGGCCGCTTCAGTCTATTGTGTTCACT
Organism: Hyperoodon ampullatus; assembly: GCF_949752795.1. NCBI lineage: Eukaryota > Metazoa > Chordata > Mammalia > Artiodactyla > Ziphiidae > Hyperoodon > Hyperoodon ampullatus. Next base: position 15,640,262 of record NC_136917.1, read on the forward strand.
GCTGTATCCCCTGCACAGAGCCAGCCACAAACAACGGTTCAATACATGCTTGGGCCAGTGAATACGTGGCTGACCCATGTGTGCGTCCCGGATTGTAGACGGGACCACTTCCCTGGGGCGGGGGCAAGTGCCTGCACAGAGCCCAGCACACAGTAGGTACCTGGGCAGTCCGTGCTCCCTCCCTCCTCTTCTCCTGTCCTCCTCTCCTGTCCTTCCTTCTAGCCAGCCTTGCATCTTGCAACAAGGATACAGTGAGCGACAGGACCAGCTTCCCCGAGGGGCGCTCCCAGCTGGGAAGGGGCATTAATATCTCCGTCTGAACCCCCTGCCCTCTGAGCTCATGTTCCACGACTTCTGTCCCCAGTGAGGAGTGGCCACCCACACGTCGCTGACTCTGCAGCTCGAATGGCCACATGAGACATACAGCTAGGATTAAATATAGCTCCCGATCGATCCTATTGATTCTTTCTCTCTTCCTTTCTGGCTCGCCCACGTGGCCTGCGAACCTCCTTGGGGGACTTTAGGAGAAGGGGAACCATGGGCACCTTTGGGGAAAGGCCACAGTGGGTGTGTGAGGATAGTGATGCCGAAACATCTCCAGGAAGGGCTCCTTCCCCCCACCCCCATTCTTTCCCTCCCCCTCCCCTTGACCTGGTCCACCTTCAGAGGGGAGGAAGGGAGTATGATTTGGTGTCACCTCCCAGTGCCTTTTGTGGCAAGGACGTTTCCTCGCTGGAGGATGATGCCTGGAGAGTGGCCAGCAGCATTGTCAGCACTGGAATTGTTGCGGCCGGCTGGCCGGCTGCTGGCCACCCCGTGCAGGGTCTGGGTACGGCCAGCTCTGCCCAGCCTCTCACTGGCTCCCAGCTCCCCCACTGCTCTCTCAGGTCTCGGGGATTTTACCCCGAGGCTTGGGGGAAAAGAAACCAATTCTCCTGCTTAGTTTTTTCCAGTTCCCTTTCTCTGGGTCTTCTGTGTCCCTCTTTGTATGTGTCTCTCTGGCTCTCTATGTGCCTCTTGGTCTTTCCCTGTCGTTTCCTACCCTTCAAACCAAAAGTCTTTAAAGTGAGGCTATGGATTGCCCGCAGGGAAGCCCAGCTAGGGAATCACACTGGAATCAGTCAATCAATCCATCCATCAAAGTCATTTCTTTTTTCTCTGCCACGGCTGACCTGCCTGATGTCTGTCCTGCTCTGCTCACCTCTGTCTGAATCTCTCTGTCTCAGGCGAGCTCCGGAGTTACTCTGCCTGTGTTCAAATCCTGGTCCTACTGTGTGACTCTGGCAAGTAACTTAACTGCTCAGGGCCTCAGTTTCTTCATCTGTAAAATGGGTGTAATAGTGCCTACCTCATGGGGTTGTTGTGAGGATCTAATGAGACATTCCACATTCAGACTCCAAGCACAGTGCCTGACAGATGGTATTAACAGTTTTTGTTTTGTTTAGTTTTTTAAATTGTCATTGTTACTCCATGCATTTAAGAGAAACAGGGAAAAAAAGACAGCATGAGTTCTTATTGAAAGGGCTTTCTTTCTGGATCCTTTTTTTTTTTTTTTTTTTTTTGTGGTACGCGGGCCTCTCACTGTTGTGGCCTCTCCCGTTGCGGAGCACAGGCTCCGGACGCGCAGGCTCAGCGGCCATGGCTCACGGGCCCAGCCGCTCCGCGGCATGTGGGATCCTCCCGGACCGGGGCACGAACCCGTGTCCCCTGCATCGGCAGGCGGACTCTCAACCACTGCGCCACCAGGGAAGCCCCCGGCTCCTTTTTCTTCCACTTTCTCTTTTTCCTTTTCTGCTTTCCTCTCTCAATGCTGGAGAAGGGATTGGGTCCTTCGAGCTCCTGGCCCCCAGCCATGGGCAGGCGCTGGGCTCCTGCTCTGTGCTGGGCCCTGGTAAGACCGGCTCTGTGGACTTTGCCTTCAGGGGAGCTGGGTTGTGGGACCCCCCCCCATCCTGCACTCACTCACCCTCTGGTGCGTGCAGCCTTTCCTTCTAGTCAAAACCAGATCTGAAGTCATTTCATGCCTCTCTGGCTGCGGTTTGAACCCAGACTTGGGTGGTCCTATGGGCTCCCCCACCTCCCAGAGTCAGCTCGAAGGTATTTTCCTCAGGGTGACCATTGACACCCCTTCCTCCCTCAAGGTCATTTGGAAGTGGAGCTGAGGAGGGATGGGCCCCAACCTTTGGCTCTTTGGGCGTCCCAGCCCACAGACCTCTGCCCCAAGAAGGTGAGGTCAAGCGAAGACCTTCTCTGCCTGCCTTTGGTGTTCGTTCACTCACTAACCCCCCCAGGAAAGGGACTGGCCTGGAGGAGAAGTGACTGGTGGGGGAGACAGGGTAAGACCCAGACTTCCGTGTTAGCCTGCCTGGGTTTGAATCCTGCCTGCGTTTTAACTCCATCCCTATCTGACCTTGGGACTCAATTTTCTCACCTGTAAAATGGGGATAATAAAAAAATAGTTCTAATCTCCTGGGATTGTTGTAAGGATGGGTGGGTAGGAGCTCAGAGTTCTAGTGAGCGGCAGGAGTAACACGGTGGTGGTGGTGGGGGGCGTGGGGAGGTAGAGGGAAGAGTTGCTAAGGGCATTGACCTGGAATCAGAGACTTGGTTTGAACTTCTACCTGCTTTTACTACCTGTGTACCATTAGGCAAGTCCCTTTACCTCCCTGAATCTCATTTGCTTTAACTTTTAAATAGCTTTATTCATACCTACCTCACCAAGCCCTTTATGCACTTACCAAAATTTACTTATTGGTCATTTGCTGTGAGCCAGGTATGGGCTAAGAGCTGGAAACCACAGTGGTGAATGAGACAGTTAAGGGCCTGCCTTCATGGAGCTTACCTTCCAGTGGATAGAGACAGACAATAGAAAAGGTAGCAAATAAAACAACTTGGGGAAGAGCTCTGAGGAAAATGGAGCAGGGGGTGGCTAGAGCTGAACTGGGAGGATAGTACGACATTGGACAGCATGGCCAGGGGAGGCCTCTCTGAGGAGGTGGCATCTGAGCTGAGATGTCAACCTAGGAAGTGAGAAGCCACTATGGGAGGCTCTGGGCAGAGCAATCTCCAGGCAGAGGAAAAGTGCAAAGGCCCTGAGGTGGGAGTGTGCTTGGTGTCTTAGAGCAGGAACAGTAAGGAGGCTTGTGTGGCTGGAGGGCTGTGAGTGAGGGAGGGAGGTGGGAGCAGGCAGCAGGGGCCAGACCACGTGCCCCTTCCGGGTCCCCGTAAAGAGTCTGGATTTTTAGTGGGTTGGAGATCCATAGGAGGCTTTAGCAGGGACGAGGCACAATTAATTTTATATTTTGAAAGGATCCCTCTGGCTGCTGTGTAGAGAAGAGACTGCTGGGGACAAGAGTGGCAGAGAGAGGATGGGGGCATGCCAGGGTGGTGAGGGGCGAGATACTATCCTCAACCCCTCCCGCCTGGCCTGGGACAGACACGAGAATGGAACTGAGCGGAGATGAGGTTCCTAGCTCCTGAGAGCTGCATCTTGGGGGCTTGGGGCTTGAGTCAGGAGAAGGGGGAGCGTGATGCTGAGGACCAGGCAGGCTCTGGGGCAAACCTGGTCTGAGCGGGCGGAGTCTCTCTTTCTGTCTTTCTGAGAAATGCTGCTGCTATTACTCCCCAAAGACTTTACATAATCCTGGCCCGGCTCGCTCTTCATTATGTCATGTGCTGAGTGGAGTCTAGGTCACTCCATGGCTTGTTGCAGTCGGGGAAGAACAGACTTCTGGCTCCCTGGGCACAGAGGCTGGTGCAGACCCTGCCCTCGCTGGGGTGAGGGTGACTGGCTTGCAGGGGTGGAGGTGCAGTCTAGCCCCAGCCCCAGGCCCTTTGGATGGCTTAGGCAGAGGCCAGGGCTTCCTGAGATGGGCTGTGGTTAATGAGAGATGGGGGTTGTGCTTTGAGCCAAGTCTCCCCAGAGCTAGGGGCCCTCCTCTGGGACCCAGGCCCCAGCAGGAAGAGCCAGGCAGACCTGACGTCAGCCCTTCCTGCTGGGTTGCTTCTCTGAACCTCAGTTTCTTACACTGTAAAAAGGGGACAAAGGTACCCAACCTCGTGGGGATATGTGACTTTAGCAGGCTCACATGGGAGCCAGATCCAGCGTGTAGTAGGAGCTCTTCTGAGGACAGAGGCCCAGGCATGTGCTGGGGGAGGGCAGACAGAGCAGTTTTCCCCTTGGACTCACTTGGGGTTGCCTGGGCCCCAGCCCTGTGGCCTCACCCTCTTCTTAGGGTTTCCCGTGCCTGCCCCTCTCCAATGCCAGAGACATTCAGAATAGGGTCAAGCCCCATTCCCACTGCATGGGTAAGGAAACTGGGGCTCAGAAGGGTGTGTGGCTTACTCAAGGTCACACCCCCAGGATGGCAATTCCAGAAATGGAATCGGACCCCATGAATCCCAGTCTAAGGCATTTTCTGATGCACTCACAGTGTGGGGTGCCTGCGACCCTGGAGGATGCTGAGGAAGTTCAGGACAGAGGGCACACCTTGGGGAGGCAAGTTCTGCTCCACCTCTGCCCTTTTACACACATTTGATTTTTTTTCCACTACTTTTTTTTTTTTCTGGGAAAACAGTTTTGTTTTGCAGTTATTAGGAAACTTAAACAATAATTACTGAGTTTCCCCTACCCAGCCTCTGAGAACAGGGTGCTAGGCCCTTTACAGCATCATTTTATATAATCCTCGCCATAACTGTTGAAGATTGGAGATGACTATTCCCATTTTACAGATGAAGAAACTGAGGCCCAAGGTCATACAGTGGCAAGTGGGGCCAGGGATTCATATCCATATCTGTGCATTTCAAAGCTCTCACCTATCCCCTTACACATGCTACCTTCGTCAGAAGCTCCTAGAGTTGGGGACCCTCCTGACCCCCCAACAACCCCCATCCCATGTGGGGCCTGAGCTTTGTGAGGAGATACAGAAAGCATGTCCCAGAGCTGCTGTCATGTTTGGCCCTTGTTTCCCAGGGACAAGCAAGCTAAGAGGAGAGTTAATAATGGGGAATTTGAGTTAAGGGGAACAGGGAACATGAAGGGCTTGTAACCCCCTGTCTCAGTGTTGGCTAATATTCTCAACTCAGTGGTTTACTAGGGATGGGGGAAGGTGGAGAGAAGAATGTGGCCCCCACCCTTGTTCCTAGAATTACTAAATTCTTGTTAGATCTTTAAATTTTATGTAAATTCTTCTTTTTTTCCTTGGAAAGGTGGGTATCATATTTTAATTAGTAGTGGTGTCAAAGGAAGGCTAGATTAATTATTGGAAATCCTGAGTTCCAGATGGTTTTAATTTTCACAGCAGGGCACCAGGGTATATATTTAAAAATTTTTTAAATTAAAATCATACCTAGTGTATTTTAGGGGCACTGAGGTACACTCTTTGTGGCTCCAAGGATACTGTATTTAGGGCTATGATTTTTGTTATTGAGAAGCAAGGGCCTTGTCACTGACATAAAAATTTTGTGGGTGAGGGAGGGGCAGGTGCTGGGAAGCAAAGAGTCAGGGGAGAGAGGGTGAGAATGGGGGGGCATCATAGGCAAAGAAGGGGGTGGTGGTGGTGGGAAATCCAGGCACAGGGATTCAGGTTCAGAGAGGGCACATGACCTGCCAAAGTCACACAGCACCTTACTGGGGAGAAAATGTGGACTGGCAGAGGGACAGGGAGGGGTCTCACAGTATGCCTAATCAAGAGACAGTCACCCTTTGGCCACTTGATGTCCTTGTTTAGTCAGGCCTTTGGGGATCAGCTCTGGACACCCCCATCCTGAGGGAGGCTCTGTGGAGCATAGATGGTTTAGCATGGGGCCTCCCACTCCTCACCAGGGGGTACTGGGTCCTGGTTGGGACTTCTGGGCTCCTGGGAGGTAGTTATTCTTCAGCTTTGGTGGCCTTGATTGAGGAAGGTGAAATATTATGCAGATAGCCTCCTTTCCCCAGGGACTCGAAACACCCCTCCCTGACCCTTCCCCACTTCAAGTGGCCAGGGCACTCCCTCACCCATATCCCCAGAGGGGAAGGGACTCTCCAGGTGTTGTTTTCCCTGGAGGAAGGGGCCTGTGACCTAACTTTTGGAGGAAGCAGCTTGGCATTCCACAAGGCAAGGTGTGTGTGTGTGTGTTTTGTGTGTGTGTGGTGTGCATGCCTGTGTGAGCTCACGTGCCTCTGAATGTCTGACCCCTTAGTCCAGAGACTGCTGCTTTTCTGGGGTTATTTGTGTGGCTGTCTGTCCTGCCTTGGGGAAGGGTATTGGCGGGGGAGGGGAAGTGGATGATGAGGGGAGGAGAAGGCACACTGGTCTTCGGCCACAAGGGGCGATCTGGGTCCCAAGTGGAGTCAGGAGAGGCTGGGAGTCGGGGAACAGGTGTCAGACAGCTTCTCTCCCTGCCTAAGGGGCAGGGTGCTCCTGAGAGACCTGTCAGAGGCATCCCCCATGCCTGATTTTGGGGGCAGTGGGAGGTCCAGGGACAGGGTCAGGGATCGTGTTGCTGAGTCTTTAGGCCAGCCATTGCCCCGGTAAAAAAATGTGTCTTGTTCTCCTTCTGCCTTTCGAAGCCCAGCTCCTAGTGGAGACAGATACCTTCGGTAGTCAAGTCCGGATCAAGGGCAAGGAGACGGAATTCTACCTGTGTATGAACCGGAAAGGCAAGCTTGTGGGGAAGGTAAGTGATGGTCTAGATTGGGTGGGTCCCCCGGCAGCTCTGGGTAGCTGGAACAGTGCGTCCAGGGCCCTGTCAGCCCCAGATGGAAAACAAGCCCCATGAGTGTGTGTGTGTGTGTGTGTGTGTGTGTGTGTGTGTGATTCCCATTGTGATCTCTTCCTTTCACCACCCCACTTCTTCTCTGTCCCTGCACCTGCAACCTGCCAGGCCGAGGTATCTGTGGCTGTAACTTTGGTGAGCACGCAGGGCCCTGATCTCTCCTGGTGGATGTGGAGCTCTGGCTTGCTTCGTAGTGGGAGAATCCTCGAGGGGTTCTGAGGCTCCCTGCCTGAATGTACCTGATGTCTGGGAACAGGGAACCATTAGGCCAAGGGCAGGGCCTGCAGCATTGTTTTAACGATCACCAGGGGTTTACGACTCCTCAAAGCAGTGCCTCTGGAACCCAGCAGGCTCGTCAGCTCTGGGCCTCATGATTCTAGCATTTCAGGAAGATTTTACTACTTTGGAAGAGTAGGCAAGAGAGCTGCATGTAACAAATTAGGGCAGGGGTGGGGTGTGGACCCACATGCCAGGGGTTCTGAGCCTCCACTGATGCTGCCCCCCCTTCTTCCTAGTGTCTGTTTGTGAAGTTCATACACTTGCTTCCTTTGGATGTTCCAGTGGAAAGCATTACTGGTGGTAGCTCTATAGTGGCATGCTCCATGTCCCCTTCTCTCTGCAGGGACCCGACTCACCCCCTATCCAACTTGTATAATGGAGGGGGCTGTGGCTTCTGCTGGATCGGTGGAGTGGGGGGTGGAGGGTAGACCCAGATTCCAAGGAGGATGGCTTCTTCTACTTGGCGGCAAGACCTTGGGTGATGATTTCCATTTATTACACCTTGTTGGGGGGAAGGAAGCATGACCTCAACTCCTGTTTAAGCCATGGTTTTGACTTCCTGAATCCCTCAATTCTTATCCGTCTCCCCTCCCCCATTCCCAAGTGACTGTGGAGAAGGTAACAGGCCAGGGACCTGTTACCTGGCTGGACAGAGCCAGGGTATTGTTGCTTATTATTTGTTAATAACAACGGTACCAATAGCCTCTGTTAACTGAGCACCTGCTTTCTGCTGGGCACTGAGCAAAAATGCTCCAAAATCATCCCAAGAGGTTGGTACCGCCACCATCCCCATTTCCCAGATGAGAAAGATGAGGCTTGGCCACATCCGGGCACTTGTCCCAGGTCCCACGCTAGAGGTAGGCGGGCTTCAAAGCCCGGTTTGGAAGGCAAAGGAATCCAGAGGCATTGCCCACACCGACTGGAGCTTCTCAAAGAGCAAAATAATAGTAATCCGTGTAGCGCGGCCCCGGGATGCCAAGGAGTGGTTTTAATTAGTGATTCACTTTCCGCGTCCCGAGGCCGGCCCGCCGGCCAGCGAGGGGGTCCGGGGCAGGGGCGGCGGGCAGGCCGGGCGCCGGGTGCCCTGGCCTGGCCGTGCGTTTCCTGTGGCGGCGCGGCAAGCACCGCGTCAGGCGCTTTGTTCTCCTGCCCGCCTGGGCCGCCTCCCAGGCCCAACCTGCTTGCAGTTGTGGGCCCGGCTTTCTCCCCCCAACCTTTTTTTTTTTTTTCTGTTTAAAGGAGGGGCCGCGCTGCAGCCCGCCGTGCCCAGTGCCTGCGCGCCCCTCCCTCCCCGTCTACGCGGTTCCCGGCATCTTGACCCCAGGAGGGCCGTCTCGGGGTCGAAAGAACAGCCCCGTCCTTTCGGGCTGCTCCCCGCCGCCGGCCGCCCTCCGCCCGCCCGCCGGCTGGCCGCTGAGTCACCGCTTCCACAGGAGCCGGCTCCGATTTCCTGCCCCCTCGTCCTCTCTCCCGTCATTAATATTGGGGATGGTTCAGCTGGCGGCGAGGCTCCGCGTAGTCCAGGGAGGCTCGCCCCAGCCCCCCCGCCCCCTCCTCTCCCCTCCTCTCCCCTCCTCTCCCCTCCTCTCCCCTCCCCTCGCTCCGCCCCGCTTGCTGCAGCTCCCCCCATCATCCCTTTCCGGTCTTCTGGGCTGACCTGGGAGGCTCCAAGGGCGCCCCACCGACCCCCTAGCACCCTAGTCCCCCTGTCCTGACTTTGCCCTGGACATGTCCCCCCGTTGGCCTCTGCCTAGCCCAGCGCCCCTCACTCTCTGGCTCCTGCAGCTGGAACCCCAGGCCCTTGGGTTGCTGTTCCATCACAGACGCCCCAGCCAGTCAGCCCCCGGTCCTGGAATTACTCTTGATAGCTGGTGTGTCTGCTCCTTCCCTAACTCCTGCCTCAGTTCTGGCCTCATACCTTCTCGGGAATAATGTTCCTCAGCGGCCTCAGGCTCCACCTCCAGGCCTTTCCCCGGTGCCCACCCTCAGCTTTCTAAAGCACAAAAGGGATCAGGTCTTCCCCACCCTCTGCCCCCAGCTCAGCTCAGAACTAGCCCCTGGGTCCTCAGCATCTACCCAAGAAAGGCTACACTCCTCGGGGAGAGCTCCCCTGCCCTCATGGTCCTTATGTCACGGACACATGGCACTGCCAGCCTCTACTCCCTGATGGGGCCTTCAGGCTTTGTACATGCTGTACCCTCTGCCGGGACTGCGCTTCCCTTGACCATCCGCCCGAGTTCTGGCTCATCCTGCCATAGCCTCTGGCTTCAGTGACTGCTCAGTCAGCGCACCGGCCCTGGAGCCCATAGCCCGTCACACAGCCATCTCTCTCCGGTCTGCTAACCTGGGTTGTCACTGTCTGTCTTCGTGCCTGCATCCCCCGCTGCATCCAATTGTGGATCCATCCATCATGCTTCTTGTACCTGCCCAAAGGGCTACAGGGGCACCAAAGAAATAGAAATGTGGGTGCTTGCTTTCTGAGGATTGACTCTTAAACTACAGCCAGAATTAGCCACATGAGGCCCAGGAATCCAAGTGCTCTGACCTCACTGAGCCTCAGTGTCCTCACCTGTAAAATGGGAAGATAACGCTGGCACTTACTTGTTAAACATGAGTTACCTTCCTCTTTGAAGCCAGGTCCTTCACCTGTGGGAATCCTTGACCTCAGCTTAGGCTCTGGCTCCTTTGGCTCAACAGGATAGCTTCCTTGGATGGTCTTGACCCTGGGTGTCAATCTTCTACATATCTGGCCACAGCTGGACACATCTGCTGAGCCCCCGGCAGAGCCTTTGCCAATGTTCCGGACCCTTGGCTGTGCTATTCCCTCTGCTGCATTGTACCCATCATATGCCAGAGCTCTTCTCCCGAGCCCCAGAGAGAGAAGTAGCCCCGCTTCTCCTTGCCACCTCTCTGGACCCCACGTCCACCTGACCTAGGAGATAGCACTTCCTTTCATTCCATAAAGAGTTGTTGAGTGTCAAACACTGTGTACTAGGCAGTTTTTCCCCATTTGTGGAGTTCAACCCAGATGGATTTTTCTCATCTGCCCCCTCCTGTGTGATTACTGGTGTGTCCTCTTTGGGGCAGCATAGGGCCCCAGACCCTTTCAGGGCAGAGGGTACCCTGCCTACCACTGTACCTTTGTGAAGACTGCTTTGGTTGGAAGTGACTGAAACCCAATTCAAAATGCCTTTAAGCAAAAAAGGACGTTTTTGCCTATGTAACTAAAAACGTCCAGGGGGTAGTTCTAGTTTCAAGGAAGACTGGATCTAGGGGCCAAATGATGTGATCAGGATTCAGTCTTCAGGTCAAATAGAAGGAATAGGACTCCAGTTTGGAAAGAAGGAGGTTGGAGGTGGTAGAGGGGAAGAGATGATCCAATTCTACTAAATCACCAAGGTTCTGGGATGGGCTCTTCACTTACTCTCTAAATATTGATGATCTGCCTTGCCTGAACTGATTGAGTCAGCATTTCCAGGGGTGAGGCCCATGCATATGTGTTTTTTTAAATCTCTGCAGGCCATAAGCAGGGTTATAGAGGTAGTCAGCAGAGGTGAGGGTCAAGGCCCGGGACAGCCTACTGTTAGCTTCTTATCCACTGGGTCTGAGTTCATGGTGGGGAACTTGTGACCATCATAGGCCCCATGGCTCCTCCCAAGGGGCTCCTGACCTCTGGGGTGTCGGGAGTCTCAGCCTGAAGCCCAGATCCTCAACCCAGACGTGGATGAGCACGTGTGCTGGCCCTTGAACCTCTGAGTTCTTGCTTCATGCCCACGGTGGCTCTGTGGGTCTGGGGGAGGGGAGGTGTTTTGATGGGCAGCGCCCACTCTTCCATACCCTTTCTCCTCGTGGGCCTGTCTGGCGCTAGACAGCAGAGACGCGAGCTGCACGTGGCAAACACAGGTTCAAATCCTGGCTCTGCCGCTTAACAAGCTCCGTGACCTTGGGAAAGCCATTTTTGCCTCTTTGAACTGTTTTCTTCTACCAGGTAGAGTCTACCTTAGCAAGTTGAGAGGATTAAATGAGACAATGCATGTGGGAATGTCTGGCCTGTAGTTGGCAATCAATAAATTCTGAATGATTGAGTGAATGGATGAGGAGGGAGACCAAGGCTGGCAGGCAGAGAGCTCCAGCCCTCTCCTCACTCTTCTCAGCACACCCCCCAGAGGAGGAGGGGCCTCTCATAGCTCATGACTGTCTCTGGGACGTTAGTAAGGGATCCAGGAGGCAGAGTCCGTTTTCTTTTGGAGGAAAACCCATTCATGTGTCAACCCCACCATTTCTATCCCAGCAGAAGTCTCATCCATTTAACCACAAATGCTCTGGGCACCCCTGTCTTGGGCTAAGATTTGTGCTGAGCCAGGAGAGCAACTGAGAAGCAGTCCTGACCTCCTGAAGCTCTTGGGCTGATGAAGAGGCCGGCAGATACAGAATTGCTCTGTTGGGGGGCGGCGGGAGAAGGAATGGGTGTCGAGGGGTTTCGGAAGATGGAGTATGTGAGTTCAGTAAAGCCTGGTGCTTAAATGGAGTTTTGAAGGAAGAGGAGGAAATAGCCAGGGAGCCAGATGGCAGTCAGGGAAGGCTTCCCAGGGGAGGTGGTTACTGAACTGAGCCTTGAAGGTTGAAAGCAGTTTTCCAGGCAGGCAGATGCTCTAGGGTGGGGAAACAGCCATGGTGTAGCCTTTATTCAGTTTGTTCTGACTGTTCCATCGAAACCCGCCAAGGGACCTGGACTCAGGTTGGATAGGCAGCTTCCAGAATTATTCATGGGGGGCCCAGAGCCCAGAGACCACTCCTTCCTATCAGCCTTGCACATATGCCCGGCTTCCCTCACAATAGTCCCTCACTCCTCACCCAGCCCCTAATGTCCTCTGGGTCCTGTGTGTGTCTCCCAGGCCCCACCCCCCTGCCCACTCTGCAGCCTCCTCAAAAGATCTCTCCTCCAGAGAATGTTTTCTTACCCTGCCTGTCCCGTTCTGCGAAGTTCAGCACTTTGTCTGCAGGGCCCAAGCTTGCCCTCTGCTCAAAGGTGAACGTTCCTGGAAGCTCCGGCCCGTTTTCCACTTCAAACAAAAGGCTGGAACTCGCACCTCAGTCTCCACGCACAGCCAGACCGCTGGGCTTCCAACTTGGCTGGGCATCTGTCTGTAACGAGGAGTGGGCCCGGCCTAAATTTGGAGATGTTAGCTGGAAACTCGAGTGCTGCTAATTCAGGCCTTCCAACTTTGTGTGTTTCCCACTCTTCCACATAGAGCAATTCGACTTTCTCAAGGAGGAGATTCAAAGCCTGCTTCGCACCACTCTTTGTCCAGATCCAAGGAGGGAGGCCAGACTGTCCGAACCATCTGCTCTTCAGGAATAATTTAACAAGTTCCTACTGTGTGCCAGGCTCGTTTATAAGCGTCATTCCTCATAACATCTCTATGGCGCAGGAGTCGTTTTCCCTATTTGATCCAGGCGAGGAATCCAAAGTTTAGAGTGGAATTAAATAGCCTGAGGTCACATAAGGAAGTGTTAGAGTTGATTCAACTTCTGACTCTGAATCTAGTGCTCCTTGCCTAGCATAGTCTCCCAGGGAGCTCACCTGGGACCCTGAAATCTCAGAACCACGGCTACGGGCTTTGGAGCTTGGCCATGCCAAAACTCTTATTTTTAGAGGCTCCCATCACTCTTCACACGAAACATTAAGATGTACCGCACCCCACATGTAATGGAATTTATATTTAACTATATAACAGTGGAGTTGATCAGCAGTTGAGTAGTTGGCTTCATCTCAGCTTTAGTGCACATCAGCTGGGACTCCTTTCTGTTGCATGTGGTAAGACACAGTCTCAACTGTTTTAAAGGACATGAGATATTATTAGCCCACGTAACAGTGAGGTAACTTGAACTTCAGACGCAGCTCGGTCCAGACGCTAAAAGATGTGAGGAGGACTCGGTTTCTGTCATTCTCTTCCCCTTGGCTTTCCTTGCTCCAAGCTGGCTTTGTCGTCAGACAGAATTTCCCCTCATGGTGGTACAATGGCTGCCTTCGCTTCAGCATTACATGTTTCCCAAGTGTAAATCGGCCTGTGATTTGGGGGATTACGTACACAAGGGTCTAAAGGAACGCTGATTGGATGGCTCAGGCCACATGCTGTACTCTGCACCAGTCATGGGAAATAATGTGTTGATTGGTCAGATCTAGGTCTCTTGTTGTAGTAGAGCTGAGGTGGAAGCCCCTGGTTACAGTGTGGAGAGTGGACGAGATGGATCCCTGAGTGGTAATGGGAGGATGTTACCTAACTGGTGAGTAGGGAAGGATGCAGGGGCTAGTAGGACAAATCCACTCCATAGATCCAGGGAGTGAAATTGCTGAGGCCAGAGCTTGGGTCAGGCCCTCTCTACTGCACTACCCCAAGCCTTGGCCACCTGCCCATGCCCTCTCTACATAGCTCTGTCCCTTGGGCCTGCCCTCCCCCTTCTCACCTCCTCCTCTCTCTTCCTGTAGCCCGATGGCACCAGCAAAGAGTGTGTGTTCATCGAGAAGGTCCTGGAGAACAACTACACAGCCCTGATGTCGGCCAAGTACTCTGGCTGGTACGTGGGCTTCACCAAGAAGGGGCGGCCACGGAAGGGCCCCAAGACCCGGGAGAACCAGCAGGACGTCCACTTCATGAAGCGCTACCCCAAGGGACAGGCAGAGCTGCAGAAGCCCTTCAAGTACACCACAGTGACCAAGCGGTCCCGGCGGATCCGCCCCACACACCCCGGCTAGGCTGGCCCCACTGTGGCCCCGCCAGGCTTCCCCAGCCCACACTCACACTCACGGAGAACTGCAATCAGAGGAATATTTTTACATGAAAAATAAGGAAGAATTTCTATTTTTGTATATTGTGTTGAAAAGAAGACAAAAAACTGAACCAAAATTCTTGGGGGAGGGGAGCGATAAGGATTTTATTGTCGACTTGAAACTCCCGATGACAAAAGACTCACACCAAGGGACTGTTGTCAACACACAGGTGCTTGTGTCTCTCTAGGAACAGACAACTCTAAACTTGTCCCCAGAGGAGGACTTGAATGAGGAAAACGACACTCTGAGAAACCAAAGTCCTTTTTCCCAAAGGTTCTGAAAGCAAAAAAAAAAAAAAAAAAAAAGACAAAAAAAAAGACAAAAAAAGCAAAAAAACAAAAAAAGAGAGAAAAACAAAGAGAAAGTAGTATCCCTTCACCCCCAACATACTCCCCACTCTTTCCCAATCCCCTGTCCCTGCCCCAAACTCCAACAAAAATCGCTCTCTGGTTTGCAGTCATTTATTTATTGTCTGCTGCAAGCTGCCCCGAGACACCGCGCAGGGAAGGTGTGCCCCTCGGAATTCTCGGCGCCTCGACTTCCGACGACAGACGGCCTCGTCCAATCATGGTGACCCTGCATTGCTCACAGTTCTGGAGGATGCTGCTATCAACCTTCCATGACTCACGTGACCTAGTACACCAATGAATAAGGGAATATTTTAAAACCAGCTATATTATATATATTATATATATATAAGCTATTTATTTCACCTCTCTGTATATTGCAGTTTCATGAACCAAGTATTACTGCCTCAACAATTAAAAACAATCGACAAATTATTTAAAAAACCATGAGGCGAGTGGTGGCCGGGGGCCGGGCTCAGGTGCCCTTTGTGTTTCATTCTTCTCAGTCTGAGGTCATTGGGCTGAGAGCTGGGGCCTTGCTTATTCATTCATTCATTCATTCATTCGACATGGGCTATGCTCCAGGCACTGTTGTAGGCACTGAGAATGCAGCCTTAAACAAAGCAGATGGAAACCCTTGCCTCCAGAAAGATTAAATTCTAGTGAGTCATGATTCAGTGGTTTACTCAGTCATAAGTTCACATGCATTTACCCTGCACCTCCTATGTTCCAAGGCCTTTCAAGGCCCTGGGGATTTATCAAAGAACACAAGAAAAAAAATTCCCAGCCCGCAGGGAACTTCACTTATAGTAATTCTCTTGATAGCAATGATTCTTTGCTTCATTCATTGACTTATTACTGGAATCACTTATTCAACATATATTTATTTAGCCCTTACTAAATGCCAGGCACTCTTTTAGGTATTGAAAATTCATCAAAGAACAAAACAGACCAAAAAAAAAAAATGCTTCATGGAATTTGCAGTCTAGGGATTATTGACTGAGTCCTTTGTGGAGTCGCCACCTGGGTTTTGCCAGGCACAGGCTGACCAAGGCAGTGGTGGCCCCCACTCTCCTTCTGGTGGTGGAGGGGGTCAGAGGGCCCAGGTCAGGAGGAGACCTGGTGTTTCTCTCCTCAGACTCTCATGGGCTGGAGCACGAGAAGTGTGTTTGGCCTCGTGAACTCCCAGGGGCCTTTTCTCCTACATCTTCTTTCCTAGGGCCTGCCCCAGGATGTGGAGGTGGGAAGCAGATTGGGCTTGAGGTTGACTGAGGCAAAGGTGCCTCTTACAAGGGTCCTGCTGCTGTCACCTGCCTCCCTTGAAAACGCCGCTTGCCAAGAATGGCCAGAAGAGGTCCCCCGTGAGGCCCTATGGAGAAGGAAGGGGCAGGGCTGGGGAGTGGCGTGGGGGACAGTAGCACCTTCTCTGCGGAGAGCTGCGGGACAGGGACGGAGCTTGGCTTCTTCCAAGCTCCCTCTATGACCCGCCTCTGAGCTCAGGCCAAGCGCAATGCTTGGTTCTGTCTTTCTTTATCCCTGGGCCCCATCCTGTGTCCTGTGTGTCTGTGGCTCACCCTCCTGCCTGTCACATCACATCTCCTGAGGGCTTTGTGAAGCCCTTTCAGGTGCACAATCTCATTGTGATCTCCTGATAACTTGCGAAGAAGGTACTATCATTATCCCCATTTTACAGATGAGGAAAAGTTTGGCTGCTTCCCTGAGGTCATGGAAAAAGTGGTGGGGCCGGTATCCAAATCCTAGACCCTCTAGGACTGCAGTACCTGCCACTTGGTGAGTGCTTACTGGGTGTCAGACCCCCTGCTATGTGCTTCATGTCCACTGCCCAGGCATCCAGCAAACATCCCTTGTGTGGGACAGAGTTTGACAGGTGAACAGACTGGGGCTCAGAGAGATCACTGACATGCCCCAGACCTCAGGGAGCGGGTGACTGAGTTTGAGATCCTTGGTGATAATAATTGTGATTGTGGTTGTCATTTATTGGGCACCTATTATGTGTCAGTCCCTTTCACCCTCTATTATTTTATTGAAACAATAACCCTATGAGATGGATATGTGCTATCTTTTGCATTGGAGGTTTCAGAGAAGTGAAATGACCTGCCCAAAGCAATCCAAGCTAGAAAATCTTGGCACCAGAGTTCAATCAACCAATCATTCTTTCATCTGATAAATATGTATTGTTTACTCTGTGCCAGATGCTGGAGATACCGCAATGGGCTGAGCAGAGCCCTTGCCGTCATGGAGCTTACATTCCATTGGGGAAGATACAGTTAGGCAAATAAATATAAAATATGTCAGGTAGTGGTAAATCCTAAGGAAAAAGAAAATAGGGTGAGGGGTTAGAGGTGATGGGGCTACTATTTTAGATAGAATGGTCAGGAAAGGCCTCTGGAGGGGGGACCCATGCAAACACTGAGGGGAAGAGCATTCCAGGCAGAGGGAAGAGAGAGTGCTAAGGCCTGGAGGCCTGTCAACGGAGTAAGGAGGGGCTGTTGGGGCTACTGCAGAATGGATGAGGGAGGCTGGGTTTTGGAGGGGGCCAGACTTGAACTTTTTTATTTGGAGTGAGATGGGGAGCCACATGTGATGTGCCTTACACTTGAAAGGGACTGCTCTGGCTACTGCATGGAGAAGGGCAGGCAGACTCCAGCCTGGGGCTGCCTGAGGCCATAACGACCCTGCCCTACCTCCTGCTGCTGGCTATGCCTGCCTCTTCCCCCCAGCACATCCTCAGGCCTCCATCCTCATCCCACAGGCTGCTGGCACCTCCCACACCCAACTCCTTGCCTTTGCTCCCTCTCAGGGGCCATGGGGCCCGTGATGATTTCCCTTCCTCGGCCCTCTAGAGCAGTGGTCCCCAACCTTTCTTGCACCAGGGGCCGGTTTCATGGATGACAATTGTTTTCATGGACCAGTGATGGGGGTGGGGTATGGTTTTGGGCTGATTCAAGTGCATTACATTTATTGTGCACTTTATTTCTATTATTATTACATTGTAATATATATTGAAATAATTATACAACTCACCATAATGCAGGATGAGTGGGAGCCCTGAGCTTGTTTTCCTGCAACTAGATGGGCCCATCTGGGTGTGATGGGAGACAGTGACACCCGAAGTGTGTTGCTTATGTCCAGTCTACTCCGTAAGATGCAGCTTAACTGTCACTTGCCACTCACTCATAGGGTTTTGATATGAGTCTGCAAGCAATTGATTTATTATGGTCTCTGTGCAGTCAAACCTCTCTGCTAATGATCATCTGTATTTGCAGCCGCTCCCTAGCACTTGCATCACCGCCTTGGCTCCACCTCAGATCATCAGGCATTAGATTCTCATAGGGAGCTCGCAACCTAAATCCCTCGCAGGTGCAGTTCACAGTAGGGTTCACGCTCCTATGAGAATCTAATTAATGCCGCCGCTGATCTGATGGGAGGCGGAGCTCAGGTGGTAATGTGAGCGGATGCGGAGCGGCTGTAAATACAGATGAAGCTTCGCTCGCTTGCCTGCCGCTCACTTCGTGCTGTGAGGCCCAGTTCCTAACACGCCAGGGATCGCTACTGGTCCATGGCCTGGGGGTTGGAGACACCTGATGTAGAGACTTGCTGCGTGCCCTGGAGCGAGTCACTTCCCCTCTCAGGGTCTGACTTTGGAAGATGTGGACAGAGCTTTCTGGATATTTCCTGAGCTATGAGAAATATGTTAATGATAAGTGCAGTGGACTGGCCAGAAGATTTCTCAGCCGAGGATGCTGTCTTAGGATGCTTGCTTACGGGAAGAACTGAATGAGTGTTTCCACAGTCCAGCTGAGTAGAACCCCAGTCATAACAGCCATCGCTTTTGAAACACCTACTGTGTACCAAGCGTGATCTCATTGAATCCAGCCAGCCAGCCTTTGGGGTGGGCATTTTAATTTTTTAAAATTATTGTTTATTTATTTTTGCCATGCTGTGTGGCTTGCAGGATGTGGGATCTTAGTTCCCCAACCAGGGATGGAACCCCAGCCCTTGGCAATGAAATCGTGGAGTCCTAACCAATGAACAGCCAGGGAATTCCCTGGGGTGAGCATTTTTAGCCTCACTTTATAGAGCAGGCTCAGAGAGGTGAAGTCACTTGCCTGCGGTCACATAGATAGTCAGTAGAGGAGATGGGATTTGAACCCAAGTCCGTCTGTTCCTAGAGCTATGGCTTGACGCCAGCCTGGATGCTTGGAGCACTCAGCATCTGTCCAGAGTTTCAGTCTTTCCCCCTAGCCCCCTGATCCTGCCTCTATGTCCATCATCTCCCACCCCCCCAGAGGAAGGAGGCAGATATAAACCACATTTTCAGGTGCCTAATGCTGGCCCATCCCTGACCCTCTGGATCCTCCCCAAGATATCAGTGTCCCAGAGGTCACAGGTATCTGGGACCTAAGGTACCTGAGTTTGTTTTCCTCTTGGCCACTTGGCCAGCTCTATGACACTGGGCACATCATGTCTTTTCTATGAGGCAATATCCTTCATTAATCCAACTGTTTTTACCTTGCAGGGCACATGTAATGTTCAAAAGAGATAGGAGAGCGAATAATTGGGGATTATTCCTGCTTAGTAAGAGCTGGAAGGCACCCATGCAAGTGTTTTTTTATCCTCAGTCTTTTCTCTCCACCTCCCTTCAACTTTTTTTTTTTCTTTTTTGGCCGTGGCCCCAGCAGCATGCGGGACCTTAGTTCCCTGACCAGGGATCAAACCCATGCCCCCTGCAGTGGAAGCACAGAGTCTTAACCACTGGACCACCAGGGAAGTCCCAACCTCATCACTTTAGAGAGGAAGGAACCACGACTCAGACAGGGTAAGTGACTCGCTCCAGGGCACCCAGCAAGTTAATGACAGAGCCCATTAGATGACCAATGAATAGAGATGATGCTGATAATAAACCAGCAGGGTACAGCAAAGGGAGGTGAGTCAGTGCTCTTCCAGGGAGGTCAGGGGTCAGAGGGCCCCTTCAGTGGCCAGCCAGTCCCTCTTAGCACCCTTACAAAATTTGCTTCTCTGACCCAAAGAAGTAGAGGGCAGAAGGAGATGGTTGAGGTCTCTTGATCCCAGACCCTCACCCTCTTGCTCCTCACCCCTACGGTGGTGCTCTGTGCCAGAAGTGAAGAAAGATGGACCCTTGCCTAGCATTTCAAGGGGCCAGTGAGCAAGAAGAGTAGGATCTGTCCCCACATCGGGAGAGAAGTGGGTTTGGGGACGAGAGCGAGCTCTCTACCTACCCACTCACCCTTGGGCATTGTTTGGATTTAGTCTCCTCCCTCTATGGTCAACCCTCCCCTGACCACTGGGGTAGGAGAGGGAAGTGACATCTATCAGTCACCTATTCTAGACCGACCCTTATGATCACAGCGATGTGCACACACCTTGTTCAGGATGGTTCCTGGTGCAGAGTAAGCTCTTGGTACCTTAGCTATTTCTATCATCACATTTGATTGGCACAAGGACATTGCAAGATAGGTGTTAGAAGGCCCATTTTGTAGATAGGGAGACTGAGACGCACAGAAGAATGCAACTGGCCGCGGGTTTCATGATAGAAAGTGACAGAGCCAGATTTGAATCCAGGCTTCCCTGTTTCTCCTTTCCACCTCCCCACCATTCCTCCTCATCCCTGCTTTTGTTGGGGTTGGAGAGGGGAATAAAGCACCCAAATTTGGGGCAAGAGAAGTAAAGTGTCCCTACTGGGTGGGTGGGGAGGACATGACACCAAGGAGAGGCTGGGTCTGGGGGTTTTCCTACCAACCAGGTAAGCTGAGGGGCGGGGCAGGGGGTAAAGCCCCAGGCTGAGTGTGGGAATGAAATGCTCTCCTGTCTGCCTGCCCAGCTGGAGCCTAACAAGGCTGGGCTGGGATGCTTGGGGCTTGAAAGCCTCATAAATGGGCAGAGGCCTCCCTCCACAGCCCCAGGATTGGGGCTTCCAAAGAAACAGTAGTGAATTAAGTGCTAAAGATGTGAAGGCTGCCCCCCCAACCATGCAATTAGGTAGCGGGTCTGTTACAAACATTAGGTGGGGAGTTGGGGACCAGATGGCGGCGAGGCTCACCCTTGCTATCCTGTCTGGAACTGCCTGGCCCCCTGGCTGAGGTTTCCAGCTCTGGCAAGGAGAGAAGACGGCGGGAAGCCCCGGTGTGTGGACCCCTGCAGAGCAGGCCATTAATGAACCAGGCATTCCTCCCGTCCCTTCACGGACCTATTTAGCACTTGCTAGAATTTCTGCCCAGCTCCTCCACTTGTGGAAAGAGCAACTCTTTGAATGTTCCAGTCTGCCAGACTGACCACTGCAGCTGCAGGACCTGTTGTGGCCCCTAGGGTGGGTCAGAGGTGCTGACTAATTTTAAAAGACTGTCAGACTGAAATTTCATTTGCCTAAGCCATGCAGGGCTAATTGTCACCTACTGAGCACCAGCTTTTTTTTTTTTTAATTTATGTATTTTATTTATCTTTGGCTGCATTGGGTCTTCACTGCTGCGCGTGGGCTTTCCCTAGTTGCGGCGAGCGAGGGCCACCCCCCCTGCGGTGCGGAGCACGGGCTCCAGGCACGTGGGCTTCAGTAGTTGTGGCGCATGGGCTTAGTATTTGTGGCTTGCGGGCTCTAGAGCACAGGCTCAGCAGCTGTGGCGCTCGGGCCCAGCTGCTCCGCGGCATGTGGGATCCTCCCGGACCAGGGCCCGAACCCGTGTCCCCTGCATTGGCAGGCGGACTCCCAACCACTACACCACCAGGGAAGCCCCTGAGCACCAGCTTTGTGTGGGCATTTTATCCAATTCTCTTTTTTAAGTCTCACCATAATCCTCTGAGATAGTTATTTTTATCTGCTTCCTACCAACTGAGGAAACTGAGGCTCCGAAAAGGTCAAGGTCAAGTAGGTCAAGGCTTGGTTAAAGTCATCCATCAGACTCCTGGAACCTTGCACATGACTCTTGTTACCACAAAGCAGCCCCCCAGGGAGTTGGTCTTAACCTGTTCTATCCAAGGACAGAGGATCAAAGAGGCAAAGTGATATGCTCAAAATCACTCAGTTATTAAGCAGTGAAGCCAGGATTTGAAACTAAGTCCATCGGGTTTGAGAATCTTTACCTCTCTACTCCTGCCAAATCTCCACTTCTGTCTCTGTTTCTGGGTTCTTTGGCTACAATGGACAGAAACACATGAAATCTGACTTAAGCTTATAAGGAAATTTATTGGCTTGTATAACAGAAAAGTACATAGGTACTGGCTTCAGGCAAAGCTGGATCCAGGTGCCCAGTCTCCTCTCCCAGTTTCTGCTATGTTGGCTTCATTCTCAGGAAGATTTTCCCTGTAGTTCCTTACATCTTACTGACTTAATAACTTCAGAGAAAACGGAACATTTCAGAACATTTTCAGAACGTTTTCAGCCTTTTTCAGAGGCTGCAGTAAAAGTCCCAGGGCTGATTCTGATTGGATCAGTTCTCTCTACTCTTGAGCCAATCACTGTGATCAGGGAGACAGAATCTTTCAGTGACAAGACCTAGGTCATGGGCAAGTCCTTGGAGCTGGAGTTGGGGTTGGGGCCACTGGCCAGTTCCACTAGCTGTAAGGTCTGAAAGGGGCACAGGGGTGGTTTCCCAAAGGAATATGGAAGTGTTATTACCAGAATAAAGGGGCAAAAGCAGTAAAAGTCTGCTCCAGTGTTCTCCACTTGGGTATGCATCAGAATCTCCAGAAGGGCTTGTTAACACACAGACTGCCAGGCTTCACCCCTACACGTTCTGCTTCAGTAGGTCTGGGGTGGGCCCAAGAATGTGCAAGTTCCCAGTGGATACTGATGCTGCTGCTCTGGGGGCCACACTTAGAGAACCACTGATCTGTACCTTTCTCTTACCCTCATTCACTTCTCCCTCATCTTATCCTACAGTGTAAGGGCATCTGTACCCATCCAGGGCCTTCAGACTGGGGATGTATACACCTTGTGCTATGTGAGGTCTTTCCGAGAGGCCCATGGGTGCAATAATCTTACAGGAATCAGGAATCGATTGACAGATCCTCAGCTTTCCTGAGCGCTCTTTCCTAAACTGATCTGCTAGAGAACTTCCCTATGGTCCCTGGCTCCTTTCCTGCCGCACATTCCACAAAGTCCCTCCTCCAATTTACAGTAGAGAGGTACGCCTCTTGCCCTCCCTGCATCTCACTGCAGGCATTGCCTGGGATGTAGAAAACTCTAGCTCATGGAATGAAGGGATGATATCAGTGTGGGGAGCTCCCTTTAATCATGGTGCCATGAATCTACTGTAAGGCCTCAGGCTTTCCCTTGTCTTGATATTGATCTGTTCTGTAAGGGCAAAATGTGGATCCTGTTTTGGTCCAGGTGGGGTTATTCTGAATTCAGGTGCTGTGGGAGTATTGATAATTTTTCTTTAATTACCTTGCCTCTTTTATTCATTCCCCCAATATTATCTGGAATGCATTCACTACTAAGAGATGGTCTTATGAAAACAAAAGAAGTATCAATGGTGAGAGTAATTTATTTTATTTAGGGGACACAAACTCATGGCTAAATTCCATGCTTTACCTATCCATCTGTCTACCTACCTACCTACCTACCTATCAAAACATCTTGGAATGACAATATTCAAGATTTTGAAAATGCATTCTTTGAAATACCAGTCTGGGTCCTGCTGTACTGTCACCATCCTCTGAGATGAGAAAGAGCCTGGTGTGTTTCTCATCCATCCGTTCCTTGGTCCATGTCTCTGTGGAATATTTTGCCCAGTTTCAAGAAGGAGGAGATGAAACTTTCCAAAATTATTTCCTACAGGTCATATTTGAGTAAAAGATCTTGTAGCAGAGGAAAGTTAGTGTTTTATCTTTTCTTGAACATTTATTAAGACTTGCAAGGGAAATATTTTCATTTAACTTTTGCAAAAAGATGACTGGCTACCCTAAATCCACATTCGTTTTTCACTTGGGTGGAAATCTCTTATATGCTGTCACTTGTCACTGCTCATTTATTCATTCTTATTGTGTATTTATTAGAATTAGATGAACTTAATTGTGAGTGACATGGTTTCTACTGAAAAGATATTCTCTTCAAAATTATTTAAGGGGGTTCATGAGAAAAAAGTGTGAAGACCCCAATCTAGTTCAATTCGGGCATCCGTACACTGTACAGTCAGGCACAGATATACAATCAGAAAACATTCCCCAGGGCACTGGCTGCTTGCCTGCCTTCCGCAGCTGGGAGCACAGAGGTACCTCAACTTGGTCTCATGGGGAGATCCCAAGAGGCAGCCCCTGGGGAGCTTGCACAAAGTTGAACGTTGTGAACAGATGGACTATAAAACAGTAAGAGAAGAGCATTTAGATAGAAGCCCCAAAACTCTGGATGCACAGAGGATGAGAGGACTAACTGGGAAAGAAGTGAGGGGTCAGGAGACTTTGGAAGGCTGAATGAAATTTAACTGCCAGGAGAAATCGGGGGAGGGCAGTCCAGGCAGAAGGAACAGCAAGGAGAAGGTGGAAAGAAGCAAAACTATATGAAGATTTACAGAATGTGGCGTGGCAGGAGCTATGAAGTGCAAGGTGGAGCGATGGGAGATGAAGCTGGGATGGGAGAGAGAGAGAGACAGTCAAGGCTGTGGCTTTCATAGCCCCCATTTTTGCATGCCACTCCTGCATTGTGCGCATATGTCCAAGTTCACACGCACCCTGCTCTGCACACGCAGGAACAGTCAGTCACACTCTGATGCTCAGCCAAGTGTACACACCAGCACTAAGCGAGCACAGTGTCATGCCTCTCTCCTGCCCTCCTTTCTCCTTCCTTCTTGCCTGTAACATTTTCTGAGTGCCCACTCTATGCTGGATTCCTTGGAGATAAGGCAGTAAATCTCTGGAATCTCTGCTCCCCAGAGGCTTATTGAGGTGACAGACCACACACTGTGATTAGTGACACAATGGGCCAGGATAGTACAAAGGGGGAGTCAGTGAGGACTTCCTGGAGGAAGAGTCCTGGAAGCTGAGACCTGAAAAATGAGGAAGCATTGGCAAGAATAGAAGTGGGTGGGAGGGGTGAAACATTCTAGGTAGAAGAAGCAGCATTTGCAAAGACTTGGCTAAGAGAGCATAGCCTCCAGGAAAACACAGAAAGGAGGCCAGGGGAGGATTTATGATTTCAACACAGGAGTGGCAACTTGGCTGGCGAAAATGCGGGAGGGGGTGTTACTAGAGGACTCCCCTCAGGTTTCTGTTTTGTTGAGGAGGCTGGGGCTTGGGCTGATGGACAAGGATGATGCTCGTGGGTACCACACCTTCCTCAGGCACCTCTGGGCACGGCTTTAGAGTCAGCTGTGGTTCCATTCCTCATCAGCTTTCACCTCATGGTTTTAGCAGTCATTGAGAATCATGGCCTGCATCAGTGGTTCAGGACACTTGGCTGTGTGTGTGGGTGTTTTGGTTGTCAAACTGGGAGGCAGCTACTGGCATCTAGTAGGTAGAGTCTAGGGATGCTGCTAAACATCATACCATGTACAGAACAGGCCCTACAACAAAGAATTATTTGGTCCAAAGTGTCAATTGTGCTGAGGCTGGAAAACCTTGGCCCAGATCCATTTTTCAGAAGAGTGGCAAAATGGTGATTTTCTACTTCTATCATTTCTTCTGCAGTGATTGACTGGGATTCTTCTGTAAACAAGAACTCTTCCCCATCAACTATTCAGTTACCCCAAGAGATAATTTGCACAGGAAAGCCAAGTACTTGATTCTTTATTTACCAGTTTTCAGAATAATTCATCAACTAGCATTCTACAAAGATGACCAATGCACTTTTATAGTATCTCCATGAGAATTTTAAGAAACCTAATGTCTTGCAATCCATAGAAGTGATTAATCTTTGTGAAGGTCAGATTCCTCCATCTTTGGCCAGTGAGGACTCCTTCGGTTGGCTCTTGTGTCCTTTGGTCACTGCCCTAGTGTTCTGATAGCTTCTTTGCTTCCTGGTGTGACAAGTTATCCCTGGTTCATCTTGTACATTTTAAAGCTCTTGGCACAGTGCCTGGGACATAATGAGTGCTCATCTAATGCTGTGATTATTGTGAGGACAGGAATCAGCTCCTCTAAGTTGCTTTCCCTCAACCCCCAGTGCATTCTGACACTTGCTTTCTGTACCTCCAGACGGTCTGGGGCAGGTCCTGAGAGTAATGAATGAAGGTTCAGGTTAGCCAGAGAGGGCTGCAAACAGTGGCTCTGTTGGACAGAGGGACCTGCCAGCCAAGAGTGCACGTCTATTAGAAGCCAGGGTAAGCCGGCAGAGGAGAGGGGCAAATTAGCTAATTCAGGAGTCAAGGCCTTGCTTTTGTTTTCACTGTCAATTTTAATCCTGCAATAACCTTTGACCTAAGCCTTGGGGCAATTAGTGCCTGCAAGTGAAGTAGTGGTGGGTTTGAACTTCTGCCTTCCTCCCAGGCTAAGTCAATACCTTTGTATTCTATTACATGTAATTGAGGCAAAAGGGTTTATTTAAGCTAACAAATGATTATTTCCCACAATAGAACCTCCATCCCAGTTAGCGAATTGGCTCTTCCAGGCATCCTATGTTTTGTCTGCAACCAAAGCCTGTATTTCACTGACTGCTTTGTCCTCTTTTCTCCTTTTTCCTTGCTTCTCTCTCCTACCCCTCCCCTTTGCCCTCACAATTCAATTGAGTAAATTCAATGTAACTAACATTCACACTGAGCCTCCCCTGTTAGGTTTAGGCATTAGGCAGGCCAGGCCCTTAGATCCCAGTACAATTCTGGGCCACCCCAGAAGGATCTCACAGCTTAGTGACAAAGACAGACACATAAACAGATAAATTATAAATTATACTGTGGTGTGATAAGTGCAAAGTAATTCAACAAGTCTAGACAAAGAATTTGATAGATGGTGTGGAGGAGTCTTTGTGCAGAATCTAGAAGGGAGACAAGACTGGAGACATTTGAACCATTAGACATGAGGCTTCCATGGACCAAAGAGGGATTTTATCCAAGTGACTTGAGGGTAGTTATTTAAAAGAATGTGGCACTACAGAACACAGATTTTGTTTGGGTTCCCTGCTTCCCTATGGTGTCGTGTACTTTAGAGAAGACTTGTGCCAATCTCATCCTCGGGGTGAGTCTTGATTCATCAAAGCCCGTCATGCTAACTGCACTTCCCTTGCCAATGATTGGCTTAAGACAGGTGCATATGACTCTATTCTGGCTTAAGACAGGTGCATATGACTCTATTCTGGCTTAAGACAGGTGCATATGACTCTATTCTGGCCAATAAGATATGAGGGGAAGTCTGGGGTGGTGGTGGGGGCATGTTTCTATGGAAGTTTCTTAACCCTTAAAAACAGACACAAGGAAATTATGATCACTTTTCTGAGTCTGGATTTTGGTGAGGATGTGATGGCTGGAGCTGTTGTAGCCTTCTTGCAACCATGAGGAGAACCAGCTGTTATACTGAGGGTGGTAGAGAAAAGAGGAGGCAGGAACCTGGGTCTTTGATGCCATTGTTCAGCTACTGAATAAAGCAACACGGGTCTTTCCTGCCTTGAGACTTCTCACTGTCTGAGATAACAAAATGTTCTTGTATGTAAGTCTGTTTCAGTTGGGTTTTCTGTTATGTGTTGCTGAAAGCTTCCCAACTAATTATACAGAAAAGGAGGTAGAATTTGAAGAATGAGTCATGAGAAAGAAAAGAGCATTTCAGGAAGGGAATACAGCCCAGACAAAGGTGCTGAGACAATAGGAAATGTACATTTTAAGTGCACAGAGGCTTAGTTCTGAGAGGTGAGGTCAGATAGGGTTCAGCCAGGTTAGGCAGCATCCCATTTCCCCCTCTTTCTGCCTCCCTCTTTTCCTCCATTCGTCCTGAGTGGTTCCTCCTCTTCAGCCAGTCTCCTCTCCAAAGATACACGGGAGGGAGATTCAGGTCGCAGCAATCTTAGCCTAGATATAAAATGTTTACTGAGTATTCACTCTGTGCCAGGCCTTGTGCTGGGCTGAAATGGTCCCTCTGAACAGATTGCCTAGTCCAGGGACAGAGACAAAAATGTAAACCTATGTTTCTAAACATGTGATCAGTTTTAGATGGTTCATGGGCTAATATTTTTTTATTTGAACAGTTATGAATTTATTTTAATGATCAATTTCTATACATGGCAGAAATATCCTTTCAAATATATTAAAACAAAGGAAAAGAAGGGTCAGTTTAAGGAAAACTAGTTGGTAATGTTACAGGCAGTATGGGGATGTGGTAAAACTTGTGCAGTGAGAATTGAATAACATGTACATGCACATGTGTGCATGTGCATGTGTGTGTGTGTTAGTCTGCTCAGTTTTGTTTTTTGTTTTTTCTAGTCATTTGAGAATAGGCTTCTGTTCTTTCAGGAACTTCTGTTTCTGTGTTTTATGTGGTTTCACTGGGAGATGCCATGTACATATATGACCATCCCTACTCCCACCATATTCAATTGGTCCAGGATTTTCTCTCAGGATTTGTCAAACCATGAAAAGCCTCTTTCTAGTGGCAGAAGCTATGAGACATGAGACTTAGGAACTGTTGGCCTGTTCCTTGCCCTACCAAGGACCCTGACCTGGAGTGAGGGAGGAAGGAAGGAGAAGAGAAGGAGAAACAGAAGATACAATTCATTCTTGTTATTCATGGTAGTCATGTTCTATAAAGTGACCACAAACTGAACTAGTGAATATCCAACCATTGCTCTTAGGGGAAATACAAGGTAGGTTCCTGTGAGCCCCTGGTCACAACATTTTCATCAACTGATCAGTGTATAACTTTGTTTTACTTGTGTTCCTGTTTAAAGACACCTTATTTAACATACACTGTTGACTCATTAACATTAAACTCACAGCCAGCAGCCCTGTAACTCACTCCTGAACGAACCTTATCTAACATACATGTTTTCTCCATAAGTCACATCACAGCCTTCTTGAACTTAGGAGCACTAGACAGCACCTCAGCGCTATGCTTGGGGGATCGTTTTCAACAGTGAAATCACCAACAAAAAGCCCTAAAATGAGAAAAAATATGGCATTAAATAGACTTACAAAAAGGACACTTTTTCATAACATGGGAGCTGAGACCAGAAAACAGAGTGTCGCCTAGTTTGACCTTAGCTGGGAACATGTGCGTCGGATGACTCAAGTTTTTCACCACTCCGTGCATGTCCACAAATGACTGTGAAAATGCCACAAATATTGATCTAGGGTTTGCAAATAAATTTTAGCAAGTAGACAAATTTACAAATACAGAATCCACGAAAAATGAGAATTGATTATGAGAGAGAGACGCAGAGAGTGCTTGCTCAGCTCTGCTGGAATTTGAGTCACTGGCTCTAGTTACTTCCCTGCCCTTTTTTTTTTTGAAATTTTTTTTAAATTTATTTTTTGGCTGCGTTGGGTCTTCCTTGCTGTGCACAGGCTTTCTCTAGTTGCAGTGAGCAGGGGCTACTCTTCGTTGCGGTGCACAGGTTTCTCATTGCAGTGGCTTCTCTTGTTGTGAAGCACGGGCTCTAGGCATGTGGTGGGCTTCAGTAGTTGCAGCACTCGGGCTCAGTAGTTGCAGTACGTGGATTCAGTAGTTGTGGCTCGTGGGCTCCAGAGTGCAGGCTCAGTAGCTGCGGTGCACAGGCTTTGTTGCTCCATGGCACATGGGATCTTCCCAGACCAGGGATCAAACCTGTGTCCCCTGCATTGGCAGGTGGATTCTTAACCACGGCGCCACCAGGGAAGTCCCATTCCCTGCCCTTCTTATGGCTTGAATGTTCAATTTTGTTTGATTGTATGAGATATTTCAAGGTCCTTTCTACGCCCCACCCCTTTTTGTTTTACCCTAAGCTGATTCAGTTGGAGTTCTGTTGCTTGCAACCAAGAGTTCAGACTTAGTATCTAAAGCCCTTGGCACATAGTAGGTCCTCAGTGAATGTGGGTCCCTTCCCTCATAGAATGCAGGGTTGGCTAAAGGTAACCAATGAACGTGTGTCCTAGGGAGAGACAGTGGTTAAGAGAAAAGGGCTTGATAATACAAAAAATAGGTAGCAGCATATTTCCAACTCTTCCTTTTACCCTTAGCAGCAGCAGTCACTTCTTGCCATGTTCCAGTACAGATGGAAAAGTCACTGAATTACAAACCCAGTTGCAAGCTATTTTTGGTGGAATTGTGGTGTGTGTGTGTGTGTGTGTGTGTGCGTGCGTGCGCACGCGCAATGTATGCACTGAGATTCTTGGCCACAGCCTCTGTTTGTATCAGCTGTCAGCAAATCAGAGGCACCATACACGTTTGTCATAATTCATTACATTAATTAACCATGTTTGAGAACTGGGCACAGGCCAGAGGGGATGCGGGGGAGGGAAGCCTCCACATTGTTTTGTCTGAACCTCCCGGGTCAGAATTTCCACGGTTTGATGGGCTGCCATCGCCTGCACATGTGTCCCCTGACACGCGGACCTTGATGAAATCATCATGTTTACATCTTTGAATATTCTCTGCAGATGATGCCTGTGGCGGGAAGCCAGAGGCAGAGAGCATCCCAGAACTTGGCTCTGGGGGCCCATCTCTGTACCCAAAAAGAGTTTGGAATTACCCTGACGTCCGGTACCAAACTGGGCACCCTCCACTAGCCCATCTCTCTTTGGCCAGTTCTCTGGGCAGGCTGCCTGGGCTAGGCCTTCTGCAGGACAAATGGTGTCGGCCGTACCATCCCCACTCAAGGCGCGGTGGGGTGAAGGCGTTCTCTCTCCACATCCCCCATTTCAGTGAACGCCAGCTGCCAGGCTCGGAACTTGCAGATAATTCTTGACTCTTTTACCATATCTAGTCTCCCTCCACATCCTATTCATTCCCCTTTATTACCGTTTCTCAGGTCCTTGGACTTCAGCGCTACTTCACCACGATTCCATCTGGGCCTCCATCACCTCTCACCTGGACCACAGCAACAGCCTCATCTCTGGCCTCCTTTTCTCCCGTCTCTTCCTTCCGTCTTTCCTGCAGCCTGCAGCCACAGGGAGTTTTCTACAATGTAAATAGAAGCATATCACTCTCCCAGTTTCTCCATGCTTCCCATTGACCTTGGGATTCTTTATGATGGCTTACAAGGCCCTTCCTGACCTGGCCCTGCCAATCACTGATTTCTGTCCATTTTCAAGCCTTATTCTCCAGCCTCCCTGCAGTTCTTCTAGTAAGTTTCTTTTGCCTATATTAGTTTCTTTTGTATGCACTCACAGACCCTGACTCCTGAATCATCAAAGTTTATATTTGTTCTCTATGTCAGATTAAGGGCAATTAAAAAAAATTTTTTTCAGTAAAAATGTCCTATGTTCTTACCATGTGCTCAGTAACTGGGCCTCTGATTGGTGTTTATCACTGAGTCTTTGGTGTTTAGAAACTAGGTCCTTAATGACATCATTTAAACTACTGGATTGAACCTTGCCTGAAGACAGTACCACACATTTCCCAGTTTCGGGGGGTTGTTTTGGTTGCACGGTGCAGCTTGCGGGATCTTAGTTCCCCGACCAGGGATTGAACCTGGGCCACGGCAGTCAAAGCTCCGAGTCCTAACCACTGGACCACAAAGGAACTCCTTTCCCAGTTTTTTTAGTCAACAGATTCTCCTTATGTTTGACTTTCTATTTATTTATTTAGTTTTGGCTGCGTTGGGTCTTCATTGCTGTGCATGGGCTTTCTCTAGTTGCAGCGAGCGGGGGCTACTCTGTTGTGGTGCGCGGGCTTCTCATTGCGGTGGCTTCTCTTGTTGCGGAGCATGGGCTCTAGGCACGCGGGCTTCAGTAGTTGTGGCACCCGGGCTTAGTTGCTCCACGGCATGTGGGATCTTCCTGGACCAGGAATCGAATCCATGTCCCCTGCACTGGCAGGCGGATTCTTAACCACTGCGCTACCACGGAAGTCCCTCTCCTTATGTTTGAATTAAATTTTCTGTGACTTTCAACTTGACACAGACATTGAGTTACAGATTGTTTTCGGACAAGGATGATGCCTGCTTCATCTTGACTGTAATTATCTGCTAGGGTGGATTTTTTATTTGTATTATCTAGGCTTATTATTAACCTCTTCCCTTCCTTGGTGTAATTACCCTCTGCACATCGCTTGCAGTTTATAAAGCACTCTCACATCCATTATCTCATTTAAACCTGACAACAATCCTGGGAGGTATGTGTAACTGCATCCATTTTATAGATGAGAGAACTGAGGTTCAGAGAAGTAACAGGCTTGCCCAAGCTCACATGGTTAGTAAAAAGCAGGGCTAGCTTTTAAATCCTGCCGTCTGATTCAGAACTTGTATATTTTCTTACATTTGTGTGTTCATTAATTCATTCGAGAACAACAAAAATGACTGAATGTCAACTATGTTAGAGATCTTGCCAGGCTTTGGAAATACACCAGTGAACAAGGCGGAGTCCCTGTCCTTGAGGAACTTACTGACCAGCGGGAGACACAGACCATGGCAGTGACCTGTGATGGAGGCGCTGATTCATTCTGAGCCTGAATAGCTGATCAGCAAGCCACCACTGGAGGGGACGAGCCTCCGTCATTTCCAGTCTCTGTCTCCCTGCATAAGATTCAAATTCCAGGCTTGGGTGGGATGGGAGGCTGGTTAAAATAGATGCAATAGATTGTGTGCGGTGGGGAACAGGCAATTCTGCAAGAGGAAGTTGAGACACTATTAGGGAGGAGAAATAGGAACAACAAATGTTCACTATAATTCGGGACACTTGAGTCACTTACTGGATTCCAAGGTTATTGTGCCTGGGTGATGGTCAAGAGTTACAGTTGCTACACCCTGGCTTTTAATATGTGATTTCCCAATTTGGGACATTAGTTTTTTTCCCTTAAGTCCTTTTGACTTATTTTGGAACCACCTTCTATGAATAAGAATGTTGCTAAGCCCTTTAGGGAGAAGGTAGATGTTGGTGAGTGGTGGGGGGCGGGGGGCCAATGCATTTTTTCATCTTCTTCTGTAATAATGTAAATACCTCCTCTGAACTTTCTCAACCCAAGGCAGACATGACTAATCAAGCCTGGAATTCTTTCCCACTGAGCCCAGATAAAGCCTCAGAAATCTTATTACAGCCACAGCCAATTGACCAGAGTTGGCACATGGAGTGACATCTATTTGCCAGTCCTGTTTTGGAGACTGTGGGACCTTGGGAAAATCTCCTTCCTTTCTCTGGGCCTCAGTTTCCCCATCTGTTAAATAGTGGCAGGTGCCTTCCAATTCTGACCATGTTGGAATGGAAGATCTTCGAGGTGGGAAGACACCTCTGTAGGGCAGGCTTTTAGCCTCTAGATGAAGTTTGCTCCCTCTCTTTCCCCATCCTCCTAGGACCTTCAGGACTGGGAAGTAGGTGGGAATCATATCATGTGCTGGGACACAGACCAAATATTTCCCTCACAATCTGTGCAGGTAACACCGCTAGAGAACACCTGAGACTCAGGGGTGTGTAGTCTAGGAGCGAAGTGGCAAAGATGGTCACCATTTATTGAGTGCCTACTGTGTATGCCCAGCCCCACCTCTCATCTCCAGCACAACCCTCCAAGGTAATGTTCTCATTCTTTTTTTTTTTAACTGAAGTATAGTTGAAGTATAGTTACAATATTGTGTTATTTTCAGGTGTACAGCAAAGCAACTCAGTTATTTTTTTTTCAGATTATTTTCCATTATAGGTTATTACAAGATACTGAATATTGTCCCCTGTGCTATACAGTAAATCCTTGTGCTTATCTATCTTATGTAGTAGTTTGTATCTGTTAATCCCATACTCCTAATTTAACCCTCCCACATTCTTTTTCCCCTTTGGTAACCGTAACTTTGTTTTCTATGCCTGTGATTCCTTTGTTTTATAAATAGATTCATTTGTGTTTTTTTAGGTTCCACATATAAGTGATGTCATATAATATTTGTCTTTCTCTGTCTGTACTTACTTCACTAAGTATAATATTCTTTAGGTCCATCCATGTTGCTGCAAATGGCAATAGTTCATTCTTTTTTACGGCTGATTAATATTTCATACCACAACTTCTTAAGCCAATCTTCTGTTGAGGGACTCTGGGGTTGTTTCCGTGTCTTGGCCATTGTAAATTGTGCTGCTATGAGTATTGGAGTGCCTGTGTCTTTTCAAATTAGAGTTTTTGTCTTTTCTGGATATATACCTAGGAGTGGGATCGCTGGGTCATATGGTAGCTCTATTTTTAGTTTTTTAAGGAACCTCCATACTGTTTTCCACAGTGGCTGCACCAATTTACATTCCCACCAACAGTGTAGGGGGGTTCTCTTTTCTCCACATCCTCTCTTTATTTGTAGACTTTTTGACGATGGCCATTCTGACTAGTGTGATGTGATACTGTACTGTGGTTTTGATTTGCATTTCCTTAATAATTAACCATGCTGAGAATTTTTTCACATGCTGATTGGCCATATGTATGCCTTCTATGGAGAAATGTCTTCTGCTCATTTTTTGATTGGGTTGTTTGTTTTTTTGATATGTTCTCATTCTTATCTTACAGACAAGGGTAATGACCTCTGAGGGCTACCCACACACTCACCCAGTGGCAGAGTCAGGATTAAAGCTCAGGTTCTCTGTCCATTGCTCTTTCAACAATTCCACCTAGTTCGAGCTAGAAAGGCCCTAAGGGTATGATCTTTGGTACTTTTGGGCATTTTCCAGGCCCAGTGCCACTCCTGGTCCCCCTCCCCCTGGGGCACCAATCTGTCTCTGCACCCAACACTGTTGCTCTGCTCAGCTCTCCCCCATCTTTCCTGGCTTCTGTGTTCTCTGTGCCTATCGGCCTGTGCCTGCACTCTCTTTGCAGGCTTGCCCAGGACTGGAGATGCTTCCCACAGATGCCAAGACAGGGTCATGCCCAAGGACTTACATTCTCCTTCCACTCTGCCGTTTGGCCAGTGACTGGCTGGTACTGGAGTAGGAAAGCCCAGTGCCCGTGTCTGGAATCTGCACAAACTCTGAGGGGTATAACGTCAGCCCCAGAGTCTCTCTGTGGGATCAAGCTGAGGCTACGCCTTTGCCCCAGCTTGCACCTTACTTGGCTTCCTTCCCTTCCCTGATGTCCTTCCCCCACTTTCTGACTGAAAGCCATTCCTTAGTAAATCACTTGCCCTCAAATACTCAGCTAAAGGCTGCTCTGGGCAACCTGACCTCAGATACCTTCCTTCCTTCTATTTCTTAGGACATTAATCATAATAACTGAGATTTTAGAATTCATTGTAAAGCATTTTTTAAATTTTTCATTTATTTTATTTTTGGTTGCATTGGGTCTTCATTGCTGCGCACGGGCTTTCTCTAGTTGTGGCGAGCAGGGGCTACTCTTCATTGTGGAGCGCGGGCTTCTCATTGCAGTGGCTTCTCTTGTTGCAGAGCACGGGCTCTCTGCGCGCGGGCTTCCGTAGTTGTGGCACGTGGGCTCAGTAGTTGTGGCACACGAGCTTAGTTGCTCTGCGGCATGTGGGATCTTCCCGGACCAGGCCTCGAACCCGTGTCCCTTGCATTGGCAGGCGGATTCTTAACCACTGTGCCATCAGGGAAGGCCCATTGCAAAGCATTTTTGAGAGATGATCTTACATAGTTCTCTCTGCCTGGAATGCCCTCCCACTGCCCACTTCATTGCTGGACCCAGCTCGATCCTCAGTTCCTCTGGGAAGCTTCTCTGCTCAGCTGGGTAGGGTGATGTTCTCCTTTGTCTCCCCTATTGTGGCAGAGACCTGCTAGATACACATCAATCCTGGCTCCTCCTTTCCCAGCCTCCTGTGCATTAAGTGGGGGCAGTGAAACTAGTTCTAGCCAATGGAACATGGGCAAGTCAGGTACATGACTTCTGGGCCAGGCCATACAATGTTCCATGCAGTCCTCCATGATGTCACTCTCCTGCTTGTTGGTGGACATCCAGTAGAGGATTCCAGTGGAAGACTCCAAGGAGGCCTGGCTCTCCTGATGATTACGTGGAATCAGCTCTGCCAATGCATTGCACCATGTGATATATTTTTAAGCCACTGAGATGCTGGGATTATTTGTTAAAGCAGCTTGCACTGAATGCCCTGACCAAGACACCCACATCTTTTAATATATCTATTTTAACAACAATCACCCTGCATTATAATTGGTTACTTATCTTTCTCACTGAATGGGCTGGAGGCTCCTTGAGAGCAGATACAAGATTTACCTCTCCATCCCCAGTGCCCAGTACAAGAAGATGGTCCCTATTTGTTTGTCCAATGAATGCGTGAAAACATTGTGAGAGGCAGCATCATAGTCTAGTCCGTAGAATCTAGAGTTGCAGTGGCTTGGTTGGAATCCTTGCTCTCCCTTTTGTTGCTTGGGTCACCTTGGGCAAGTTACTTACTCTCTCTGAGCTTAGTTTCCTAATCTGTAAAGTGGGGATAACTGAAGTACCTACTTCATAGAATTGTCATGAGGGTTAAATGAGGTCATGCATTTAGCCAGAGCCTGGCAAGTAGGAAGCACTCCATAAATATAGCTCTTATTATCATAGCTCTTATCATCCCCAATGACACTGAAATTCAGAAAGGTGGCTTGACTGACCCAAGATCATTCAGTAAGGGACAGAAGTGATCCTTGCATTCAGAGCTTCCTCTTTCTGCTATGAGGAGTAAGTGGAGAGCTTGTCTGTCATCTTGGGCTTTTCCCCTGCAGTTCTGGGTGACAGCCAGTATCCCCAGCAGGAGTAGTGACCTGGGACTTTTTAACACCTTCAGGTGCTAAGTTGAGGCAAAGGGCCTGAGTGACTTCCCTGGGGAGAATCATGCACTTGGTTGGAAGACCCTCCCAGGTGGAAGCCTCCAACTTGGAGGAACCAGGTGGCAGCCTGGGGGCGCCCCTTGTTGCATGAGACAGGCATCGGCTTACACAGGGGCCACGGGAACCTGTGGCCAGCTTCCTCCATTGTCCAGACCCTCTTTTCTTCCCCTCTTAACTTCTATCTCTCCTCCTCTTCCTTCAGAAAAATACTCAGCAGCTTTCCAGCTGCTTTGGCAGCCTCTGAGCTTGAATTTCAAGACCCATGGCCTCTG
Organism: Hyperoodon ampullatus; assembly: GCF_949752795.1. Classification (NCBI taxonomy): domain Eukaryota; kingdom Metazoa; phylum Chordata; class Mammalia; order Artiodactyla; family Ziphiidae; genus Hyperoodon; species Hyperoodon ampullatus. Next base: position 15,676,575 of record NC_136917.1, read on the forward strand.
AGGACAGGAGCCCAGAGGAAGGTTTTTAGCCTGTGAGACCCAGGCAGCAGGAAGTGCTGGGGTTTCCTGAGGGGTGGGGGGAGAGGGACACTCCAGGGTTTCCCCAGGCTGCGTGGGAGGAGCCCCAGCTGGAGGCCGACTTCAGTCCCCTGGGAAGCAAGGGCCTGGACCCAGCTGGAGAGAGAAGGCCCAAATAGAACGCTGAGGCATTCCAGGGGATCCTGGCCCCCTCAGTGGTGAGGGCCCCCAGCAGTCGGGGGAATGTGTGAAGTGCCCTGCTGGGGCCAGAGATGGCCTGTGCTGTGTGCGATGAGCATGGCCCCTTTCCTGGTCTCCTCTCCCCTTTCTGAAACGCCAGGTTCTTGCCCACCTCTCTGCCATTTTCTTGGCCTGCCCTCTCCTTCCCCTTTACCACCTGGTGCTCTCCGCTCACCTTTCCAGGTAACCGCTTGTCTGTGAGGTCCTCGCAGCTGACCCACTGACCTCCCACAGCCTCAGGTGGGCTCCCCCTCAGAGACCGTGGAGAGCATGTCCACTCCTAACCCCAGAATGCCTTGCGGCAGGCTCTGTGACTGTTCACCTTCGAGCAAGTACATCAGTGAATGAATGAACGAATGAACAAATGAATAGGAAAGTGCATCTCTGTGCTACTGAATGAATGAGTCAATGAGAGCACGAGGGGGTGAGTGAACTTGCCTCAGTGGGAGTGAGTGGGGAGCTGGGGGGGTTCTGGGGTGACCCCTGGGGGCAGAGGCAGCAACTGCAGGAAAGGAGGCCTTGACGGCTTTGGAAAGGGGCTGCCACTGTTCATTATCCTGGGAGGAGCCAGCAGGCCAAGGGGTCCCTTCCCCATGCACAGCCCTCTGCCGTCTCTCTGGGCTCTGGTGTCCCCTCAGGCTCCCAACCTTGGCCATGCTCAGAGGAGAACCCTCCTGGCCCCCACTGGGTTTTCTTGGCAGGGTCCTCCTTGGAGCATGTTTCTTTGGGACGAAGCCTCTCTCTGACCCTTCTTCCCATCCCCCAAGTCCCCATTAAGTGTTCAAAGTATTTTCTTTTACTCAATAAAGCAAACGAAGGTGAGGGCAGCCTTGAGCCCTGAATCTGCAGCCCTTGACTTCACTCGGCTGGGGTTCGCAAACCACCTTCACGCTGGAGTCTCTGGGGACCCTCCCATGTACTCCACTTCCCAGATGGGAAAGCGAGGCTTAGAAGGTGAAGGTCATTCTGCTAAGAGCGGCATGTGGAAACTTGACCTGGGCCCTTCTGACTCAGCTCTGGGAGAGCCATCCCCCTCTCGGTGGCCCATCTCCACCTCACTTTGATTCCAGTGGGTGACAGCTGGCTGGGTGCTAGGTGACCTCTGTGGTGAGGGTCTGCAGGGATGGCTCTGCACATCCCTGTCGAACGGCCGCAGTACGCAGGCAGGACTGCTGACTGCTGTGAGTGTTGGGAATCCCGCCTCGGGCTCCACGGAGATGGGTGAGACCTGGTGGGTGCGTGGGGCAGGCAGACCCATGGAGAGGAGTGTGAATTGACTGAGCACACTCTACATGTCAAGCCTTTATTACAACAGCACTCTACGCTGGGTATTATTATCACCATTTTACATATGAGGAAACCAAGGCTGGAGAGGTGACATGAGTTGTCCCAGATCATGCAGGGGGAAGTGGTGAAGCTGGGGTTTGAACCCAGCATTTGTCAGACCCCAAAGCCCAGGCTCTAACATCTTCTCCTAGTTGGGTGAGAGCTTAAGGTAGGAACGGGGACAAGTACAGGTGTGGACTCAAACGTGCAAGGCCCAGAACAGGTGCTCACCCAGCTCCTGGTTTCATGCCCTCCTGTGATCGATCGAAGGGCAAGTTTGCCCAGGCAGATGGGTTCTTTCAGTTTTTGCACAAGTCTGGACTATCCTTGCTCAATCAGTTCTTCTAGAAACCTACCCGCTTGTTTTGGTCTTCCGTGGAGATAGATGCTCTCCACCCAACAAGGGTGGGCTGGTCTCCCTTCTGCCTGCCCTAACCCCACAGCCCTGTGGTGGGTGGAGCCAGCTCCTCAGGAAAGGGGCTTCTCTCTAGACAGCCCTGCCCTCCACCCCCCTTTCCATCCCTGGCCCTGGCCGTCCCCCTGGGCCCCGGCTCGAGAACAGACACCCCTTTGCCAAGCACGGAATGGGAAGGGCCGAGCTGCAGCAGCCTCAGCCAGGAGTCCCAGCCAGGGAACGGGATCAAGAGCGGATGGGATGACTGGGGCTGCAGAGGGGCCAGGACCAAGGCACAGGGACCTGGGGCTGCAGCCGGCTGGGGGTGGCCTGGAGGTCAAGGGAGGAGCAGGAGGAGCCCCAGGAGGGCTCCCCATCCCCAGCTCTGCCTGGCTGTGAAAGTCAGAAGTCTTGTAGCTGCAGCTGGAGGGGGCACACAGTGGGTAATGGCCTTGCCCCAGCTCTCTTCTTAAAGGGGCCAGATCTCTTAAAGGGGTATGCTGGGCTGGGCAGGGGCCATGGGAAGTCTCAGTCTCTCAGCTCTGGGGTCAGAGCACAGTGCTCTCCCACACGCAGTGGGGCCGCCCCCTCTAAGGGATGCCTTGGTTTCCTGCTTCCTCACCATAATGGTGTCCAGCTGGGCCTGTTCCCACTTGAGGGGCCACGGGGCTGGGGCCCTTATTTACCTTGCCCTTTGGAGCCAGGCCTGGGCCAGACCCAGAGAAGCACCTCAGTAATTACTGAGGAGCAAATGACTTGGTGAAAGGACGAGGCTGGAGCTGTGAGTTGGGACCCCAAACGCCCACCAGAGCCCTTCCCTGACTCAGTTTCCTCTTGGTCTCCCAGACCCACCTTATCCAGGTGGTCCGAACAGATCCCAGCAGGGATGGGCGCTCCCTACTTGGGCTGTTCTCTGAGTTCCTCCAAGCTCCTTCCCTTCTGGTGACATCACCTCCACTCAACCCCAAAGTTCCCAGCCCATCTAACTTCCATGATGTGCTTTTCATGCATCATAAGTGAACATCGTAGCTTAGTATTTAAGGGGCCAGAAAGGCAAACCTCCACTCTGTGCGTTCCCAGCTGTCTCAGTTTCCTCATCTGTAAATGGAGCCCTCAGTAATACTGTATCAGAGGACTGTTGAAAGGATTCACTCAGTTAATGCAGCTAAAGCGATGAGAACAGGTACAATAGATGGTAGCCAGGATTTGAACTCGGGCTCAGCAGGTGCCAGAGCCTGCTTTCTCTCTGTCACCATGCACCCTGGGATTGCATGCTCACTGGGAGCTGGTGGCAGGTGAGAGCTGGGGTGGGGACTAGGATCTACTCCTCCCTTCCACTAGCCTGATTTCATGGATTCCAAGAATGGTGGACAGTTGTGCAGGGTGGAAATGACCCTGGAGCCCCTCAGTCCCTTTCCCTCCCTGGGCCTCAGCTTCCCCGTCTGTGGGCTGGGAAGATGGACAAAGACAGTGTGAGTCTCAGCTGAGCTATAATGCGTGAGAAAGGCTTTAGGACACACAGCGGGCGAGGCCTCCCAGGTTGAAGGACAGGAAGGGGGCCTTCGGAGCGGGGGAAGTGAGCTGGCTGTGTCCACAGCCTCGGACCTTGGCCTCCGCCGGCAGCTGGGCCTGGACTCCTGCTCATGGCCGCCCCCTTTCATGGGCCTTTGGCGATTTCCCTGCTCCAGGCTGACCCCTTCTCTGCTGAGGAGCCTTCTGCTGCCCACCCAGGAACTCCGTGCCTGGGTGCTTCTGTGTGTGAAAGTGGGCGGGGTTCTTGCAGGTGCTGAGACGGACAGGCTCCTGAGCTCACACTGTGGGCCACGCACGGAGCCCCCGCGGAGTCAGCCTGGGCCGTCGGCTCAGCCATCCTTCCCGGAGCCTCTGCAGTTCTTCTGGCTGCTGCCGCAGGCAGATTCCCGGCGAATGGTGCTCCTGAGACTGCCACGGCCCCAGGCTGCGTCATTCCCACCCTCCCTGAGCCCTGGGACCAGCTGGGCAGGGCTCCAGCCCTGGGAACTTCGCCTGCTGCTTCTTTTTTTTCTTCTCCTTCGAAACTTCACTCTCTGATTCAATGAAAATGTCCTCTGCTCTCCACTGCCTGGCTTGGCCAAGCTGACCTTGTAGGGCAGAGAACACTGGACCTGGAGTCCGGGCTCTGGTCTGTGTTCTGCCTTGGATGCCCTGTGTGACCTCGGGAGAGTCCCTTCCCCTCTGTGGGCCACAGTTTCTCCATCTGTAAAATGGAGCTGGAGGATGGTGGTGAGGGTGCATCTAGCAATAGAAGAAGGAAAACTGCCTTCGTACCCTCCCATGCCTGTCTCCTAGCTCCATGGTGGGCACCGTTCTTTCTTTGCAGAGAAGTTTACCCAGAGGCCCAAGCTGGACCGCTCTACTCTGCCCATCCACCAAAGCAGCTTACAGATCACTGGTCCCAGGCCCAGCTGTGGTGGCCTTGGGTTGAGACTCATCCCCAGTCCCAAGGAGGTTCACATCTAAGATTTGGCCCCAACTGTCCTCCCTTCCCTGCCCCCTACCCCCTGGCTAGAGGCTCAGGCACCCCTCCAAGTGGGGCTCCACCACTAGAGGGCGCCCACCACTCCCCAAACTGTGATTAAAAACCAAACCAAAATGCTTACCCCAACGGAACTTAATGATAACAGCCACTGTTTATTGAGGTTTTATACGTGTCAGCTGCCATACCAGTCCCCACAGCACCCCTAGGAGGTGGGTAGTGCCATCATTTCCACTTAACAGATGATAAACTGAGGTGCGGAGAAGTAAAATGACTGACCCAAGATCACCCAGCTGGTGAGTAACAAAGCTGGGACCTGCATCCATGTCCAACCAGGGTCAATCTCAGGCCCAGACCTGAAGGCTCAGTGGCCCTCAGAGTCAGTCGTCAGGGTGGGGGATGATGGCTAGGATGGGAACTAGAGATGGGAGCTAGGAGGAGGTGATCGGAGACCACAAAAGCGAATGGTTGCAAAGTTGAAAAAAACCATTCAGCAGATCTTTTAATAACTACAGTAGCAGGTAACATCCATGAAGCACCCACCATGTGCCAGGCACATGTGCCAAGTGTTCTACGTACATGAGCTCACCCAGTACTTGAAACCACCCTGTGGGCTATGTTCTAGTGTGATTTCCATTTTACAGATGGGGAAACTGAGGCTCGACAAAACCAACTGTCTTGCCCAAGCTTACTCATTTGAAGCCAGGTCTCTTTGTCTCCAGAGTTTGAGACTCTTAACTTCTACACTGTGCTACCTGTCTTGTTTCAGATGAATCTTATCCGGAATCCCAATATTTAAGAGAGATAAGTGGGTAGAAGCAGAGAAGGCAGGGATCCAGAAGCCTGAGGCTCCCCAGGTCACAGCTGGAAGATCCCTGATCTGATGCATCCCTCTCTGGCTCCCACAGAGGAGTGGAGACTTGGCTGAGGGCACAGAGCTGGTTAAGGGTAGAGCAGGAGAAGAGCCCAGACCTCCTGGCTCCCAGTCCACTGCTTGCTCACTCTACATGCTGCCCTGACTTTGAGACAAGTACAAGAATCTGTCTAGGTCCAGGCATGGGATAACTGGGGTAGAAGCTTCAGTCCTTGCCTTCAACGACTGGGTAGTGAATGTCTTTCCCCTGGTGAGCAGACCTCAGCCCTGGCTGGAGATCTCCGGGACGCATGGGCTGTCATAGGCAGTGGCAGCCGAGAGGTGGCTTGGGGGGTAGATATTTGGGCCCCCATAATCTCTATCAGTCCTTCCCCTAAGCCATCGCAAACAAGCAGCCCCTATCCCACCTCTGACCCGAGTGCAGCCCAGAAGTTGTCCTGGGTAAGATCCTGTAGCAGCCTGTGGTCATGTGAGTAGACTCAGTGGTCTCATGGCAGTTTGTCCAGCACAGGAGCATGAGAGTGGGATATGGTCCCTGCCACGTGTGAGGCTCTCTTTTGGTGTGATGGGATAACTTCCTGATCCTGGGCCCTGCCTTGGGTCCACCTTATTACTTTCAAGAGTTGAATCTTTGGAATTTTCTGACCTCTGCAGTGATGCTGGAGTAACCAAGTTCAACTGCAGTATGGACAGCACCTCCCTGCAGCTGGGGAGACTTTTTTGGTGGGTCTGGCTGGGGCTGAGGGCGTCAGAACTAATCATGTGTGTGCTACCGGGGGTCAGGCTGGTGCTAAACATGATTGCAGTGAATCCTTACAACAGTGCTGTGAGGTAGGAACACTTGCGCTTTCACCCCCTTTAGGCACAGGAGTAAGCAGAGCTCACAGTCTGGTTAGAGAGACAAAGGCAGAGCAGGGACACACAATGCAAACAGCACAGGGCTTATAAGCCCACATAACGCGGGCCAGATGGGCAAGGTAACTAAGTGAGGGGGCCATGTGTGAGGCAATAGGGAATGGCGGGGATTGTGGTGAACTTCAGAGACACACCTGAGGGAGGGGTGGTGGTGGCTGCTATCAGCTCTAGCCACTTGGTGCCATGTGGGCCCGATGTGGTCAGAGCCTCTAATTTTTAAAGGCAAGTTGACACTTGTGTCAACTCTTCCATTTTCCAAAACTTGGAGAACTAATTTAAAACTAATTTTTACACATCTGGGGGGAAGAAAGCATGAATCAGAAAAATTAAACTTTTAAAAAAAAAAATCTGGACAGCCCAAACAAACCTGGAGACCAGATCTAACCTGATAATATGTTGTGGGATCCTTGAGGCAGGACCCCTAACTCAGCCTAGGAAGTTTCCCCCAGAGAAAGAAAACTTGACCTGAGGGTGAGGAGAGATTAGGGAGGGGGAGGAGGAGAAGAGGAAGGGTGAATCAGGCAGTGGGACAGCCCGAGCGAACGACGGAGGAGGGAGCTTCACGGAGTATGGTTTTGTCAACGTGCGACTGCATCATGGCGCCTGTACCACCCTACATTCATTCCAAGGGAAGCTGCCATTTTAGGTGGCCCCAAAGCAGGGGTTTTGGTTCTGGGGGACAAAAGGAGAGGGAAAAAGGGCTCCCCAGAAACATGCAAGAGATTCCCTTTGTTGGGGCAAAGGGTCAACAAACTCTAGGGACAGAATATTTTCTGTCCTTAGTTTTAGACCAAGTTTGGTTCTTTGCAGGAACATCCTTCAGTCATGGGCCCTGTGTTTGGGGTGCTTTGGGGAATGAAGGAGAGAGGACTGCATCCATGCTTAGGGAAAGTAAGGTGGAGAGGGGCCAGCAGCTGGCGGCTGAGGTGACCAGGGAGACAAAGTGACCATAGGACAGCGGGCAGTGGGCTTTTGGAGGAGGAGACAGAAAACATCAAGGGGCAGGTAAGCATCTACTTTGGATCTCTGCTGAAGCAATCAGGAGGGCACCGTGTTTCCTGCAGCCACGTGTGGGGTGGGGCTGGAGTGACTGCATCTGGAGATGGTGGAGAAGGGTGGCCTCCCTGACCTAGTGTTGCACATGGTGAAATGGTATTTGGTTGAGCTCTTGGAAGGGCTCCAGACAGTGTGGTATACAGAGCCCCACTCTACCCCCGAGTCCAACATCTGCAAGGAAGGTGGTTTGATGCAGATTAAAATAGCAAATATTTTTATCTCATGAGTCAGTCCTCACTGACTGGCTGTGGCTTTGCATTAATAAGAATTTCAGGCTGTGATGGTTCAGCCAGGAAGAGTGTGGAGATAGATTAATGATGCCTGCCCAGGGTGCAGAAAGGGAGACAGTTTCTATTCCTGGCTTGTTACTCATGCACCTCCAAAGGAAAATAAGTTCTTGTCTTTGCTCTCAAGTTCTCTTGACCCAGGTTCTCCTCCCTGTATGACTTGAGACATTTCCCCTCAGAGGGCCTGAATCTCATGTGACTTGCTCCCCTCTGGGACCCGGATTCCCCATCTGTAAAAAGGCAGTGCAATGCATATAGTGGTAATAATATCCACCCTACCTATCTTGCGAGATGCTGTAGAGGTGAAATGACCTCTCTGTTACATGATTTCATTCTTATAAATGCTTGTCTACAAGATTAGACTCAATTCTCCAGTTTTAAGTATTGTGACTTCATAATGCATTGTAGTATCTGGTAGAATAAGATCTCCCCCATCCCAATCATTCTTTTTTCCCAAATATTTCGTGGCTGTTTTTTTTTTTTTCTCTCACAATTATCCTTCCAGACGAACTCTAGGATCATTTCATAAAGTTGTGACAAGAAGTAAGATTTTCTTTGGTTACTCTATAACCAAGCATGGAGTCTCATGCTTAAGAGTGTGGGCTGTGAAATCAAACAGCTGGGGTACAAATCCCAGCGCCCCCCACCATTGGTGGTTTTGGGCAAAGACTTAACCTTTCCAGCCTCCATCTCATCATCTGTAAATGGGGCTCATAGTGGTACCAACTTTCTAAAGTTCTTAACGAAGAGTAAATAATTCATGGGCAGTATTTAGAAACTTGCCACGCATGCGGCAAGCATGCAGTAACTGAGAGCTAGCATTAGGGTCATTTGATGCGTCCTCTCTCCCCTCTGCTGTCTGCTCAAGCCTGTGGTGCGCATGTGGTGATGATTGCAGTGGGTGGGGCTTGCGTGGGCGTGGGGTACGTGGAAGAGCCAGGGGTTGCTGAGTGACTCCAAACCACACGGCCCATGTCTATGGCATGGGCTGCCATCCAGGACATCAGAATAGATGCCGTATGGTCCCCGACTTCTGGGGCCACAGGGTAAGGTGGAGGCAAACACAACACCCCAATCATTGTACAGGGTGGTAGAAGGTTCTGTCTGTCCAGAGAGAGGGATGATACCCTGCCGGGTGTCTGGGGTGTCAGAAAGACTTCCAGGCAGAGGGAGGCGATGAGAAAGCTGAGAGCCCTCCAGAAGTTGGATGCGGCCAGAGCAGCTCCATCAGGAGACAAGTTTGAGGAACCCCGGGCCACCCCATGAGCACTTTGAGTGTCAGGCTAGGTGGTTTAGGCTTTATCCCAAGGGCAATGGGAAGTCAGTAAAAGTCTTAAAATGCAGGGAGGGAGGTTGAGACCTGGTGAGAGCCATGTTTGTGGAAGTGAGAACTTTGGGGAGGCACTTGCAGGAAGTCTCTTAGGATGTCCTTTGGCACGTGCTGACCGTGGCCCCGGTGGGTTCCCCAGCACAAGCAGCACCGGGACCCTCTCTTCCGCACCAGCTCTGGGAGCTGTGTTGCAGCCGCCCATCTGCTCCAACTGATGGCGAAGTATCTTCCAACTTCCTTCTCTCCCTCGGCCTCTCCCTCCCTCATCCATGATTTCTCTTGCTCTCTGCCTCCCATTTACATCACCATCCCCCTTCCTTTGGTCCTGTTGCCTGGTCCTGACTAAGCTCCACCAACATTTTCCAGCTTCATTTTCCCTTAGAAACAGCACCTCATGTATCAGGACACAGAGGACAACTTGGATGGAAGCAAAAACAAAAGACGTCTCAGCAGCCAAAATAGAAGTCATCAAGTTCATTGTCCCTGCATGTTGGCAAGTCTGACCACCTGGGATTCTCACTTAGAGCTTAACTCTTACTTCACACGTGATTTGAGTATTATTTCTTACCAAGTTTCCTGATATCACATTTTGAAACATTATAAGCACCTCCTAGAATTTTAATATAGCATTATTTATCATTTACTGCATTTTTTTGCTTTTCACTTAGTTTTTTTAGTATTGTTATTTTTCTGATTATAAACACAACAGACAAACTGTAAACATTCTGAGAAAATGCAGACTTGTAAAAGATGGTGTGATGGTTAATTTTATTGTCAACTTGGCTGGGCCACAGTGCCCGGATATGTGGTCAGACATTATTCTGGATGTTTCTGTGAGGGGATTTTGTGGAGAAGTTAACATTTAAATTATATCCAGTTGATCAATGGTGCTATTGAGTTCGACTGTGTCCTGTCTGATTTTCTGCCTGCTGGATCTGTCTAATGCTGATAGAGGGCTGCTAAAGCCTCCAACTACAATAGTGGATTCATCTAGTTCTCCTTGCCATCCTATCAGTTTTTGTCTCACATATTTTGATGCTCTGTTATCAGGCACATACACATGAAGGATTGTTTTGTCTTCTTGGAGTATGGACCCCTTTTTCATTGTATAATGTCCCTCTTTATCCTTTTAAATTGGTGGACTTTGAGTAAAGCAGATTGCCCTCCATAACGTGGGTGGGTCTCACCCAATCAGTTGAAGCCTGAATAGGCCTGAAAAAACTGACCTCCCCAGAGCAAAAGGGAATTCTGTAGCAGACGGCCTTTGGACTTGAATTGCAACATTAGCTCTTATCTGGGTCTCCAGCCTGCTGTCCCATCCTGCAGATTTTGGAGGATACTTAGATGACCTTGGATATGGTGATGGCTTTTTAGGTATAACACCAAAGTTATGACGCATGAAACAAATAATTGATAAGATGGACTTCATTAAAATTAAGAACTTCTGCTCTGGGAAAGACAATGTCAAGAGAATAAGAAGACAAGCCACAGACTGGGAGAAAATCTTTGTAAAAGACACATCTGATAAATGACTGTTATCCAAAATACAAGAAGAATTCAAAAAACTCAACAATAAGGAAATGAACAACCCATTTAAAAAATGAGAAAAAGACCTGCTGAACAGACATCTCACCAAAGAGCATATACAGATGGCAAGTAAACATAAAAAGCAGATAAAAAGATGTTCAACATCATATATTGTTAGGGAATTGCAAATCAAGATGACAATGAAATAACACTACATGCCTATGAGAATGGCAAAATCTAAAATACTGACAGCACCAAATGCTGGTGAGAATGTAAAGCAACAGGAACCCTAATTCACTGCTGGTAAGAATGCAAAATGGTACAGCCACTGTGGAACACAGTTTGGCAGTTTCTTATAAAACTAAACATATTGTTACCATATGATCCAGCAATCATGCTCCTTGATATTTACCCAAATGAACTGAAAACACATGCTCACAGGTAAACCTGCATACGGATGTTTACAGAAACTTTATTCACAATTGCCAAAACTTGGAGGTATCCAAGATGTCCTTCAGTAGGTGAATGGATTAATAAACTGTGGTACATCCAGACAATGGAATGTTATTCAGCACTAAAAAGAAATGGGCTATCAAGCCATGAAAAATGTGGAGAAACCTTAAATGTATGTTACTAAGTGAAAGCAATTAATCTGAAAAGGCTACACACTGTATCATCCCAACTATATGGCATACTGGAAAAGGCAAAACTATGAAGACAATAAAGGACTTCCCTGGTGGCGCAGTAGTTGAGAGTCTGCCTGCCGATCGATGCAGGGGACACGGGTTCGTGCCCCGGTCCGGGAAGATCCCACATGCCGCGGAGCGGCTAAGCCCGTGAGCCATGGCCGCTGGGCCTGTGCGTCCGGAGCCTGTGCTCCGCAACGGGAGAAGCCACCACAGTGAGAGGCCCGTGTACCGCAAAAAAAAACCCCAAAAAACTATAAAAAAACACTTAGTGATTTCCAGGGGTTAGGGAGATGAGAGGGATGATTGGTGGAGCACAGAGAACTTTTAGGGCAGTGAAACTATTTTGTATGATACTACAGTGGTGGATACATGTCATTATACATCTGTCCAAACCCATAGAATGTATAACACCAAAAGTGAACCTAATGTAAATTATGGACTTTGGGTGGTAATGACGTGTCAATGTAGTTCATTATTTTAACAAATGCACCACTCTGGAGCAGGATGTTGAGAGTGGGGAAGCTTGTGCCTGTGTGAGGACAGGGGCATGAGAACTCTGTATTTTCTACTCAGTTTTGCTGTGAAACTAAAATTACTAAAAATAAAGTTTAAAATAAAATAAAAAATAAAGTTTATTGATTTAAGAAAATCATTCCATGAAAAGAACAACTATCAAGACAGCATATGCTTTTGGGATATTGTATAAAATATCTATTTATATTATATATACATTTATTATTTCTACAACTTTTCTTTATACCTTATTTTGTTTTGGATATCTTTCATTGCTATTCACATCCCCCTTTGTCTTATTGTACCATAATTTATTTAGTTAATCCTCTTTGATAGTCATTTGTATTATTTTAAATTTCCTACTATAGATGCCATAACAAAATTTCTCTCTTTACGTGTTTGCCCAAGTTTTACTTCAAGGTAAATTCTAGGTGTGAACTTGCTCAATCGTCTTCCAAAAATGTTGGTTCAATTTACATTCCCACTAACACTATATGACAAGGCCCGTTTTTTCATACTCTCAGTACTAATATTAACCTTTTTAATCTTTATCAAAAGAAGAGGCAAGGGCTTCCCTGGTGGCGCAGTTGTTGAGAGTCCGCCTGCCGATGCAGGGGACATGGGTTCGTGCCCTGGTCCGGGAGGATCCCACATGCCGCGGAGCGGCTGGGCCCATGAGCCATGGCTGCTGAGCCTGCACGTCCGGAGCCTGTGCTCCACAACGGGAGAGACCACAACAGTGTGAGGCCCGTGTAAAGCAAAAAAAAAAAAAAAAAAAGAAGAGGCAAAAATTTTTCATCTTCTTGTTAAAAGATAGAGTTTTATGATTACTGGTGAGGTGAAGAATTTTTTTCATATATTCAATTTGTAGTTCTCTGTATTGCCTTTAACTGCCGTTTCACATTGTATATTCTCTCAGTATCATTCCTTGATGATGTATCTCTTCTAAATATCTGAGGAGAGCTCAGCACCGCAATTAAGGCATAGTAAGTGAGTGAGTGAATAAATGAATGAATGAATGAATGAAAAAGCAAGACCACTTCAGATCTCAGAAATCGTAAGCGGTATGGAGAAATTTCCTATTTGGTTTCATGATTCAAAAATGAATCTCTTTCTGCATCTGGCCAGAGGAGGGGCTGGCAGAGGGAAGTGCCCTATTGCGAGCAGAGCCGGAGGCTCCTCACGTGAGCGAGGGCCTGGCATTGGGACCAAGAACACCCTCCCGCCTAACGCGAGAATGTGGAACTCAGCCTCCTCGCGAGCAAGCACAGTCCCACTTCAGTCATCCAAGTGCCCGTTGGGTTAAATAACACAACATTTATGCACTTTGTAAGGGAGATGTGTTTTGGAGGAATTTATCTGCAAAAATTGTAGAGCTGGACACTGGTGAGATTTACTGAGAAAAGATAAAGAATAATAACCCAGGTATAGTTCCCTGTGCTATACAGTAGGTCCTTGTTGGTTATCTATTTTATATATATTAGTGTGTGTGTATATATATATATATATATATATATATATATATTTTGTGGTACGCAGGCCTCTCACTGTTGTGGCCTCTCCCGTTGCGGAGCACAGGCTCCGGACGCGCAGGCTCAGCGGCCATGGCTCATGGGCCCAACCGCTCCGCGGCATGTGGGATCTTCCCAGACCGGGGCACAAACCCATGTCCCCTGCATCGGCAGGTGGACTCTCAACCACTGCACCACCAGGGAAGCCCTAGTGTGTATATTTTAATCCCAAACTCCTAACATAGGGAACTATACTCAATATCTTATAACAACCTATAATGGAAGAGAATGTAAAAAAAGAATATATATATATATATGTATATATACACACACACATACGTACATATATATGTATATGTAACTGTATCAGTTTGCTGTACACCTGAAACTAACATAACATTGTAAATCAACTATATTTCAATAAAAATTGAAAAAGATAACACAGGTAAACCCACCATTTGACATCTCTCTCCAACAATTACTGCTGAGTGTGCTCTGGAGAATGGTCCACACCCACTAGTGTTCTAGCCAATCAGAACGTTCAGAGTCCAGGCTAATTCAGCCAACCAGAGCTCAGCATTCCCTGATGCAGAGTCTGAGGGCCCAGCTAGTAATAGATATCTGCCAGTGACAGAATTTTAGGGGCTCAACTGGAGAAGTGGTTGATGGGTGGGAGGGGGAAACTTTTCAAGAATTACAAGTCAGTTGAAAAAGTAAAGTCCACACAATTACTAACATAATAATTAACATTTACTGAGCACTTACACCTCAGTCACATTCAAAATGCCCTCAGAGAGGTTAAGTAGCCTGCCTGAGGTCACAGAGTGGTACGGAGTCCATGTCCCTGACTGTTCCACCACTCTGTGAAATAATAATTGTCATCACTAATATTTAATGATTACTTCCGGTGTGCCAGGTACTGTGCTTTTAGACGTGAACTGCACACAAGAACTCTGAGAGGTGGGTGCTCTTGCCACTTCATTTTACGTATGACTGATCAAATAATAATAAAAAATCTGAAACCTATCCTAAATATGTCTCTTATTGGGAGAGACTTTGACAAAGGTGGAAAATGTGAATCTTGATTCTTCATGCAAAACCCAAACCAAACCAAAAAACAAAGACTCAAACCCAAAGTCTAGTCCATGTAATTATTTAACAAAGTTTCATTGACTGAATAAATGAGACCCAGTCACAGGAGACCCAGTGGGGAGCCACCAAGAGTGATAGATGACTGTGCACAGTAAGACCCAGAAACGTTGGCTGAGTGCCTGAAGGAAAGGACCAGGAAAGGACTGTGCCTAATTATAATCCAAGGCAGAAGATGTGAGACATGGACTGTGGGACAGTGGGAATTGGGTGCTCCACATCTTTTACTCTGTTCCAACCTCCCACATGGTCTTCAGAGCATTCAGGGTCAGTTCTGGTACCTTCGGGGTGGCCCCAAAACACAGGAGGGCTCACATTTACATACAAGGGTGCCAGCACTATCAGGCGGACACACAGACCTAGAGTCACAAGCAGGTGGCAGCCCACACAGAGCTGGCTGTGCTTATTATCATGGATGCACACATATGTGGACAGCTGCATGTACACACACACACACACACACACACACACACGTTTCTTTGAGGATCTTGTGGAATTCCTAAACAGGGAATTTGTTCCCTACCTGCCTCTTGTTGTTTTTGATGGTTTGATGGCCCAAACCCACACACATTTATTGGGTACCTACAGTGGGCCCAGCATTGTGCTGAGCCCGGGGACCTATCCTTGGGGGCCAGGAGGGAGAGGCCCCAACTTAGGAATCAGGAGGACTCAGGTTAAGGGGGGAAAAAGTGTCGAGAAACCCATGGTGGTGCTGGTGGGCCTGCTTGGGAGAGCTTGTCAGAAAAGCTACGGGGAGCTGGCTCCAGTTCAGACATCTTCCAGGAACACAGAAAACAACCACATTTTACTAATTATAGCAAAGGAAAACACGCTGGGATTACAGCTAAATTACATTAAGACATAACTGGCTGGCTCGGCCAGGGCTCTATCTCTCTGGCTCAGGTTTCAGCCAGGCTGGGCGGTGACATGGGTAGGCAGACGGGCAGGCCGGCGAGGCCTTGGCCGGGGAGGGCCCCGCAGCCACGTCCTCTGTGGGGTTGTGACCTTGACATGACTTTTTGGGAGTCCCAGGGGCCAGTCCCTATTTGTATGACCAACATCTTCTCCTCCCCAAAAGGGGCTTCCCTGGGCTGGAACAAAGCGCTTAAAGGGTTGCTGAGTTATCCAGCCCCTGCTCTCCTTCCCTCTCAGAGCGGAGGGTCAGAGAACTTTAGGGCTCCAAGGAAGCTTGGGGCCAAAGCTTTAGTCATTTAGAAGGTAACTCGAGTGAGTTGTTTTTCTAAACCTTCTCTCCTGTTGCAGCCACCGACTCTGTCTTTTCCTTCCAGGCCCCGTGGTCTGCACCTGCCAAGAAGGGCTTGGCACCTGTTTGGGGACTGAGGGTTTGGACCCTCTACCCCTATTCTCCGCGTAATTATTCCTAGAGGGCCAAAGTCTGACTCATGTCTCACTGGTAGCAAGGAGGGTAAGAAGGAAGGACAGAGGAAGGAGGGAGGGAGGGAAGGAGGAAGAAAAGGAGGGAAGAGGCAGGCAGTAACCAAGGTAGGACAGATGACTTACTGGGCATTTGCCAAGCACCAGGCATTGTGCATAAAGTATCTTCCTGCACCTTTACAAGAGCCTCGAGGACAGGAAGCCAGTCTGATGCTTCCATGGGTTCTAGAGCTGCACACACTGCAGGTACTCAATAAGCATTTCAATAATTTCTTGAATGACCAAGTGAGGCCAGGCAGCTAGGTCATATCGTTATTTGTAGGTGGGGATACTGGAGCTCAGCTGGGACAGTGACAACTATGATAACACAGGGGTGGGGTTCAAATCCAGCTGTTTGGCTCCAAAGCCCTTTCACTCACTCCCACACCCAGGCTGCTCACCTTTGGGTGCTAAGGAAAGTGGTCACTCCAGTGATCACACGGCCCCCAGTTATGATGGCAACTTGGTCTCCAGCCTCAATCTTGTCGAGCTTGGGGCTGAACCGAGGGTATATGTTTTTATTCTGCCAGACGTTGTGCTTTATTTATTTATTTATTTGGCCGTACCATGCAGCATGTGGGATCTTAGCTCCCCGACAAGGGATCGAACCCACACCCCTGCAGTGGAGCATGGAGTCTTAACCACAGGACTGCCAGGGAAGTCCCCAGACACTGTGCTTTAAAATGCATCATCTTGTTCAATCCTCACACCACAATTTGAGGACGGGGTGGCCCTTAAAATTCTCATTTTTTAGATGAGGACCTTGGGGCTCAGAGAAGTAAAGTGACTTGTCCGAGCTCACACAGCCGCTACCTGGGGGTGAAGGGATTCCCATCCCGGTCTGTGTGCTGCATCAAGCACCACACTGTCAGGGTAGAGTCCCCATGGGGCCTGCTCTCCAGCTACCTCCTCAGGTCTTGTCTGATGGCCAAGCACAGGGGGTGGAGTGGGAGGTCCTCTCCCCTCTGAGGACAGACCCTGTAGCTGTTCCCCAGGCCTTCTAACTGTGAGGACAGTGTTTGGCCAGGGCCTCTGGGATCAGCTCAGGGAAAATACACCGGCCTGTGCCCGGTGGCTGTGGAGCTAGGCCCATCCCAGATCCTGGGGCAGCAGGAGGTGTGGTCTCGGGCATGGGGAGCAGCTGGGCTGTGGTCTGGTGGCCACTGTGTTCTGGCCAGTTATGCTGGTGTTTACAATCCACATTTTTAATAATCTGATGTTATGCTTGGCCCTAGATTCCTTCTGCAGGGCCTAAGGCTTGCCTCCAAGATGGTCTTCTAGTTCCTTCCAACTCCTGCCCTGAAATGAGCTGGGAAGAGAGAGAGACATAGGGAGATGGGGACTGGGAGACAGATATAGAAGCAGAGAGAGGGAACTCCACTTGACATTTATGGAGCTCCTACTGTGTGCCAAGTGGATTTATTTCCGTTAGTTTTATTTGATTCCCACAGAAACCCAGTACGGTGTGTTTTCTGTACTCATTCTATGGATAAAACTGAGGCCTAAAGTCTGAAGCTGCTTGCCCAAGGTCACACAGTCAGGGCGGGTAAGCCTGGGTTTGACCTCGGGTGGGTGCTTCTCCAGAGCTTGGGTCTTTTCCATGATGCTTGTTGAGCTAGAGGTGCACCTGGGAATGTTGCTTCTTTAGGGGAACTCATCCATCTGAGCCCTACACCTTATCCAGGGGTCAAGCAAGCTTTCATTCTAGTTTTGGGGGAGAACAGAGATGAATGGCTATTCTGGGGGCAGGGAAGTCCAGACCTTGGGCTCTCCCTTTCCTCTCTTCTCCCATTCAGTCCTTAGCACGGTCTGCCACCACCCCAGCCTGTGGTGGTGGCCTAACTCAGCCTTGCAGTTCAAGGCAGAACTTTCAGCCTTTCTGCCTGCCAGCCCCTCAGGCTCTACTGAGTTAGGAACGGCAAAGCCAGGCCCTTCTGTTTAGGAAAAGGTCCAGTGTAGAGCCAGGCCTGGCTGAAGCTATGAAAGGACTGTGATCTCCAGGCCCGCATCTTCGCCCCTTTCTTGTCTTGCTTCTCTCTGATGTAGTGGGATGGACAGTGAAATCAGATTTCAACACCACGCTTACCAGCTGCTCAAGTCATAACTCTAATAATTACATGCTATTGTGTTAATAACTCATAAAAAGTCATAACTCTAATAATTGCACGGTATTAATTATGTTCCAGAGACTAGGCTGAGTACTTTCTACCATTCTCTGTTTGAGAATCCTCAAAAAGCCCTTTGAAGTCGCTAAGATTATTGTTCCCATCATACAGATTTAGGATTTGCCTGTAGTTACACAGCCAGCAAGTGGCAGAGGCACCATTCTTTTTTTTTTTTTTAAAATATGTTCATTTTCAATTACTTTTTCCTAACTTTATTTATTTATTTATTAACATCTTTATTGGAGTATATTTGCTTTACAATGTTGTGTTAGTTTCTGCTTTATAACAAGGTGAATCAGCTGTACATATACATATATCCCCATATCTCCTCCCCCTTGTATCTCCCTCCCACCCTCCCTATCCCACCCCTCTGCTGTGTGGCATGTAGATCTTAGTTCCCTGACCAGGGACCAAATCCATGCCCCCTACAGTGGAAGCATGGAGTCTTAACCACTGGACCACCAGGGAAGTCCTCAGAGGCTCCACTCCTAACTGCCCTGTCATAGTGCTTTCTATGACTATGGCTCTGTACCTCAGTTTCTTCATCTGTAAAATGGTTCTGCTGGTTCCAACCTCAAAGAACTGGTATGATGATGCAATGAGAAAATGAAGGTAAAGTGCTTAGGACATAGGAGGTGCCTGAAAGATAATGACCTCAGTTTGTCAGTCATTCAACAAGTGTTTAGTGGTTTTCCTACCTGGGCCAGGCACTAGGCTAGGTGTTGGGGAGAGAGCAGGAACATGCAGACGAAGTCTTGCCCTCATAGAGCTCACAGGTCAGTGGTGAAGATAAACAGTAAGCAAATCCCGACACCTAATTGATGAGATGATTTCAAGTGTGCCCTGTGCTGCCAGAGAGAAGTACAGGGTCAGGTAACGACTGGAAATGGTAAGGATGGCACCCAGGGGAAAGTAAGGTCAGGAAGTCTCTATGCCCTAGGACACTGTGAGGGGTCCTCAGGGCTGAGGAAAGAGGATATCTGAGGGGCAGAGGGGTTCTCCCCCATCTTCTCTGCAGCAGCAGGGCAAGCAGACTCAGGTAAAAATGTGCTGGTTCTACAGGTAAGTGTCACCTGCTGGGCAGCTGGGGGGACTTGTGTCTGAGGTTTGTGGAGGCCAAAGCACAGCGTGGCCTGCCTCTTATGGCCTGGCTGTGTGGAGCTGGCCTAGCCCTGCCTGTTGTTAAGCTGACTGGAGCTGGGCCGCTGGTTCAGATCCATCTCTGCTGCTTATTTCCTCTGAGTGACCTCGCTTCTTGGAGCCTCAGTTTATCTGATCTGTGAAATGGGGATCTTAATGGCCACCTCTCTGTTTTGAGGATTTAATGCAAGAATGAATGAGTTATCATTATGCTTTACTAAAAATCTCTGAGAGCACATCAGTTGCCAGCTTGCACTATGCTAAGCATTTGACAAGCATTGGTTCATTTAATTCATATCACAAACCCCTGAAAGAGGTGCCTTCATTATCCCTATATTACAGATGGAGAAACTAAGGCTCAGGAAAAGTTAAGGAACTTGGTCAGGATCACAGAACTGTGACAGAGTTTACAAAGGGAGAGAAAAACACATCAGGACACATGCAAATGAATGGAAACCACAACTACAATTTACGGGGTCCCCGCTAGGTGCCAGGTGACTTGTGCATGGACCTAGATCTGCTTGCTTCAAAGGTGGCTTCTCTACTTCGACTCCAGGGTCTTTGTGGGGAAGTGGTGGGAATTTGGGGATTCTAGTTCCACTTGGCCCTGGCCTCGCAATCATGCAGGCCTTAGATATAGAAAGAGGTTCAAAGGTCTCTTCAAATATGATTACACATACTGTTAGGATTGCCAGATTTAGGAAATAAAAATGTTTTTAGAAACAACAAATTTTTTTTAGTGTAAATATGCTCCAAATATTCTAGCTCCTTCTAACTCTTAAGCACGATATACCTATATTAAAACATTGTTTGCTCTTTATCTGAAATTCGAATTTTACTGGGCATCCTATGTTCTATCTGGCCACCCTACGTACTTCCCCCAAATCACCCTAACAGTATTAAGAGAAAACAAGTTTCACCACACAACTTATTACACTTCCTTGCCTGTAGTGTTATACCGACTGAAATTTTTTAAAGTCCTAAAATTATCTTGGGACTATCTTGCATTTTGTGGGTTTAAAAATCTTTTGTGGGTTTGTTCAATGCTAATATTTAAAACAGGCTACAGATAAACAATAAGGTCCTACTGTATAGCATAAGGAACTATATTCAATATCCTGTGATAAACCATAACAGAAAAGAATTTGAAAAAGAATATTATATATATATATGTATAACTGGATCACTTTGCTGTACTGAAACTAACCCGACATTGTAAATCAACTATACTTCAATAAAATAAATTTTAAAAATAAAATAAAATAAAATAAAACAGGCTACAGTGTTTTGTAACCTTAAGTTGATATTTGGGTGGGCAAACTATGGTCCATTGGCCCAATCCAGTCCAAAATAAAATAAATTTTATTTATACAAATAAAGTTTTATTGGCACACAGCCCCACGCATTTGTTTACAGACTGTCTATTGTCACACCACAATGGCAGAGTGGAATTGTTGGACAAGAGACCATATGGCCCACAAATCCAAGATATTTACTGTCTGCCCTTTACAGAAAGTTTGCTGATCCCTTTGCTGTTATTATTCCTATTGATCAGGGCTTGCATTCTAAGCAGTAGCAACATACAGGTGGGCTTTGCATGTGAAGGTGGTGGAAGGGTGACTGGAGTTTGGAGGTGTCATTTCTAAGCCTCTCACCATCTTACCTGACTCTCGGTGGGTGTCCAGTGGGGGTGAGCCCTCCCCCACCTTTTTTTCTCAAATTTCCTTCACCTTCGTCTCTTGGAAAGGGAGCTCCCCAGTCACCTCCCCTCCACTCTCATGGAGGTCTGCTTTGTAAATTCAAAGCAGGTTTCTGCTGCATTTTGAGCCCTGTCTGCTTTTCACAAATTTCACCTGGCTAAAAATAGTCACGTGCATAATCTCTTGATTCAAGTCTTCAGCAGAGGCGGGAGGTCTGTGCCCTGATCCTGGGCAGCCCTCCTTCTCTGTGCTTGACAACCCCATCTGCCTGTCAGTTGGGGTGCAGAATTTGTCGAGTTCCCATCTCCGGGGCTCAGTGTTCAGCTGGGTTTAATCGCAGCCCTCTTTGGAGAGGGCCAGTGTGCAGATTAGAAACAGGAGAAGGGCTGGGTCAGGCAGCAGCATGTGAGAATTCACCCATCGTCTGCTGCTGCATACCTGCCTCCCTTCCCCAGACCTGCAGAAACAATGTCACCTCTCCTATTTGAACACCTAAGAGGAGTCCTTCCTTTTTTTTCTCTATCTGTCCATCCACATAGACATCCATCTGTCCATCCATCCATCTAAACCTCCAATCTCAGAGCCAGTTTCCCAGGGAAACTGACCTAAGACAAACTGTCTCTTAATATGCAAATAAACTCTCGCCAAGAACTGTAAAGGGTCTGAGACGTTACCTACTTGTAAGCTGACCTGCACGGCTTCACAGATGCTGGCAGAAGACATAAGACTCCTGGGTCAGAGACAAAAGACATTATTACCCATAGCACAGCAGACAGCATGAATTTCACCGACGTGGGGGGATGTGGAGGGCCAGGGGGATGCTGCACATGCAGTGGGTTTGTGTCACAGCTGAGAGCCCCAAGCTGAGGGAATTGGATCCTTACAATGGGCAGAAACCTTGCCTGACTTTTGCCCTGGAGGAAGACGTTTTCTTTATCATACTGGATAGTAGACAGATTTGCTCACTGCTCTGGAGGGAGACATCATCTATCTTCCAGGGTTGAAAAGGTAATCAGAGAGAGCCTCGGCTCCCAAGATATGAAGAAAAGTGAGAGACCCATAGAGAGTTGTCTCCCATCAGCTGTCAGTTTGTTAACCTTAACTAACTATCTGAGCTTTCTTACTGATTGTTTTTGTGCATAAAATGAACAGCGTTCATGACTGTCATGAGTTATTGCAGGCTTTTATGCTTGTAATGACACATCACCCTTTAACTGACCGGTAAGACATAAAACCTCCAAGGCAATTTTCACTTGGAGTTACATTTGGAATCATTGCCTATGTTCAGCAACAAATGTTTAGATATTAACATTGGTGTGTCTTCTGTGTATTACTGATGTTGTTACGACGATTGGACATGATGGGAAACCTACACTATTACACGACCATTTATCACACACAGTTTAGGGATGCCAAAAACGACAGCAAAGTTGGCATTTGGCTATTGGCTTTCCAAAGCAGAGACCAAGGCTGAAGCCAAATAGCATATTTGGGCTGAATTCTGAGGCCGAAGTTGAATGTTGAGGCATCTCAAATTATAACACAGAGTGTTATAATAGTATAATACCACTCCATTCATTCAGAATAAACTGGCATGGGGAATCAGGGATGGGACCGAGGGCTGTAGCAGTAGATGAGTGGGGGTCACGACACAAAATCTCCAGTGCCCATGGGTATGCTTCCTGGCAGAGATAAAATCTAAGGTTGGGCTCTGCAGGGTGAGAGGGAGCTAGCTAGGTGAGGCTGGGGAAAGAGCATTTCAGCAAAGGACCAGCATGTGCTGAGGCTCAGAGTGAGAGAGAAAGTGAGTGCCTGGAGTGTTCTGGAAACCAAAAGAAGTTCAGAGCGGCTGGAGCATAAAGAGCAAGTGGTGTGCGGGTGTGTGTGTGTATACTGGGGGATAAAAAGGGAGTCAGGGCTCAAGATCAGGGTGAATTGTGCAGACTTGCAAGATCTTAGGCTCCACCCTGAGCTAGGTGAGGGCCTTGGCAGAGCTTCAGGTAGGGCTGGTAGTCAAGGTTGTGCTTAAGAAGTATCCCCCTGGACGGGAAGTGTGGAGAATGGATCAGAGGGGACTGGCTGGAAGCAGGATGACCAGGGAGCGGGTTGATGGCTTCCGGAGGCAGGAGCGGAGCAAGCCTCCCGCCCCGTGCCCAGGAGGAGCTGCGTGGAGGTAAAGAGAGAGCTCCCCCGAGCCCCCCGAACCCTCTTCTCTCAACTGAGGAATGATCAGCAAGGTCTTTTCTCACTCTCACCTCCTCTGATAGGAGAGGTAATGATTCCAGATCCCCATTTCCCTGCCTGCCCGTCAGCCCTGCCTCAGGTTCTTTCTAGATCTTTCCATCACTGGTATTTCTGGGTTAGGCTACCTGAACTTGTGGGCCAGAGTTGGAATAAGAGTGACGCTAAATGAAAAGATCCCCAGGTGATTCTATGCACAGCTAGGATGAAGATGTATTGAGCTAGTCAATATCCTGGAAGACTTTTACTAATTTCCTGATTGTGAAATCCAACCTAGTGTACTTGTCATACTGTGACTAAGTTAATATCCAAATATGTTTTAACTCAGAAAGACTCAGAAAATAAACTTTGGTTTTTCAGAGAAAAAGAAGAGTGATGCCAAATTATGTGAGTCCTTGCTATGCACCAGGCACTGGCCTCAACATGCATGGTCTCATCTTGATTCCATTGAGACGTGCTCACAGCACCTCGCTAAGCAAGGCAAGGTCAAGGTTAAGTCACTTGAGCAAGGTCACCCAGCTTGCAAAGGGCAGAACCTGGGTTCAGCCCAGAGGGTCTAATTCCAATACTCAGATGCTGAACCACTATGGTGAACCAACACCCCAAATGGGAAGCATTCTAAGCAGGGTGGCGTTCAATACAGTGAAAGACAGGACAGACTCTGGCCCAGCAAAGTAGCTGTTGGCTGCAAACAGCCCTCTCTACTGGGAGTCCCAGCTGAATGTTAGCTCAGCGCGGAGGCAGACGCCAGTGAGGACTTCCGAGCCCTTAGCTGTGCACCAAGCATAAGGGTGGCCCGGAGGAGGTGTCATTCTGGCTTTCCTGCTCAAAGCCTGGGGCAGAGACTGGCTAACTGTGCCCCAAATCTGTTTTCTCTTATTCCCTGGGCTCACAGCTGCATTACATTTCCTCACTCCCTTGCAACTAAGTGAGGCCATGAAGAGATTCAACTCATGGAGTGTGGATGGGAGCGATGGTGCCACTGCCCTAAAGCCCCCTGCAGGATCTTTTGTGTCTCTCTCTTCTTCCATTGCCTGGCCATTTGCAGATGATTCAGAAGACTCTGAGGCCCTAGGAGATGCTGGAGCCACAAGATGGAAAATCCTGTGTCCCTGAGTGACCCTGTGAAACAGAGCCATTAACCTCTCCCCATCACGGGACTTGATATGAGTGAGAAATAAGTTTGGCTTTGGTTAAACCACAGGGCGTGTGGGGCTTTTTAAAAACTTATTATCATTATTTTAAATTTTATTTTATTATTTTTTATTGAAGTACAGTTGCTGTACAATATTATATAAATTACGGTTGTACAATATAGCGATTCACCATTTTTTAAAGGTTATATTCCATTTATAGTTATTGTAAAATATTGGCTATATTCCCTGTGTTGTAGCAATACAATATATCCATGTAGCTTATTTTATACCAAATAGTTTGTACCTTTTATCCCCCTACCCCTTTATTGCCCCTCCCCCTACTTCTTCTTCTTCTACTTACTATTATTACTGTGGTATCTAGTGTCACTTACCTTGACTACTGCAGCCCACCTGGTCCAGCCTGGGCTTCAATACTCTAGTCCTCAGCCCACAAGCAATGCTTGCTGAAGCCACGGAAGCTGCCTCCCTCACTCCTCTCTTTCTCCACTCTGAGCTGCGCCATGATTGCCGAGGCATCCCTGCTGTAGTCCTGGGATGGGTAGCTGTCGTTTTCCTTGGCTTTAATGCCATTTGGTCCCATCTCTTGGGTGGTGCAATGGAAAGAACCTTTGGCTCAAACCTGGGTTTGGATCTCTGCTCTGTCATTTATAGTCAGGCATTTACCATGTGCCAGGTACTGTTCTACGTGCTTTAGATGTACTAAGTCCCTGCAGCCTGGAGGTAGGTACCAATGCCATTCTCACCAAGGTCACAGAGCCGTAAATGATGGAACATGGGTACCCTGTCAACCTGGCTCCTGAGCTCAGCGTGGTAACCACTACTTTCCCTCCTTGCTCACTTCCCGCACACAGCCCAGCTTCCGTGTCACTTGGTAAATGGATCAGAACAGTATTTCCAAGTGTGAAATGTGCTGCCTCTGGAACCCAGAGTCTTACCAGGCACTGTGCTCCCTTCTTCATGGTGGGAGCTGTGAGATACAATAAGTTGCTCTTTAGTTTTGAGGGAGTTGACTCAGCATGCCCCAGAATACTGGATCCCTAAAAAGGTCACTCATGTGGTGGGTCCCTGAATCTTCATACAGTTCCTCTCTTGCTCTCTGTAAAGCAGGTTTGTTTGTTTGTTTGTTTGCCGTGCCACACCGCTTGTGGGATCTTAATTCCCCGACCAGGGATTGAACCTGCGCCCTCAGCAGTGAAAGCACGGCATCCTGACCACTGGACCGCTAGGGAATTTCCCTGTAAAGCAGGTTTCTTACCAAGGTCTCCAATATACCCGCCACTTCTTGTTTGCCTGATCTGATTAACACGCCAATAGCTTTCCAATATCATGGTCTGGCACTTGGCAACAGCCATCTGCTTTCAGGGTTGTTGTAATGACCGCTTTCCCCAACTTCTTAAAAAAAGAGTGAAAGTTTCTAGAGTTGCACCCCTGCCGCATCGTCAGGGGGTCCTCTGAGAGGGTGAGGAGAGCAGGTCTGGGCAGAGGGAGAAATGGAGCCGAAACCAAGGGCTTCCCAATCCCATTGCGATCTCTGGGGCTGGGACGGCACTTCCATGTGGTTAGAATGGAGGAGATGGGACCAGTCTTTGGATGGGGGCTGCCCGTTGGGAAGGGTGTAGCCTTGGGTGAAGCAGCTCACTTTGGCTGAGGGCAGTTCCTAGAGAGGGATTCAGCTTTGTGCCATCATCAGATGGGACTGTGGGCAGCTGGGGAATGAGTGCCTTGGGTCTGAAAGGGCAATCTCCATGGTGCATCACAGATTCCTCTACACCTCAACGTTCCATGCTTCTCAGGGTCCCTGCTGTCCACATCAGTGACTTCAATGTCTTAGTGTATTGGCTTCCTCCCTCACATTTCTACGTATATATGTATGTATATATATGAAGTTTTCTAGAAGAATACACAAAAAACTGTTAACACTGGTTGGAAATTAGGTCACTGGGAAATTTGGGGGTGAAAGTAGCTGACTTCTCTTGTATACATTCTTAGTTTTGTACCACATGCATTCATTTTTCTGTAGTACACACATTTGTGAAATAAATTCATAAAAATCCTGGGAAGATGAAGTACAACAAAACATATCATGTCATTTCCCAGGCAGTTCACGAAATCATCATGAATCACATTTTCCCTAGTCATCAAAGCGTTAAATGACCATTTTAGTATCCTTTCAACATTTTACAAAGGGAATCGCATATGCTTTTCTTTCAAAAGTCTTTGCTCTAAAGCACTGGATTCTGTCCTTTGCCGGCAGTACCTCGCTTAGTATCTCACTTTGTCCACACAGCCCCTTGAGGTAGGTCTTATCATTACCTCAATCTTATAGGTGGAGAAACTGAGGTGAGAAACTGATGGTGGAGCTTGCTAACGAAATGCCCCTTTCTTTGACACCCACAGTCCCCTCCAAAGGAAAGACAGGGATTCTCAAAGAAAATTTGCTAAAAGGAAACTGAGGTATGGACGAGGAGAATGACCTAAGGGGAAATCAGGGCACTGCTGGGTCTTGAACCAGAGCTTCTGACTCCCAGACCGGGCCTGTGTGTCCCTCAGTGTTGGGGGCTCTGAGCAGGCTCAGGAGGCCTTGAAAGGAGAGACATGGTGGGCTGGGAGGCCAGTGGCCCCGGAGTCAGGAGGTCATCACCCTGCCCTGCCCTGCCCTCAGTTGCTCACCCCAACCCAGGGGTCAGGGGGGAAGGGACTTTATGGCCTAGGGGATTTATGGCAGAGACAACAGTTTGTTCTCTGAGCTGCACCAGCCTGAGCCACCCAGGGAGCAGTTTTACACACATCCCTGCAGCCCCCAAATGGGGTTTCCAGCTGGAGCTCTGGGGCCCACCCCTTGGCCGCAGCCTGAGATGGCCCCATTTCCCATCTGTGCAGGAGCCCTATGGGGTCTGTCTGCTCCTGTGAACCCTCCATGAACCCCAGAGAAAGAGGGAAAGGCTTGGAGGCCCCCCTGGTAGGGGCCAAACTCCTCCCAGGAGCTCAGAGCAGGGGTAGGTCAGGACCCCAGCCAGGGCAGAAACAAGTCTTCTGGGATCCCCTTGCTGTTCCCCTATAGAAGTCTGTTTATGGCCCTGAGGCCCCTCAGTTCAAATAGAATTGTTACCTACTCATTCCTTCCAACTCAAGCCTCTACCCTCAGTTCTCTGTTGCTTAATCTCCAGCTGATCACATCTCCCCATCTGCTCAGTGTCCCCCCTCAGACATTCCCCAGGAACTGCCAACCCATTGTGGCCAAACTTGAACTGTCCACTGTCTTCCCTTCCTCTCCCATCTCCTTGTTCTCACCTGTGGTACTCCACTTATCTCAGCTCTAAGCCAGAAACGTAGGGTTCTCCTTGATGCGACCATCTTTCCGTCACCAAGTCTTGCCAAGACTGCTTTAAATATCTCCCAAATCTACAAACCTCAGAATTCCATCTTCCTCCGGGGACCTCAATGTTTTTTCCTCTTAAGGCCTTCAACTGATTGGATGTGACCCACCCACGTTATGGAAGGTAATCTGCTTTACTCAAAGTCTACCGATTTAAATGTTAATCTCATTAAAAAATATCTTCACAGCAACATCTTGACTACAGTTTGAAAAAATATCTGGGTACCATGGCCTAGCTAACCTGGCACATGAAATTAACCATCACAGCATGTATGTATTTTTGTATATGTGGAAAGTGGGTGGCTGGATGGTTGAGTTAATCAAGGAATGAAGAGTGGATGATTGGACATGTGGGTGGATAGTATGTGGTTGGTTATCTGTTTGGATGGGAGGATGAATGAATGAATGCATGGATGGGTGGATGAATCATGGAATGATTGGTGGAACGAATAGATACAGGGACAGATAGATAGGTGGCTGTGTGTATGAATGGGCAATTAATTGATGTGTGGGTGGGTCAATAAGTCGTTGAATGGTTGATTGGGTAGTTGGACATTGTCTAGTGAATCTGTGGTTGGATGCATATATACATGCACTGATGGATGGCTGTGTGAATGCACGTATGCATGGATGCTTGAATTAGTGGATAATCGAATAGTTAAGTGTGTAGATTAGATACAAGTATAAATGGATGGAAGGGTGGATAAGTGAGTGGATGGTATGGGAAAAGATATATTGGGTAGTGGATTTTTTGGGAAAATGCTAAATTGGGAAAATCGAAAGATAACAAGACCTTTATTATGGAAGAAAGAGTTGGTAGAAGGAAAGCAACGTATCACGTACCACTTGTGTGATTTATACAAGTTCCTTCATTTCTCCGAGACTTTGTTTCTTTATCTAAAAAAGAGGGAAATAAAATGCTGTCTACCTGGCAGGGTGCTGTGAAGCTCAAGTGAGATATGTATGCAAGTGTCTGGCACAGTGCCCTGAATATTGTTAAGCTTTCAAAGATGTCAGTTTAATGCATTCCTCTGCCTCTCCCCCTTTTTCTCTCTTACTCTTGGGTGGTAGGTTATGATTTATAGGGCTGAGTCATACTGAGGTCTCTTCTGGACCCTTCTACCCCAGCTTCAATATACACACATCACTGACATTGCTGATACGACCCCCTGAGCCCCACACTGAGGCATAGAATAACCCTCAACCTCTCGTCCCAAAAGAGACACCACTGGCTGAGCTTCTTGCTCCAGCTGGAATGATTTTTTTTGTCCTCCATGGCCCAAAGACAACATCTGGGCCTAGCTACTGCTTTTCCTTGAATCTTCTCATGATACTTCAAAATGATGAGAAACACATTTCATTCCCTTGCAGAGGCAATGCTTTCTTCAAGAGAGATGAGAGACATGTACAAGGGCACACACACATCCACACACCCACACACACACACACACACACCGCGTTTCTATCAGGGGCCTCGGTGGGAAGAAGTTTATGATATAGCTTAGGAGTCTGAGAAACCTGGGTTTGAATCCTGGCTCTGCCATTTTTGGGGCTGTATGATTTTGGATATGTCACTTTCCTTTACTGAGACTCAGTACCATCATCTGTAAAATGGGAATAATATTGCCCAAGGCCTTTGTGGGAAAGCAGTGAAATAATTATGGCCAAATTGTCTGGTGCATAGTAGGCACTAAATAAATACCATTCTCATCCTCATTGGGAAAAGTCTGGCTGGGAAAGAAAGACCTAAGGTATGACAATTTGGGTTACATCTATGTGTTTGGAGCCCAGTGGAGTCATTGGTAGGGGAAGGATAGTGAATGTATGGATTGATTCATTCATTCACTAACATTTCTTATATTTAAAATCAACTTAACTGAGGAATAATTTATGTACCGTAAACTGCATCTATTTAAAGTGAACAATTTGATGAGTTTTGACAGGTATATGCACCAGTGAAACCACCACCACAATCAAGATACAGAACACTTTCATTACTCCTTTTGCAGTCCATCCCTCCTTCCAACCTCATTGCCAGGCAACCACTGATCTGCTTTCTGCCTTTATGGATTAATTTTCATTTTCTAGAATTTTATGTAAATGGAATCACACAGTGTGTCCTCTTTTGCATCTGACTCCTTTCACTCTGATTAATGATTTGGGGATTCATCCATGTTGTTGCATGTATCAGTAATCAATTCTTTTAAATTGCTGACTTGTATTCCGTAATATACCACCTTTTATTTGTCAGTAACATAATTCTTTAGTAATTTATTCACTCATTATTCAAATGCTTCTTTATTTGTTTATTATTTACTACTTTGTCCATTCATTCATTCATCCATTCCGCAAATATGTACCATGTGCCTGCTCCATGCCAGGTACTGCTCTGGCATAGCACCAGAGCATATAGCATGTGTATATGTTAAAGGTATATATTATATATATTTATAATTATATTAAATATAATACATATTTATTAGAGGACCTGGAGCTAAAGCAGTAGATAAAGTAGAGAGGGCCTGCCCTGAAGGAAGGAGATTATATTCTATGATATAAGCAAATAAATATATAAAATAATAGGCTGTGATAAATAATATGAAGAGAAATATAGCAAGTTTTGTGGGTAGGTGTTTATGGAGGTGTATGCTACTTTATGTGAAGTGGTTGGAGAAGGTGCTTCGGACTCAGCTCTGTAGATATTTGGGGGCTAAGTAGACAGAGTTAGAAGTGCAGAGATCTTGATGTAGGTGTATATCTGGGATATTAAAGAGAAGCAAGTCTGAAGGAGGTCTGGACTGAAGACAGGCATGGCCTGAAGGCAGGAGGGGAACCAGGGAGAGTGGGTCCAGAAGCTAAGTGTAAAGCAGGTGTCAGGAAGGAGGGAGGGGGGCTTCCCTGGTGGCGCAGTGGTTAGGAATCCTCCTGCCAATGCAGGGGACACGGGTTTGAGCCCTGGTCCGGGAAGATCCCACATACCTTGGAGCAACTAAGCCCGTGCGCCACAACTACTGCGCCTGCGCTCTAGAGCCCGTGAGCCACAACAAGAGAAGCCACCGCAGTGAGAAGCCCGTGTACTGCAACGAAGGGTGGCCCCTGCTCACCGCAACTAGAGAAAGCCTGCGTGCAGCGACGAAGACCCAGCGCAGCCAAAATAATAAATAAATAAATTTTTTTTAAAAAGGAGGGAGAGGGTCACCTGAGCCTAACGTCGTTGGGGTATTGCAGCGGAGGGGGAAGGGGAGGGGAGGGGGGAGGGGGAGGGGGAGGGGAGGGGGAGGGGAGGGGGAGGGGGAGGGGAGGGGGAGGGGAGGGGAGGGGAAGGGAGGGGGAGGGGAGGGGAGGGGAGGGGAGGGGAAGGGAGGGGGAGGGGCGGGGGAGGGGAGGGGGAGGGGGAGGGGAGGGGGAGGGGAGGGGAAGGGAGGGGGAGGGGGAGGGGAGGGGAAGGGAGGGGGAGGGGAAGGGGAGGGGAGGGGGAGGGGAGGGGGAGGGGGAGGGGAGGGGAAGGGAGGGGGAGGGGAAGGGAGGGGGAGGGGAGGGGAAGGGAGGGGGAGGGGAGGGGAAGGGAGGGGGAGGGCTTCACATTGTCTACTGGAGAACTTTGGTGTTATAGAAATGCAGTAGTCATGGAAGGTGGGGATGATGGAAGTAGGGTCAGGAGAAAGGGAGGCAAGGAGGTGCAGAGTGAACACAGACTCTTTTTTTTTCTTTTTCTTTTTTTTTTTTTTTTTTGCGGTACGCGGGCCTCTCACTGTCGTGGCCTCTCCCGTTGCAGAGCACAGGCTCCGGACGCGCAGACTCAGCGGCCATGGCTCACAGGCCTAGCCGCTCCGCGGCATGTGGGATCCTCCCGGACCGGGGCACGAACCCGTGTCCCCTGTATCGGCAGGTGGACTCTCAACCACTGCGCCACCAGGGAAGCCCAAACACAGACTCTTTTGAGGCATTCTACTGTACGGGGAGAAGAGAAGTAGGGTGATCACTGATGGGGGGTGTGGGAGCCAAGGAGTTTATTTTATTTTATTTTTTTTGGCTGCGTTGGGTCTTTGTTGACGTGCGCAGGCTTTCTCTAGTTGCGGCAAGTGGGGGCTACTCATCGTTGCGGAGCACAGGCTCTAGGCACGCGGGCTTCAGCAGTTGTGGCTTGCAGGCTGTAGAGTGCAGGCTCAGTAGCTGTGGCACTCGGGCTTAGTCGCTTCGTGGCATGTGGGATCTTCCCGGACCAGGGATCGAACCTGTGTCCCCTGCATTGGCAGGCAGATTCTTAACCACTGAACCACCTGGGAAGCCCAGAGTTTATTATTTTTAAGCTAGGGACCATTTGACATATTTTTATGCTAATGGATGGAGTCAGCATTTGCTGAAGACTCTTTCTTTCCAGGCCTGGTGCTATTTACCCCGTTCTTTTTTCTCATTTTTTTTCTGGAATTTTGTCCCTCCCTTCAGCTTTAAGTAACGACTTTCTACAGAGGAGGAGGGTGTCTGAGTGGATCCCTAGGGCCAGAGAGTGGGCCAAGGAGGAGGAGGAGATGGGCAGAGGGGAGAAATCCTAGCCTGACCGGATGGCGTTCCTCTCCTTCACCTCAGAAGGGCCAGCTGGCACCGGGGAGAAGGCAGGCCCGAGGTTCCCCAGTTCCTGCCTGAACTGGGAAAAGCATCACCTCGGCCCTGCTGAGGGAGGCCTGGGGACGGGGAGTAGTCTGAGGTAGGAAGTGTGCCCCTCGGCAGTGACTCAGCCTGGCTCTGGGGATGAGGTGAGCCCAGCACCTGCTCTGAAGTCACCTCCCTGGCCTGCAGGCCCCAGGCCAGACCCTCCTCATGTCCGTTTCCGACAGCCTGCAGGCCTTGGGGACTGGGAGGGTCCAGACAAGCAGCCAGGAGGGGCTTCCCTGCCTTTGGACAAGATCCCACTTGGACTCAGCTTCTTTCTTTCCTTTGGAAGCTGCTTGGGAGGGTGGGTGTGGCGTCTACAGACATGGGTGTGAATCTGGTTCCAGGATATTCTGAGGGAAGACCAAGGTGACCAACCTGTCCCGGTTTAGCCAGGTCTTTCTCACATTTAGCGTTGAGAGTGTCGCTCATTGTGAAACCCTTCAGTCCCAGGCAAACCACCCTAGAAATAAGCAGTGGATGTGGCTGAAACTCAAGGGCAAGAACTGACTCATCCAGCCCACGAGAGCCAGCATGATACAGTGGGTAAGAGCCCAGGCAGCAATCCTGGCTTCGCCACTTACTAGCTGTGAGACCTGGGTAAGTAGCTTAACTTCTCTGTACCTCAGTGTATCCATCCGTAGAATGGGGATAATCATAGCTCCTATCTCTTAGTGTTGTTGTGAAAATTATACGTAAAACATTTTAAACTGCCTGGCTAATAATAAATACTCAATAGATGTTAGTGTTTAGGTATTATTTGTAACCTTAGTGTCCAAAGTAGGTACTCAGCAAGTGTTTGTTTGTTGATTGGTCTATCTAGTGATCAATTGATCTACCTTCTATCTATTTACTGAATTTGTGAACGAATGGGGTTACTGTGGTAAGAGCGTATACAAGGTGCTCGGGGTGGCCAGAGGAAAGGGAGACTGATTCTATTTAGCGGGAATCAGAGGCAGATTCACAGAGAGGGTAGTACTCAGGCTGGGTATTACAGGTTTCGTAGGAGTTTTCTAGTTAGACAAGGGTGGGGGAAAGGTACCTCAGCAGAGAAGCCTGTGCAAAGGCATAGAGGTGTAAGAGCAAAGGAGCAAGTTTCTTCACCCCAGGCACTAGCTGGTTTTAGACACAGCTCAGCAACTCTGTTGTCAAAGCAACCAAATCTTTCAGGGGTTGGTTTTCCTCAGAGATTTTCCTACACCCATGATCACAAATGCTCCTACCCCTGCCCAGTCTATGTTCATCAATCTGTACCCCATCATTCAGCTCAGCGCCTAATACATAGTACGTGCTCAGTAAATATTTGTTGCTCATCGGCTGTGTACCTGCTGCTGTGTTAAGGGCCTTACGTGTATTCTTTTCATTTCATCTTTACTTTGCCTATCTCCCATTTTAAAGATGAGAAAATTGAGGTATGAAATAAACGCCTTACTTGAGCAAGGTCCAAGAGCTGGTAAGTGAAATGCTGGCATTCAAAACCGAGGAATGTCTGCCTCTAGATTAAACTTTAACCACTCACTTACATGTTTCTTTAGAAATGGCAAATGGTATCTCTGGCTACAGTTCTAAGAACAGGAGGAGGTTGGTTGAATTCTAGGATCTCTGCATTTACTCTGGTGGGGAGGTACCTCTGTTTAACTCAACTCAATAAACAAGGGTAGCTCCCTGCTATACAAGAGAGGGGCTTCAGACTGAGGAGATCAGGCATGTGAACTGTATAGCCGGGTTGCTTGGGTTCCCAGCCTGGCTCCACGCTTCATGGCGGTGTGATCCTGGGCACGTCACTGCTCCTCTGTGGCCTCAGTTTCCGTTCCTCTAAAATGGGGAATTGAATGAGTTAGCTCACATAAGGCACTTGGAACAGCGCCGGGCACATGGCAAAAGCTGAATGTGTGCTAGCAATCTTTATCACTACAGAGTCCCAGATCCTGTGCGGCCATCAGACAGTGGGGACACAGAATGGAGTAATGTGTGACCCTGCCCTGGAGGAGCTCAGGGGGCAGCGGGAGAGGACAGCAGCAATAGCTCAGAGGAGTGGGCTGGGTGGCAGGCCCACCTTTAGGAGTCACTGGCAGGTGGATTTTATTTAAGTTACAGGAGTGGGAGGCAACGCTCGGAGCAGGAGGGCAGGGTGGGGCAAAAAGCTGTGAAGGTCGGGCTTCCCTGGTGGCGCAGTGGTTGAGAGTCCGCCTGCCGATGCAGGGGACACGGTTTCGTGCCCCGGTCCGGGAGGATCCTATATGCCGCGGAGCGGCTGGGCCCGTGAGCCATGGCCGCTGAGCCTGCGCGTCTGGAGCCTGTGCTCTGCAACGGGAGAGGCCACAACAGTGAGAGGCCCGCATACCGCAAAAAAAAAAAAAAAAAAAAAAAAAAGTTGTGAAGGCTAAGCTTGGGGTGCTCGATACAGGCAGAGAAGTCAGCACCCCAAATAGGATGACCAACCACCCCTTGGTCCCGGGCAAACTGAGACATCTGGTCACCCTAGCCTCAAGGGAGACCTAAGGAGCAGCCAGAGGTAGGAGAAGACCAAGACAGCAAGGAAGAGATGGGTAACCACCATTGCTGCCAGGAGGCCAAGACATGAAGCCCCTGGATTTGGTGACGCAGCCATCACAGGAGGACTGGATGAGAGCAGCCTCTGGGAATGTGGGGTTGAAGGTTTGATTGAAGTGGGTTGAGAGTGAAAGCGTGGTGGGGAGGTGAGAGTATAGACAACTCTTCTGAAAAATTTGGTTGAGAAAGGAAATGAAGTTCAGGGCATTTTCCTCCTTTTTTTCTTAAGATGGAAGAGATAGGAACATTTAAAAATGATGACAAAGGCGACCCAGCAGAGAAGGAGAAAATGGAGATTCAGGGCGGAGTACATTAATGGGAGTCAGACCGACAGGGGAGATGGGATGGGGCAGCCCAGCTGGGGGGATGGCCTTGAGTGGCCATTTGGCCACCATCTCCATGCTGAGAGGAGAGAAGGAGTGCAGGGGACAGCAGGGATTTGGCTGGGGGAGACACAGGGACTCACATCTGAAGGCCTCCGTCTTCCTTATGAAGATCAAGACACGCTCATCTCTTGAGGGAAAAGGGACGGAGCTTGGGCAGGGGTGAGGGTGAAGGAGGAACGGCAATCAGAGGGCTGAGGAGTGGGAAGGAGCAATGAAATAGCCATCGTGGAGGGAGGGAAGGCAAGCTGGCTGGAGTGGAGGGGTGAGCCTGCCGGCAGAGGGGTCACCCATTGCAGAGGAGGGACGGTGACTCCAGAGACCATCTGCCTGGCTGGGTGAGTTTCTTCAGCTGAGCTCAAGGCAGGAGCAGAGGAAGTGGGGTGGGGTGTGGCATCCCGGCTCACGCTTCAGCCAGGTCATGGTGACGGAGGCAGAGAGGGCTGGAAGGGGAGAGAATGTAGTGATGGCACTGACAGGCCATGGGATCTGGCTGGAGGAGAGGTACAGGAACTCAGGTAGGTGGGGAGTAGAGAGATGCTAGAATCAGTGGGTGTGTGTGAGGACTGCTCCGGGTGGTGGAGGCGGAGTGGGCTCTGGGGCAAGTGAACCACAAAGACAGAGGGTTGCAGTTGGAGAACGCCATGTTTGAATGCTTGCATTTCTGGTGATGACAATTTATGACAACTGATTTGGAGCGGAGGGGCATTGGTGATGAGGAAATCCAAGGTTGAGGAGGCCGAGGAGTTGGCTGGGACGTCCAAGTGACCCAGGGCAGTGGCCAGAGGCAGGTTGAGAAGGGAGCCCTCAGTGAGGCTGGCAGGAGATAGTAATGGGGGTGAGATGCAGCCCATCAGCCTGAACCCCAAAGAAGCAGCGTACTTTGAGAAGAGGGTGGAGAAGCCAAGGTCAGGAAGTAGCCATGGGGAGCAAGGTGGTGCCACCTCTACCTTCTTCGTCTGAGGTGTGACAGGAAACTCAACCTCCCCTCGGGAGGGCGGGGTGGGGGGCACGTCCTCAAGGAAGGGACAGCTCTGCTGGAGCGAGGGAACAGAGGATCTGAGAGAGGAGCAGGCTGTGAGAGTGCTGTTTATGGAGCTGGAGCTCTGGAGTGCGCCCTGAGAAAGTTCTGGAAGGAGGAGAGGTGGGCGGCTGGGCCAGGGGAGAGCCTGCGCGGGGTGTATGGGCATGAGGATTTGAGGGGATGGGCCATCCTTCAGGCATGTGAGGCTTTGCCCTCAGTCCCTCAGGTGCCTTGGAGAAGGGTGGACACCTGGGCCCAGTGGGATTCAGCTGAGGCCAGGAGGTGTGACCAGAAGCTTCAAGATGGTGTTGGTGCCTGGTTAAGTGGTGCTCCAGCGGGGGTTGGATGGGCTGTTATGCCTCCTCCTGGAGAGCAGGCCTGAGTCCCAGGGCTGGTCCCAGCTGGCTCTGGGAGGGTGTCCCCCACCCCCCCATCATAGGACCCCTGGGTCAGGGGCCTGTCTCCTCGGGAGCTGGGAGTCTGTGGCTGGCCTGAGCCAGCTGCCTGGAGGGGAGGAGGCCCCTGCAGTGACCGGCTCTTTTACACCCCGAGGAAAAACAAGGCCCATCTGCAAAAACCCGGAGGTGTGAGGCGAGGGCTTGGCAAACGGAGGCTGTGAGGGAGGAGCCTCCCGGTCAGTCTTTCCGCTGCGACGGTGTGGGAAGGCCAGCCAGCCTGCAGCCTGCGATCTGGCCCCCCTCCCTCCGTGGGGCCTCCCAGGGCCTCCGGAGAGCAGCGTGGAGCCGGGAAAGCCTTGGAAGCACCTGGAGGAATGGGAAGCTCAGGGACGCGGTGTAGCTCTGAGGGCTGCCTGAGAATGAGCACCGTACGGGGAGTGAGGAGACCCCGGCCACGCACGCCCCCGGACTCCTGAGTGCCCTGGGGCAAGCAGTCCCCGCTAGAGGCCTCAGTTTCCCCCGGCCATCCAGCTTCGGGTGTCCATGGCCTGGGGCGCTCCCTCTGGCTGGTGAGGGTGTTTAGACCCTCCCAATACAGGGCGGAAGGGCCCAGGCAGAGGGCCCGAGTGCCTGCCCGCTCTGGGCACCAGGAGCGGCTCGAGTTCCATTCCTGAATATCAATGAGCAGGCCCAGGAATGTCTGCCACACAGCTGGCTGCTGAGGGCGGGCCGGGTGGGAAGGGAGGAAATGGCTCGCCCGGCCCTCCCAGACCCACCTGCCCAGGCAACTGCAGGCAGGGCAACCTGGGGCGGGGACGGAGCCTTTGGAGGCCCCAGTCACACCTTTAAGTCTCAAACAAATTCCAGAATTATGCTTTCCCACTCTGGGAAGAGGCCGAACGAGGATTGCACCCCGGGCCTCTTCAGCTGCAAACCCGTGATATTTGCACTCTGTTGCCGTAGGGCATGGGGAGCTGCAAATGTGGACAGCTCAGAGGCTGCTGAGCTGAGAGCTGCATTTCTTCCTTTCTTCATTCTGCAAGGATGTATGTGCCAGGCTGGTGTTGAGTGCCGAGGAGACAGCTGTGAGCAGGTCTGGGAGGTTTTAGGGACCAGAGAGAAAAGGATAATCTGATGTGAAACAATGACGCTTAATCATCCCCGGCCCCTAGTGGACCATCTGAAAAAAATCTGGTTAAGGCTGCATTTCTCTGCAGTTCAGAGGACTCCTCCAAGAGCATTTGTAAATGAATCACATCTCAAGACTGACCCCCTGCAACTTCAGGAGAAATAAAGCCTTCGGAGAATCAGGACATCAGGGACCGGGCTCCCAAAGGTGCCAGGTCCTGGGACTGGTGCAGGGAGGCGGGATAGCAAGGTTGTTGGACAAGGTTTCTGCAGCGGCGAGCTCACAGCCGGGGAAGCAACCCCACAGCCATGCTGTCGTGGAACAGAGAGCTGGGACAGAGAGACGGGAGGGGCCTGTAGGAGAAAAGGCTCAGAGGCAGGGACATGAGCTCGGCATTGCAGGAGGAGCAAGAATTCCTCAAGGAATGAAAGGGAAGGGCATTTTGGGTGGAAGGGATGGCATTTCTGAAGGCCTTGCAGGGTGCTATAGCATTGCTGGAATGCCGGCAGGGTACCTGAGGCCGGAACGTGGGCTTAAACTCAAAGACGAGGTGAGGGTGGGCAGACAAGGTGACACTCTGCTTGACTTGAGGAATAGTCCAGCCTTGTCGCCTGCCTCGAAAACCATGCTAGATGTGTCTCCTCAAGTTTGGTGAGCTGACTGGGGCTGCCCGTGAAAAAAGACGACGTCTTGAGGCTGAACGGCCTCCCCCCTCCATAGACACTAGGGCTGCGTCTAGGTCCCAAACACTGCCGTTTGCAAAGAGGGAGCTGTAACAATCTACCCCTGGCAGGGGATCCGGGTAGCGGCTGGGCCTCACCAGCTTGGGCACAAAACAGCGTTTGAAGTCCTTCCTATCCAGACAAGCTTAGCCTTAGGACCCAAGACTGAGTGACCTTGACACGTGCGTTCCCTCTCTCTGTGCCTCAGGTTCTCTGCAGACTCAGGGGTGCTCTTCAACATCGTCATTCCGATGTCTCAAGGACAGGTGGATTTGGGTGGCCACACAGAAGGTGGCTGGAGAACTAGATTTACTTAGCCGTGGGTGTCATTTCTGATCTCTGGCCCCTCTGGGGGCGGGGGAGACTGAGAGCCTCTTGGGCTGGCTGCAATATGGTTTCACTGTGGGGTGAGCCCCCAGGGGAGGCCACCCCGCTTGAAGCGGGCATCTGGACATCCATGGGGTTTAGACCCTCTCTAGGCCTGGAGTGGAGAGTAGAGGCAGGATGGGGACCTTGGCTCCTGTTAGCCAGGGAGACCAAGATGCATATCTTGCTCTGGGATCCATCCATCCATCCATCCATCCATTTGATGACTGAGCACAGACCCATTCTAGCTGTGTGATCAACCATGGACATTGAAGGTGCTTAGAAGGATCTCACTGTGGGAGTGGGGCCATTGCATTGAGGACCTGGGGAACTCCCTGCTTCCCGTGTGCACCCAGGGAAGCCACTTCATCCCCAGGAGCCTGTCTCCTCCTCTACATGATGGGGTCTCGTGATCACCACCTGCAGTGCTGTCGTGAGTTTCACAAGATTATGGACGGAGAACACCTGGCGTGGCACATGGGACTCCGCGTGGAGGCTGTCCTCGATCTTTATCGTGGCGTCATGTCTGAGCCTCCAGCTAACATGGTGGCAGGACCGGCCATGGGGGATAGAAGAAAGGGGGCCATGGGGTTAGGCTGAGCTGACCACGTCCTAGCTGTGTGACAGCAGGTCAGCGCCTCAGCTTCTCAGAAGCCTCATTTGTAAATCAGTGAGTATCAATCCTACCTTGCAGGGTTGGGAGGAAGAGGAAAGTGATATCAGGGGCAGTCTTGATGTGTTATGTCAGGGGCACATAATGAATGTTAGCCTCCTTCTAATTGCCCCTCTCTGAGGGGCTGGGCTGGGGCCATTATGACTCCTGACGGCTGTTGAAGAGAGAATCAGGAGGCATCTCCAGTGGGCCTGGGAGTCCCTGAATTCATCCACATGCCACTGGGAAATCTCTGTGTGACGTTCTCTGGACACAGTGATGGATGAAACAGACCAATTTCCTGCTCTCATGGAGCTCCTAAGCAGGGGGCGGCAGAGAGGCGAAGAATACCAAATACCGAATACTAACTACACAGAGCAGGTTGTGATAAGTGTTCTGAAGGAAAGCTCCAGGGAGATGTGATAGCAGCTCAAGCGGCTGCTTGAGGTGGAGAAGTCAGGGAAAGCCTCTCGGAGGAGGTGGCCTTTGAGTGGCAACTAGAAGGGCAAGAAGGACCCAGCTGTTTGAAAGATGGGTGAAGAGGGTTCAGCAAGTGCAAAAACTCTAGGGTTGCAAAGATTCTGGGGGCCTGAGAAAGCAAAGGAGTTCACGCTTGCGGGGAAGGGTGGAGGGTTCATATATGATGGGAAGAGTGTAAGATACTCAGTTGAAAAGTCCGGTCCTGGCCAGATCAGACAGGCAGAATAATTTGTGGAGATGGTGATGACTTATATTTCCCAACTGAGGAAACTGAGGACTCAGAAAGGTTAACCCACCTGTCCAAAGTCAAGTTGGCAAGAGATGGAGCCCAGGTGGCTCTCCAGAGTCAAACTCTGTTGAGAGGCAAGGGACAAAGCTCTCACCCGCTCTGAGGTCCCCCCGCCCTCTCGAGGGGTGAAGGCAGGAGGGGCCCAGCCTAGGAGAGAGAACATCGTGTCTGTGGGAGAGAGTCAGAAGAGGCAGCAGCCTAAACACACGACAGACCCCGGCCAGCCCCGGCTGCCAGCACAACTGCTTGTGTGCCGGCCAAGGAGCCAGATGCCGCTTCTGGAAAAAATATCTTCCTGGCTTGGCCTGCCATGCAAGGGGAGGAGGGGGCTGCTGAGTGTGGGCCGGCAGCCGCTTAGCACCCCAGAACGGCACTGCTGTGCCTTTGAAGCCAGGGCAGGAACAGGGAAGGGAGGGGGCGGGGAGGATGCAAGCAAAATATTTTCGCTAAAAATATTCTGGTCCAGGAGAAGATCTTTTTTCTTTTTTTCCCCTACTCTTGCTGGAAAACCAAAGTCTTATTAAAACAACACCAGAATATTTCATGTTGATATCAATTAGGCGAAGGAGAAGGAATCTCGAATTTTCCTCCCTGCCAGTTTCACATAAAAGGAATATTCTCCCAGAGGCCAAATGATGAAGGTTTTCAGTTTTTTTCCTTTGCTGCAAAAAATTCCTGTAATGTGGATGGAAAGTTCCTCATGTCTGAGAACTTCCTGAGAAGTTGGGGCTCTGGACGCCAAGGCCAAATTCTCCCCTTAAGTCAGGTGGGACAGGACAGGTGGCTGGCCCGTAAGAGGGCCCTCTGAACCTGTCAGGGAGGGATGCAGCCAGGCCTGCTCTGCACGGAGGCAGACCTGTGTACTCTACAAGGCCCCGGCCGGCTGCACCACAGAGCGAATGGAGATGGGAAGATACAGCGCACGTGGCCTCTGCCTCTGGCACCTCTCATCTAAGCTTCACAGGCAGCACCAAGACAGGGAGTCCACTCTGAGGTGCCAGACATGGCCTGGCCTCTCTCCTTGGTTTAGGTCTTTCATAACCATGATGGCAGCACTGTTTCTACACACCCATTAGGTGCCAGGCACTTTAAAATACATATCAATACACTATCTCCTTTAGTCCTCACAATGAACCCAAGAGAGCAGGGATTATATTATCCCCAATGTCCCTGAGAAAACTGGGGCTTGGTGTCACATAGCTATTAAGCTGCAGTGACAAAATTTGAACACAGGTCCTTCTAACCCTAAAGTCTGTGCTCTGTCCTCTGTCACAACCTTTCTCTCGTTGATCCGTTGGCTCCCATCCCACTGACATCCCAAAATTTGGTCTCCCATTGAGTGTTTGGTAGGTAAGTGAGGCTTTCCTGTGTTTGGTATTATCTCCATCCTCCAACTCCAAATCAGAAGTCCAGGAAGCAGCCCTTCAGCAATATTTTCTCCTATTCTCAGCTCTCTGAGTTGCCTTTATGCATTAATTAATTCATTAATTTATTCCTTTATTCAACCATCCATTTATCTATCTATCTATTCATCCATCCACCTTCCATCTATCCATCCACCCACCTACCATCCATCCATCCATCCATCCATCTTCCACCTATCTATCCATCCATCCACAACCCACTCTTCCATCCATCTACCCACCTTTTATCCATCCATCTGTCCATCTATCCATCCATCCATCCATCCATCCTTCTACCCACATATGCATCTACCCATCCATCCTGTGTTTGCTAAGTGCCAGGCACCAGAGATAGGAAATGATTAGAACAGAGCTCCTGCTCAAGTCCCATTCAGATTTATCAAATATCGGAGGTGGAGTGTAGCTTTAGAAAGTATCTAATCCTATCTCCTCTGTAATTCAGGTGGGAGGGAGTATCTTTATTTTATAGATGAGGAAACTGCAGTCCAGGGAAAGCAATGAGACTTGCTAGGGAGTTGTGCTTTGTAGTAGAAGGATTGAGAGCCTTGAAGTCAAAACAGATCTGAGTTCTAGTCCTTGTTCTTTGACCTGCTAGTTGGCTGCTTTTGTGCAAGTCACTGAAACTCTGAGTGCAGGAGAGAGCAGTAAACAAGGTCAGGGAGGGCTCCAGGCCATGGAGGGCTTTGTAGGCCATTGTTAAGAACTCTGGCATCTACTCTGAGTAAGAGGGCATCATTGCAGGGTTTTGACCAGAGGGTCAAAACAATTGAGAGACACAATTGATTTCAGTTTTAAAAGGATCGCTGTGGCTCTTGTGTAGAGAAGAGCCTGTCAAGATGTAAGTGTACGAGCAGGGTGATGATCAGCTAGGAAGCTATTGCAATAATCCAGGCAAGAAATGAGGGATGGCGCTGTGGCTTTATGACTGAATAGCTGGAAGGATGGAGTTGCCATCACCTGCGAGGAGAAAGGCTGTGGGTGGAGCCTTTTGAGGGGGAAGATTAGGAGTTCAGGCTTGGACATGTTGAGCCTGAGATGTGCACTAGATATCTAAGTGATGATGTTGAGTAGGCAGTTAGGTATGCAGTCTGGGGTCAGGAGCAGGTCTGGGTGGAGGTATAGATCTGAGAATCACTGGTGTACGAATGGAGTTTAAAGCCTTGAGACTGGAAAGATCACAAAGTGAGTGAGTGTAGACAGAGAAGGGAAAAAGACCAAGGACTTAGCCTCGGGCCCTCCATTACTAAGAGATTTTATGAACATACAGTGAGCCTGCAGGGTGCAGATGGGAAGAAAACGTGGTCATAGGCCTCACAGAGCGTGCATTTTGAAGAGGGCAACAGACACAGAAGGAACCCGCAAGTCCACTAGGCTTGGTTTAGGAGAGGGTCAGCCCAAGGGCTGTGGGAGCCTAGAGGTGGCACCTCAGCCAGCCCAGGGGACACTCACAAACCTGGCCTGCTCCAGTTACACTCTGACCGGTGTCTGTTCTGGGCCTGAGTGACTACTAGCATCCCCTGAACCTATTCTGTTCCACAGAAGGGGGAAAGAGGAGGTG
Source organism: Hyperoodon ampullatus (assembly GCF_949752795.1). NCBI lineage: Eukaryota > Metazoa > Chordata > Mammalia > Artiodactyla > Ziphiidae > Hyperoodon > Hyperoodon ampullatus. Next base: position 15,719,760 of record NC_136917.1, read on the forward strand.
TATGCAGCCTAAACCCAAAGTTTGGAAGCACATGTAATTCTTTCCATAACCCTAGCAGATAAGTACTAACATTCCCATTTTATTTTATTTTTAAATTGTTTTCTGTTTTATTATTTATTAGTTTTATACACCCCTTCACAAATTTTGGATAGCGTTGTTCTCCACCTCTTTAAATGCTACCCTTTCTTATCGTCCCTCATGTGTGAAGAAAACAGAACAAGAAAAGCAAACTTTTGCATTCAGTTCAGTAACCATTTATGTTACTGACCTCATGTGCAAGGGGATGTGATAAATTAGAAGCCCTGGCTTTTATGTGAAAAAATAACTGTATTTAATCCTGTCTAAGCTTAACATACAGGCAAAGTGCCGGTGTGTAAGTTTTGGGTCAGAATGTGACAAGAGCTAGATTGGTCTAACATCCCCATTTTAAAGATGAGAAAACTGAGGCTCAGAAAGGAGAAGCCCTGGGTCCCAGGCCAGACTTTAAAGATCATGCACTTCACACAGAAAGAGAAATAAAGGGGTACACATGGATGCTGAGGAAGGGGGCTCAGAATCTCCACATTATGATCTGGGTCTCTCTCCTGAGAGGGTGCTCCCAGGCCTGCTAGAGTCAAAACTCAGGTCCTTTCAGGGGCCAGGCAGGGGACATCGATGAGGCATGTGGGCTGAGGTGGGGGTGTAGTGAACACAAGCCTGGGCTGAGGGGCAGCCACTCCTCAGTCCAGTTACTTGTGCTCCTGCAGAAAGGTAGGTCCAGGGTTGCCAGATCTGGTTTCTAACCAGAAGCCGGAAACCTGGACTTTTATGTGAAATTTCCCACTTTTTAAAGCAGTCTTGGGTCCAAGCAAAACATGTCTGCATGCTAAGTTGACCTCATGGGCCACCAGCTCCAAGCTTTGACCTTTTGGACCCGTGGTTAAAAGAAGGGGTTTAGGACCTCACAGGCCTGGGTTCAAAGCTCCAAACCCTCCCTTATTGGCTGTGTGTGATCTTGGGCAAGTGAGTTTACCTCTCCGGGTCTCAGTTTCCTCACCTGTCAATCATCCCTGAGTCTCAGGGCTGCAGAGGATCACGGGACACACTGTGTGCAGAGTGCCTAGCCCAATGGCGGCCCGTCACAGATGCTCCATAAATGCTGGTGTGAAGGTGGTCTATGTGTGTGTGTTGGAGGTGGGGATGGGTGAGATTTTTACAGCCTGTCCTGGCCTTACTCGGTAGCCCCGAGCGCTGGAGAGCCCGTGTGCCAGATTCTCTGCACACCTGCCCTCTGGGTCTGCTCTTCCCTCCCTGACCCCTCTTTCAGGCACTCCCCATGGGCCACTTACAGCCCTCCCGGGCAGTGGTGGCCTCCAGCTCCAGGCAGCTGTGACCGCCAGCTCCGAGCCTTCCTCACCAGCCCAGCTTCCCCCTCCCGCCACCTCTCCGCTGCACAGGAGAGCCGTGGGGACGTCTGGATTCCTGAGGGGATGTTTTCCACATTTCTGGAAACCCACTGCGGTTTGGTTTTCTGTGGTAAAGGCCTTGGCAGGGCCTCAGCCCAATGGAAGGCTGGTGGCTGGGAGGGGCCCGAATGGAGGAGACATTCATTGAGCGCCCACTGTGTACCAGGCCCCGGGGATTCACAGATGCTTAAAACAGTCCCTGCCCTCCAAGAACCTCATTATCTTGTTATGGATACAGACTCGAAACATGAGAAGTTAAAAGCAGATCTTCAGGTCCTTGTCACTCAAGCCAGGAGCCTGCCGCCCCTGGCTTACTCCTCCTTCTCGCCCCCTCTGCCTCCAGGTTCTGCCCATCTGCCCTCCTCAGTCTTCTGAATCTCTTGGACTTGCCCCCTTCTCTCCATCTCATTGCCAGTTTGGGTCACCATCCTCCCTCCCCTGGATGATGGCAACCTCCTCCTCCGGGACTCCCTGCCTCCAGCCAACCCTCCTTCAGTTCTTCTGCCGGAGGGCCAGCTGAAAGGGCTTTCTAAAACACAAATCTGCTCCTGTAACTTCCCTCCCGAAAGCCCTCGTGACCTCACGATGGAGTCCAAACTCTCCACGTTGGCTCATAGGCCTATTGGGCTCTGCCCCTGCTGCCCTCAACAACTTCACCTCTTACCACATTTCTCTCCACCTGTGTGCATCCTCCATGCGAGATATCTTTAAGTTAACTGTACGCCTTCTGCTTTCTCTCAGCTCTGAGTCTTTGCACACGTGGCTCCCTCTTCCAAGAATACGTCTCCACCATTGCACTCATCAAGGGAACTCCTGGTCATTCTTCTGGGCTCAGCTTAAATGTCACTTCCTCCAGGAAGTCTTCCCCACCCACTCCCATCTCCAGGCTGATTAGGTGTGTTCTGTATCTCCAGTGCTTAGTTTACGGTAATCCTAAAGTTAATCCTGATCTTAATACCAAAGCTAATACTAACACTAATACAGACTAATACTAATAGCAATCACTTCTAAAGCCTTCATATGTGCCAGGCAGTGTCCTAAGGGGTCTATACATCTTAGTTCATTTTAACCTCTCAAATACCCTCTAAAAAGTGGGAACTGTTATTGTCCACTCTTTACAAATGAGACACTGAGGTATGGAGAAGTGGATTAACTTGGCCAAGGTCATGTGAGTAGTAAATGGTGAAGCCGGGATTTGTTATGGTTCACAAGTCAGCCTGTGTTGCAAAGACCTGTTTTCTGGTCTGTCTCCCTTACCAGACTGTAAATTCCAGGACCAAGAGGCCCACTGCTCTCTTCTCTATAGTTATGTCACCAGCATTGTGCCTGGCACACAGTAGGTGCTCAATAAATTCCTGCTGATTGAAGGAAGGCATATTAGACCTGTTGGAGAACTTCAGACCTGCCTGAGGGCAGGAAGTTGGACCAAATGACCTGTTTTGGACTCCTGCTACCTGTGGTCTAGCATTCACCGTGTAGGCTGTTTCTTTAAAACCAAAAAAGAGGGGATATACGTATAGATGATTCACTTTGCTGTACAGTAGAAACTAATACAACATTGTAAAGCAACTATACTGAATAAAAAAAACCCAAAAAACAAAAACCAAACCAATTCACCAAGGGGAAGTAAAGTAGAATTCAGTAAAACCCATACACCTTTACATTCGCTATCTTATTATTGATAAATTAAGATAAGGCAGGGCTTCCCTGGTGGTGCAGTGGTTGAGAATCCACCTGCCAATGCAGGGGACACGGGTTCGATCCCTGGTCCGAGAAGATCCCACATGCCATGGAGCAACTAAGCCCGTGCGCCACAACTACTGAGCCTGTGCTCTAGAGCCCATGAGCCACAACTACTGAGCCCTTGCTCCACAACTACTGAAGCCGTGAGCCTACAGCCTGTGCTCCACAACGAGAGAAGCCACCACAGTGAGAAGCCCGCGCACCGCAACGAAGAGTAGTCCCCGCTCGCTGCAATTAGAGAAAGCCCACACACAGCAACGAAGACCCAACAGAGCCAAAATAAATAAATTAAAAAAAAAAAAAAAGATAAGGCAGGTGAAGCACCTTGCCCAGTGCTGGCAGAGAGGGAGTGCTTAATAGATAGGCAGTAACTGTTGTTAATTTGACAACAGAGAATTGACATCTTCTTGTTTTAATTTGCCTTTGTCTGATTTCCACTGAAGTGGAATTCTCACTCTTTTTTTTTTAAAATAAATTAAATACAAATTTTTTAGCTATTTGTCATTTTTGGTTGAAGTTTTTTCTAAATTCTGGGACTTGCCATTTTCCTTTCTTTTCTATTCTTTTACTTTTTTGCGTGTAGGTATATTACATTTGCCTTTTCTGCTGTTATTTCCTCAAATGCATTTAAGCACACACTGCCCTTGCCTTCCAGAGGCTGGGTAAAGCTCCCTTCCTCCCCGAGGGTGAATGTCTACACTAATCATTCAAAGTGTATTATTGGTTTGTGGTTTGAGCGCAGTGACCAAGGCTGGTTATGACCCTTCCCAGAAGCTTCCAGAGCTCTCGCCATCTCCCTTACCCTTGGCTTCCCATTTCTGAGCTCAGTGTTTATCTGTGACAAAACCTACTGACGAATGCCACAGCCCATCAGAGTCATTACTTCACAAAATGTTCTTTTGAACCTCTAAATTAGGGATTTTCCTTCAATGTTGACCTTTCCGTCTTTTCAAATGATTGTCATAGATATGGGCGTCACTTCCCCTTTCAGAAACCATGCTTAGCACATCAGGGAACACTCCTGCCGTTGACCCTTGTACTTGGGAAATATAAATATCATCTCTTCCTTCCCTTTTTCCTTTCCTCCCTCCTCCTCTCCTTCCTTTGGTGAATCTTTACAGCCTCCCTGGGCGCAGAGCTGACTTCTGCTCAAGTGATAACTGGGCACCACCATTCCCAAATCAGGCACTCTAAGTACGGAGCCCAGGCAAGGGACCCTGAAATCTACAGATACAACAGAAATCACCTCCCAGTTCTTAGCTAATCAATACTCTCAGGTGTCACCTGTTGATCAGCAGTGACCAGGGACTTTAGTGTCCTAATATGGGACACAGGTGGCTCACAGTCTTTTGGCTTTAAAAGACCTGCCCCATTTCTCTTCCCTTTAACCTGGTCCCACTGGTGGGCTTGTTCCCTACATGGCAGTTCCACCCAGCATGGAATATTGGGGCTCTAAGTCTTTTTTTTTTTAAATTGAAGTACAGTTGATTTATAATATATCAGTTTCAGTTGTACAGCATAGTGATTCAGTATTTTTACAGATTATACTCCACTAGAAGTTATTACAAGATAAAGGCTGTAATTCACCAAGCTATACAATATTGCTTATCTATTTTGTACATAGTAGTTTGTATTTCTTAATCCCATTGGGACCTCTTAGTCTTTACATCCTCTCCAATGCCTTCTAAACTTCAACTCTGCCTAAATGCTAGGTGATCTTATAGTTTATTTATTTCATCCAATCATATAAAATGGAAGACAATTGACTGTTTTGCATATATCAAAATAACAATTTCATATGGTTCATTTTAATATTTTCAGAAATTATCCAAGGGATATAGAAGCATCATTAGAAAATTAGAAAATAGGGGAAAACATAAAGAAAGGAAATATACAAATATTATCACTGGTAATATTTTGTTGTATAATCTTCCAATTGTTTCCATGTGGTACATGCCCATATAGATATACATACACACAGAGATTTTGTAGAAATGGAACCTAACTACCGACACAAAATGTTGTAATCTAATTAGCAATTTCCCATGCCAATACATGCACTTCTTTACCATTATTTTTAGTGGCTGCATCATTTTCCGTTGTGTGGTTGTACCACAATTAAATATAGCCAATCATCCCAAGGATGAAAGGCAGGGCTCTGGAAATAGGAGAAGGATGCAGAGCATGGTCAGAGGAGCAGGGGACCAAGGTGATGTGAAGTTCCTGGCACCACGGCTGGAAAGACTTTTGAGATGCTTTACACTGTGAGAGGCCCTGGAGGGGTTTGGATGGATGAGAAACAGCCTCTGGCCTGGAGAGGGGATCGTTGGAAGCCTTATAAGAGGCTGGAAGTCATAGTCCTTTGTTCATTCACTCAATAAATATTTATTGAACTTCTACATTGTGCCAGATGTTCTCATGGGGATACCACAGTGAACAAGATAGACACAGCTCTGCTTTCAAGGAGTTTGTGTGGTAGGCTGGGAGAGGGGTGGAGATCATAAATAAATAAAATAACTGCACATTGAGAAAAGTGCTAGGAAGGAAAATGAACAAGGGGATGTGATGAAACATACAGAGGTGCTGGAAGTGGGGTTATAATCTCAGGTAAGTTGATCAGGTACGACATCCCTGAGATGGGGATATTTGAGCTGTGGATCAGAGTGAGTCAGGGAAAGAAAGTTCTGGGCAGAAGAACCAGCAAGTGCAAAAGGCCAAGTGGAGTCACTAAACACAGCCCATGGTTTGAAACACTTTATTCATTCATGTGTTCATCCAACCTGGGTTGTGTTCCTCCTCTGTTATAGATAAGAATGGGGAATTCAGATACTATTCCTCCCTCGAGGGAGAGAGCCATCCATTCACTTCATTTATTTACTCATTCATTCATTGATTCAAACACTTTCTGAGTACTTTTTATGGGCCAGATGTTATTCAGTAAAAAAGGAAACAAAGATGAGTAAGAACTAGTTCTTTTTCTCCAGGTCTTTCTGGGCAAGAGCAAGGAGATGGGAGAGGGAACAGTCAGAGAGAAGAGGTGGCCAGTTCAGGGTCCCACAGCTGGCAAGCATCAGAGATGGGATGAGAAGGATGTGTCCTAATTCCTAACCAGAGTTTTGTCTGCCATGTTTTCCTGTGACCCCTACCCTTCTATATCAGTCTACCTTCCATTAATAATGGATTGGCCTGCCTTCCAAGAATAGACAAATCCACTTTGTCTATTCGAAGTTTATGCATACGACTTCCCCAAATCCACACCTGGAAAAAGCATTAAACATTTATATCATTGCAGGCCCTAAGATTAAGTCTCTAAATGGTTCTGCTTCCAGTCCTCTCATGTTCACTGGATGTCATAAAAGTGGCTCAACACAAACAGGGAGCCATCGTCTTTAACAGCTGGGTGTTAATGACTACACTTGCCAGCAGAGCTGTGTCTGGGTACCCCCCAAATATCAAACTGGAAGTCCTTGTTGGGTTGGTTGCAAGTGTGATGGGGCCAGGTGGTCAGTGAGTATGGGGTCCTGTCCACACTTGGGGTGACCAGGGAGAGCCAGCAGGAAATGTAATTGGCCAATGGAAGATTCAGAAATGTGAATAAAAAGAACTTCAGGACATATATCCTCACGTGTTATCATTTGACTATGGAAAGACCCTTGATCTGGAATACCTTGACCTGAATTTGAATCCTACTTCTGCCTCTTGTAGCCTGGGTGACCTTGGGCATTTCACTTAACCTCTTGGAGTCTGTTTCATCGTTGTAGAATAGGCATGTGGCAAACACTGCTAGCAGCCCCCTGAATAGCTATTACCCCCATCTGCCTTGCTATCAGAGCCCTGGGGTTCATCCACGTGGCAGTGTGCTTACTATGGGGATACATCACATTTGGTCTAAGCTAGTGATTGGTTAAGGAGCTGGCATGTGACCAAGTTCTGACCAATAGGAAGTCTGGTTGAAGGTTTATGCAAAACATTTTCCTTCCTTTTCTTTCTTGCCTTGAGTTCCTTTGTGTAAAGAAAGATGTGCTAGTGGTAGCTGCAGCAATCATCTTATAGCCATGAGATGATGAGCCTATAAATAAAAGCCCATGCACTGGGGACAAACAGGGGGAGGACAGAAAGCTCCTGATGATAACACTTAACTGTTGCATTTGGTACGCCTTTTTGCAGGAGGTAATGAAGTCACTTTTTGTCTTTGGGTGCTCTGTTACTCGCACCTGAAGCATCCCTAACGTAAGAGATAATGACAGCTATTTTCTAGAGCTCCTGGGGGAATTAAATGATATATTGTATGTACTGTTCTTGGCATATTGTCGTCACTCTCTTCCCAGATCTTCTCTCTATATAGTGTGATCTCTTACTCAAGCCTTGAGAAAGCCACCTTGGAAGAGAGTGACATGTTGGTAGTGGCATTTTTAAGATAGTTGATGGCCTCTTGAAATACTCAGAGGGCAATAATATAGTAAAATACAATTCAGAATAATTGTCAGCGTGTGCCACCATTAGACCTGTCAGAACCCGGCTCTTTGATGGAACATTTATCAAACAGATATGTAACGCAGAGGGAGTCTTTTAATAGAGGTTTTCACAAGTGTGTTGTCATCATTCCTTCTAATATCCAGTGTATCCAAGGGAGCTAAGTCAGTAAATACGATTTCACCCACCTTGGTTCAGGAGTGGCCATGTGGAACAATTCTGGCCAATTAGATGGGAGAGAAATCTGCTGTAAGCTCTGCAGAAGAGTTTCCTCTCTTCTAAGAGAAAGCCACAGAAAGTGAGGGTCTCCCACTTTTCCCTGATGCTGTGGTATCTGGTTGAGACATTTGGAATCACTGTGGCCCTGTTATTACCCTGCTGAGGATAAAACCAACACGGAGACGCAGAGGATGTCTGGAAGGAGTCCACTCTTTGATGGCAACACTGAGTTGCTAAGCTAGCCAGCCCTGGAAACTGCCCTGCACCTGGACTTTCATGAGCTAAACATGAGCTAAATATTTACTTATGGTTTATGAGTTGAGGTTTTGGGGTTTTGTTGCTGAAAGCATCCTGCCTGATACTCTGCGTTTACTTAAGAAATTTCGGTTTATGCAAAGAAAACCCAGATGTACACCCAATTTTATGGAGCCAAGCTCTTGCAGGAAGTGAGGTGGGGCTTTGGTGAGGAAGGTCGTGCTACACTGATGGCTATGGATTGGCCAGGAGGCACCTCTGCGCCCCTGCTGGCAAGAGAGTTCAGCTCTGTTGAAGCCGCAAATTGGTAAAGGAATCGAGATATTAGTCAGGGTTCTCCAGCAAAACAGGAGAGAGAGAGAGATTTACCTGAAGGAACTGGCTCACACAATTGTAGAGTTGGCAAGTCCAAAATCTGCAGAGTGGGCTGGCAAAGTGCAGAACAAGGGAAAAGCTGACATTATAGTTCAAATCCAAAGGCCATCAGTTAGGCTTAAGTCCCAGAAGGGAGCCCGTGTTGCAATTCAAATATGAAGGCCATTTGCTGCAGAATTCCCTCTTGCTCAGGGGAAGTCAGTCTTTTTGTTCTATTTAGGCCTTCAACTGATTGGATGAGGCCCACCCACATTGTGGAGGTCAGTTTGCTTTGCTGAGAGTTCACTGACTTAAAATGTTAACCTCATTCAAAAACATCCTTGTAGGTACATCCAGAATAATGTTTGACCACATATCTCGGCACTGTGACCAAGCCAAGTTGACACATAAAATTAACCATCACATCTACTATAATAGCAATAGTGAACATGACAGGCACTCAGCAGACAGATGCTCAAAGATACGCTTGGTTAAGGCTGGGTAGCTCTCCCCTGGCCAACAGTCCGTAAGAGGTACCCCACCTGCAGTCCTTCCCTGCTCCTAGCATTCTTTGCTCTGATTGTGCCCCCGTTTGAAACTTTCAGTGCCTTCCATTCCATCTACAAACAGAATGGAGAGCAGGTCTCTGAACCTGAAATGTGTGGCCCTCTGGGAATAAGGATCAGTGTGTCCTCCTGCTTCTTTCCATATGCAGGTCCCACTGCCCTTCTCCCAAAATGCCTCCTCATTTTCCTCCCTCATTCTATCCCCTTTGTTCGTATTGTCTCCTTCATCAGCAGCAGTGGATCTCAATGCTGATTACACATCGAATTCCCAGGGAGCTATAAAAAATACAGATGCCTCGATCCCCACCCCAGTCAATTGAATCAGACTGTCTGGGAGTGAGGCATGGAGTCTGTATTTTTAAAGTGCCCTGGGGTGACCCCAAGGAACTCTGCTCTGTATTGTCTTCTTCCCTTCCTGGAGAAATACTATCATTATTAATGGACCCTTCACCAGCCCCTCCTCCAGGCTGTCTTCCCTGGCCAGCCGCCTCAAAGCCACCTCTAAGCCCCATGGCTCCCTGAACTGCCCTTAGAGCCCTCAGTTCACTCTACATTGTATTGGGCTCTCCTGAGTCTTGTACCCCTAGAGGCCATAAGTCCCAGGAGGGCAGGGTCCACCTCGGATTCTCCTGTGTGACCTACTGCGTACCATACTTTGTCATACTCTGTGCCACTGTGCACTCTGCTCCCTCTCCTGGGGTGTTTACTCCCCTCCTGTCCACCTGATGAACTCCTCTTCAACCTTCGAAGCCTTGCTCAGACATCATCTCCCTGAGGACGCCTTTCCTGACCCTGCCAGCAGAGCAAAGCACAGCCTCCTCCGTCCTCACTTGCTTCTGTGCCTCTCCTCCCCTCCCCCATGGCAAGTGCACCTAGAATAGTCCTTAGGATACACTGCAGGTGCTCAGTGAATCCACTGACGTTGGTTAAATGGATTTCCGTTTGCAGTGTGTGCCCACCAAGACCACTCCACCTGCATCTAACTATTCCTCTCTATCTCCATCCACAGTTAACAGCAAACCAGGTCTGCTGGATTCAACTTGAAAGAAACATTTAAGGAAGGAAGGAAGGCAGGAAAGGGAAGGGAAAAAAGGGGGAAAGAAGGAAGAAAATTATAAAAACAAAAATCTCTATTTAGAGAGAGATGGTTCGGGGCTAAGCTGTTGTGAAAAGAGTGGCAAAGAGAGAGAGCTTCAGCCAATGTGTCCCTTTTCCCAGTAAGTACCCAACCCAAATCCCCCAAAGAAAATAAGTGCTCAGAGATAAACACATCTCCAAGGGAAGTTTCTTTTCCCCTCCCCAGGAACATTGTGGGAAGGATTCTAGAGAAGGGAAAATGGGTCCCAAATGGCTGAGTCATTTGACATACGACAAGCAAATGGTCAGGGCCCGCTGGGGAAGGAGCCTACATCACCCCAGCTCATCTCTGCGAGGACCAGGCTCACTGCTGAGATCCTTGCACACTTCCCCCGCCTCAGCCCTGCTCAGTTTGCAGGGCTGCCTTGGATGCTCCATGGATCTTCACTCCAAAGCCACAGAGCCAGGCTACAGATGAACCGGATCCTGAGCTGGGCCAGGGCCACGCCCCAGACTGGGAACCGAGCTGTGTTCCAGCCTCTGTCCTGCTTGGCTGACGTGATTCCGCCTTCGCCCCCAAGTCTGGCCAGGCCCCGGGTGGAGCTGGAGCTGGGAAAGTCCTGAGGAGAGAGTCACCGGTGCAGGCCAGTCTGAAAAGTCGGGATTGCCATCCCCATTTCATAGATAAGGAAACCGAGGTTTATGGAGCACAAGAGACTCAACAAAGATCACACAGGCAGGAAGAGACCGGGCTGAATGGGAGCCCTGGGCTGTTGGCTCCTAAAGGCTGCCTTTTCCTTCTCTGCCACTGTAATATCTATGGTAGTGGCAGGTCATACTCTTCTTTTGTTCCTGAGTGACACTGCTGAATTATTTTTAAGAAAAAAAGCAAAAAACCGAACTCTGCTCTACTCAAACTGAGCTCAAATGCAGCCACCAAGAGGGCAGAAGTCTTCCCTTTAAGAGTTGTTGGGTATTGACTGAGCCTAGATGCCCATCAGGCCCTGTGCAGGGCACTTGGGAGAGCACAGAGCATAAGACAGACATGAAACCTGTCTTCATCCATCCCACGGTCTAGGTCTGGCTTCCATCTGACCCCAGTCAAGCTGACACTTGGCTCTGGTAGCGTGGCATCCACGGCTCTCGAGTCCCATGCACTTGACCTAATGTCTTGAGTTGTTAGTCCTAAGTAGGGCCACACCAGGAGGGGCAGTGCAGAAAAAAAGAAGAACAGATAGTTAACCAGCCAGAACATGCAGGGACGTGGTGACTAGGAGCTTTCATAAAAGAAGGGGGCTGAGGGGAGGAGGGAATGTGTATTTAGAAACAAAGAGTCTGACCAACTTAGTGGAGAGAAAGGAGAAAAAAAACCCAAATCCCTGCAGTAACCTGTTTGCAGGAGCTGCCTAATTTAGCAGAAAATCACACACACTGGTCCTGGCACAGGCTGAAGGAAGGTATTTCCTCCCCAGCTTGGGTCAAATTTCATTCATAGGTACCGTCTAAAATTAGACCCTCTGCTTTCATTCTGGTCCAAACTCCCTGCCTAGCGTAATATTTGGGAGAAACAGGCACTCCATTAAAAGTGTGCCTTCCTCCCAGTGGCCCCTGGCCTGGGAAGGGCTGGGCCCTGTCCTCAGCTGGCGGCCGCTGCGGCTCATAAACCCGGGTCTAAATTCAAAGCATCCGCTCTGACTGGTGACCTCTGGTTCCCAGGCAAACCCATGCCTCCTCCTCCAGCTCACACCCAAGACCTGGTCAGGTCACTGGGAGGGACCCATTTTAGGCCTGAGACTTTCTGTCTGAGGGTGACTCCCCAGAGAGGGAAGATGGCCTGGGAAGAGGTGCTTGTCACCCCTGGCCATGTGCTGGGGCTTCTTGCTGGGGCACATCCTACTGTTCCCCTCTTTTCTGGACTCAAGGAACCTGCCATCCAGGCCTTTCAGTCTTGGACAAAAATAGTTTTATTGTTATTGTTATTCTCCACATTAATATAACATCGAGGAAGGACTTGGTGGAATCAGCACCATGTTTGGACCAATTCGTTCATTCAGTGAATGTTTACTGAGCACTTTGTATTTGGAGGCTTTTGGTTGTGAGTAACAGAAAAGAGAAGGACACCTTGGGCGCACCTGGCCTCCAAGAGCTGGACATGTGCCAGGGATGGGCTGGACTCACAGCCTGGGCCTGGTGGTGGGGAAACCCAGCACCTCTACTTCTCTTCCAGCAACAGTGTCAACTCTTCTCTCACTGCCTGCTGACCTTTCTGCTGCTCAGACCATGTGGCAGAACGTGGCTCCTGTTGCATATGGTCTCAGTTCCAGCCATCTGCATAGAGACTCCTCTTTCTGGGTTTCAATTCCAGAGTCCCAGGGAAGGTTTCTGATTGGCTTAGCTTGTACCAGGTGCCCACCCCTCAACCAATCAACAGCAGCCAGGGAAGGGCCATTTACTAGCATAGTGGATTCTGCTGCAACCATGTGAATGGCATGAGGAAGAGACATTCCCGGAAGTAAAGAGACAGTTTTAACCCTTTGCAGTTGCTGCTCTGCAAGTGGCCTGTGAAAACACAGAAAAGGACCTTGACCCAGGCACAGCAAGTTAAGGAAGGCTTTCTGGAAACCTCTATGCTGGGTGAGTGAGATTTAGCCAGGATGTGAGAAGGAAGAGTGGAGAAGGCTGTTCAGAGAATGGCACAGGCAAAGACCTCAAGGCAAAACCCAGGTCTCCCAGGGTAGAAGTCCTGGCACCACCAGTCTCCAGCTGTGATGAACTCACGCAAGTCATGTTGCTTTCTGAGCCTCAGTTTCCTCATCTGTAAATGGGAATCCTAGCACCTTCCTCCAGGAGTTACGCGGATTGAATGAGACTATGTCCACAGTAGCACCTGGCATGTGGGTAGCTCAGCGTGTGTCAGTTGACTCTGGTCACCCTGGGTGCAGGGGTCCCTTCTGGGCAGGTGATGTCCCGTAGGTGGTCCCTTCTCACCTTCAATCTCAGCTCATCCATCACAGGGCATCATCTCAGAAACCCTCCCTGACCTGCCTTCAAAGTGGGTTTGCCTTTAACTCCTAATATATCATCTTATTTCCCTCCTAGAATTTTTCTCAATTTGCAGTTATTTGGTTTGTCTTTTTTTAAAAATTGAACTATATTTGACATATAACATTGTGTAAATTTAAGGTGTACAATATGTTGATTTGATACATTTCTTTATTGCAATATGATCACCACCGTAGCGTTAGTTATGACCTCAACCACACCGCATAATCATCATTTCTTTTTAGTGGTTGGAATAACTAAGATCTAGTCTCTTAGCAAGTTTGATGCTTCCAACACAATAGTGTTGTCTATATTCACTCTACTGTGCGTGAGATCTCTAGGACTTATTTACTACTCGTCGCAAGTTTGTAAACCACATCTTTCCTATTGTCTTCTCATTTATAACCTGGTTTTGCTTGAGGCTGAAAGGGCCATGAAGGCAAGGACGGTGCCTGTTTTGTTCTCTGATGTAACTCATGATACGCAGGGTGCCTGGCACCCAGTAGGTGCTCCATCAGTGTCTGCTGTATCATTGAATGAGAGGATGCAGACATGTAGAAAAGAAATCTTGTCGGTCTCACAGGAGAGGGTTGGATTTCTCAGACACTCTCTGGCTGACAGCTCCCTCAACAAAGTCACTTGACAGCTACATGAGTCCTGAGCCCCCTGAAGAGAACCCCTCCCACACCCTAGTTCAAAGGCTTTGGTGCTCCGGGCCATCACCCAAACCTACAGTACCTGGAAAACTCAGGTGGACTCCCAAACATCCTATTCTCTGAGACTCCTCCAACCAGGCCTTTTAAGTTGGGAAGTGGAACAGGCTTGGGCCTGGGGCTCCAGCTCTGGCCCCGGACTCCCTGGGACTTGCCCTGGGAGAGATTTCTCCTCAGGGCCTGAGCAGAGGCTTCTCACCCTCCTCATCTTACTCGTTCTAGGGGTGATGAGCTCCATCCGACAGAGGAGCTGAGAAGGATAAGAGCAGGGCCTGGTCCAGGTGGACCCCCAGCAGCAGCACTGTGGTGTGTCTTGTCATCAGCCCCTGCACAAAGGCTGACCCCACTTCCCATCATTTTCTCCCCCATCCTTGGCCATTCTCCTCCCTCACTGACCTCCTGCAACTTCCTAGAAACTCTCCCCTGTCTCCCTTCTTGTCTTAGCTTGGCTTCCCCACTACAAACCTTGAAATGAGGATGTGAGTCCAAGTAGTCATTTGGAAAGTGATGCCCAAAAGTGCTGACAAGGGGAACGGGGCCATGAGACGGGCAGGGGTAGGGGGCCCATACTGGGTGCATGAACAGGGAGGCTTCTACCCTGCTCTTGCCCTGCGAGATGGTATCGAACACCTGCCCAGCCCACCAGAGGGGCGGGAGCCATTTGTTGAGGGGTCCTGTGATGAGTGTCAACTCCCCAGCCCTGTGGCCTGGGCTGTCTGTAGGGAGCCTCAGTCGACTTGTAGGAACTTCTGGTCCGTCCTCTTTGAGTCAACGTGCAGGGGAACGGTGAGTGCTGAGGGCTTATGGGCAGGGACATCTGCCGCCCCACCCATCACCCCAGCCCTCTGAGTGGCCTCTCCCACCACCCCCAGGGCTCCCACTGATTGTGCACTGCCCCCTCACCTCAAGGACCTCTCATGTATCCCTGATGGTTGACTCTGCACTGGTCCATCAACCCCGGAAGAATTGCCCACCCTACCCCAACCCCAACCAGGACCCTTTCTTTCTTTTTTTTTTTTTTTTAGATGTTGGGGGTAGGAGATTATTAATTAATTTATTTATTTTTGCTGTGTTGGGTCTTCGTTTCTGTGCGAGGGCTTTCTCTAGTTGTGGCAAGCGGGGGCCACTCTTCATCGCGGTGCGCTGGCCTCTCACTATCGCGGCCTCTCTCGTTGCGGAGCACAGGCTCCCGACGCGCAGGCTCAGTAGTTGTGGCTCACGGGCCTAGTTGCTCCGCGGCATGTGGGATCCTCCCAGACCAGGGCTCGAACCCGTGTCCCCTGCATTAGTAGGCAGATTCTCAACCACTGCGCCACCAGGGAAGCCCCAGGACCCTTTCTTTTTGTCCCCATTTAACCTCCCAATGACCCCTGTTCCCTTTGCTCAACCCTTTCCCCTGCCTCCTGTCCAGGAACTTGGAGATGTGACCAGGACTGGGCGAGATGTTACCTCCCTGAAGCGGCAGGAGGGTGGGGGAGGGTGGATCCGCTTCCTGAACGTCTCCTCCTGGGATCTTCTGTGTCCGATGGAGTGAGTCACGTCCTCCGCCTCTCCCCAACCTGGCCTCTCTCCTCGTCTCTCAGAGAGGGGCTGGCCCTGCTTTCTTCCTCCTGTTTCCCCATTGAGAGAAAAGGATCTGCTGAGACTCCGGGTGGCCCAGGGTACAATGAGTTTCAGCCTGGATGATCCAATCGGCCTTACGGCTGAGCTCAACGGTCCAGCCCTTCCTTAGGCAGGAACACAGCCTCTGGTTTTCTAGGGGGCTCGCCAAGGCCTTGAAGCATCAGGTGGGGCCCTGGACAAGGGAGGAGAACATGTAGCTACAGCCCTGCTCTGAGGAAAACGTCTATTTTACAGGTGAGAAAATGGAGACTCAGAGAAGGTAAATTACTCACCCAAGACCCCAGAGCTGGCCAGTGTCCGATGCCAAAGCCCAGTGTTTCAATCTGCAGAATCACTGTGTGTCCAGGCCTGTGCCATTCCTTACGAGAGGTGCAAAGAGGGGTACCCTATGGGCACCCCAGGGAGCCCGGGGCAGAGCTGGGAAATGAGGCTGGCCTCTGCCCACCATCTTCGCTGCCTGGCCCTCCGCTCTCCACTCCCGCCCTCTGTGATCCACTTGCCACAGAGCAGCCAGGGGGAGCTTAAAAAAAAGTTCTGATCATGTCACTCCCGTTTATAACCTTCCAACGGCTTTCCACAGCCCTGAAAATGAAATCGGAACTTTCCCCAAGGGCCCGTGCGGCCTCCTTCTCCAATCTCACCTGGACCCTCCACCTTACTCACTGCTCCCCGACTCGAGTCCCCTGGCTGTCCCCAGATACCCCAAGTTCCTCTGCGGTAGTAGGCATCCCTGCTGAAAGCTCATCAACCCTGTCATCCGGAACAGCCTGTCCTGACCCTGCAGTTGGAAATATCTTCTAGTCTTACTGCTAGGTCACCTGATAGTATTTTCTCACCACCTGATGTATTTCCTCATTTACTTGATGATTTACTTGTATGTTGTCTCTCCCCTGCTAGAACATGGGCTCCGTTAGGGCAGGTACTTGTCTGACCGCTCACTGCTTTATTCCTAGTGTCCCAAGGGTGTTGAGACATAAGTGGGGCCTCTAGTCAACAGGCATTTGTTAAATGAGAGACACTTCATTTCCAGAGCTTGAGCACAGCGCTTGGAATTTGGGCAGCACTGAATGCAGGTACACACACAGGGAGACACACACACACACACACACACAGGCGCACGCGGCTCCAGGAGTGCACGCAGACCCTGGCCATGGCTCCAGCTTCCCCTACTTTCAGATCCAAGGACGACTTGGAATTTGGGATGTGTCATCGTCGTTGTTAACACGCCACGTCTGGGGTCTCAGGACCACTCACGTAGCATCCCGCCAGCCGGCCTTCTTTGCCCTCTCAGTCTGTCTTACTACATGGGAACAAGGCATGTCCTCAGCCTCGCAGGCAGATCTGGCTGCGCTTGCCTGGTTAGTGGCCTCAATGGTCATGAAACCCACTCACCTTTATGAGCATCTTTGACAGCCTTTTTGGAAATGCCCTTCTGGACATCATTGTGAGTCTCTGCTTCTGTCTCTTTCAGTGCCTCTACCTGTCTGTATATTTCAGTCTCTCTCCTTCCCATTATTTCATTATAAAAGTGACCCTCAATCCAATAGTCTGTTCCCCCTAAAGAGAAGCAGCTGGACATGACCCAAGTGTCCACGTTTCCCTCCCATCTAATTCTAATTGCTCATTCGTAGGCCAACTGCTGAATCTCTCGCTCTCTCTTCGTCTGTCCGTCTCTTTCTCTCCCGCTCTTCTCTCTCTCCTCCAACCCCCGCTCCCCCCAACCCCCCGCCCAACACAAACACACATTATATACCCGTACCAAACATTCATTCTCAGGGACAATTCTGTGTTCTCCAAGGAGATCAAATTTAAAATGCTTGCAGTGGTCAGAAAATGACCTCAGTGAGTACAGTGCGCCAGTTACAGGATGATAACTCCACAGCTTCTGTGTTGGGAGATGCAGGTGACTGTGGACAGGGCAGGCTGGCTAGCACGTGACCTACCCTGAGGGGAACCCTCCATGCAGCTCTGGCCAAGCATTGCTGTACGGATGGGGGCTCACTGTGGTCACGTCTTCTCATGCTTCTAAAGAGGCCAGAAAATCATTTTAACTTTTAAAAAATCTGAACTCTTTCATTCAAAAATGTGGATAAATCCAAATGTACATACTCTATGAGCACAACATAACATGTCTGCCTGCACTGAGCCCTGGACTGCCAGTCTAAGACTTCTGCTTGAAATCTGTAAGAAGCAAGAGGAAGTGTGTGTGTGTGTGTGTGTGTGTGTGTGTATGTTTGGTAGGATGATGAAGCTCTTTCCTTCAGTTACAAATGGAGCATAGTTTCTGATCCAAATGTAATAACCTATATTATCCCCTTACATTTACATTATCCCCAACTATTTCCCTATTTTTAGACATTTAAATTATTTCAAGGGTTTTATTACCACTGTGCTGAGATGAACTTCCTTAAAGTTGGTTCTTTACATTCATCCATCTTTGTACACACATCTGTCACAGACCAGGACTGTAAAGTTCTGTTTCTAAGATTGTCTTCTTTAAGAACTTCTAAAACAAAAACCATCTTATTTTTCTTTGTATGCCTATTGCCTGACTCTCTTCCTGGGTCATAGAAGGCATTCAGTAAATGTTTGGTGAATGAAGAAACAGGGTCAGAAAAGAAGGAAAGTCAGCTTTACTATGCAACAAGGGAAAGTTCAGTGATTTTTTAAAGTTGAGTCATGGTAACAAAAGCACATTTAACCAGCAAGACATAGACCCATTTTTCTGCTAATGTCACACTATATCATTAAATCACTTCCCTCTACCCTTGATTCTACCCAACTCCCCATCCACATGCTTGAAGTTTGTATCATGGAACACAGAAGACAATTCACATTTCCCTGGAGTAATGATTATGATCAAATTCTCAAACCTGGGGTTTGGCCTTTATTATTATTTTTTTAAATTTAGTTATTTATTTTATTTTTGGCTGTGTTGGGTCTTCGTTGCTGCGCACAGGCTTCTCTGTAGTTGTGGCGAGCTGGGGCTACTCTTCGTTGCGGTGCGCGGGCTTCTCATTGCGGTGGCTCCTCTTGTTGCGGAGCACGGGCTCTAGGCGTGCGGGCTCAGTAGTTGTGGCTCGCGGGCTCTAGAGCACAGGCTCAGTAGTTGTGGCTCGCGGGCTTTAGAGCACTGGCTCAGTAGTTGTGGCGCACAGGCTTAGTTGCGCTGCAGCATGAGGGATCTTCTCGAACCAGGGCTCGAACCCACATCCCCTGCATTGGCAAGCAGATTCTTAACCACTGTGCCACCAGGGAAGCCCTGGCCTTTATTTTTTAACTCAAATTAAAACCAATTTGAGCCCTCAAATGACAGATGGTCAGGAAGCCCAAGGTCTGCCTCTTGGATACCTCCCTCCGTTGAATTGCCCACGATCTCCAGGGGTTTATACAGTCAGAAATAAAAGTCAGCCAGCTGGTAATAAATCTTGCCCTCGCACAGCTCTGAGAGCGAGGACCTCCTTAACTTTTTACCCTGTCACCTTGCTTGCCTCACCTCAGTCCCAGCACTCAAAAGGCAAAAAGCCATTCTCAGGTACAACCCCAGTTTATCTAAGGAGGGAATTTCTCTCCCGGTGACTGCAATGTGTCATAGATGTTTCCTTAGTTCCCAGAAAGCCTTGCCTCTTAGGGCCTCTTTTTCTTGTGTTTGAATGTCCAGGCCGAAGGGAAAGGGAATAATTAGCAATCAGTTTCTGTGTCCATCTAATCCTCTCCAATATGAACAAGAGAAGGCTTTTCCGTCCCATTCCCGTATAGGAGAAAGGGAAAATCCCAAAGTTAGAAATGTGGAAGTGGCATGTTTTCCTTCAGGGCTGACTTGCTAATGGGTATGAGGTTTCTGTCTGGGGTGATGAAAATGTTTGGGAATTAGATAGTGGTGATGGTTGCACAACCTTATGAGTTTATTCAAAACCACTGAATTGCACACTTCTGATAGGGTGAATTTTATGGTATGTGAATTACATTTTAATTAAAATTTTTTTTAAAAAACATGAGTTAAATTATTTGCCTCTGCCCTCTGCCAGCTGTGCTCTGCTGGCCCTGGGACTTGGATCTCTCGCTGCTAAGTTGTTCCTCCCTGAATCTGGACCCTGGGCCGGAGGCTCACTGGGCAGAGGATCTGGCCAGGGCTGGCCCAGGGAGCCTCTGTGAGCCATAGGCCACTCTTGTTGAAGGGTAGATTTATGGCCTGGAGGCTCCCAGGGTAACAATGAGTGTGGGTGGGGCCAGTAGGCAGAGGCTGCTACATGGGTAACAAGGGACTGGAAGTGAGAATGTTTTCTTTCCTAACTCCAGGAGAGAAAAGGGGTGGGGTAATCTCGAATGAGGAAGGAAACGACTCCCGTATTCTCAATTTAGTAGCTGAAAAAGATCACTGAAATGATTTTAAGTGACAGAATGGAAGTTACTCTTTTTATAATTGGGGTCCTTCTTGATCTATATTTGATTTTAAAAATATATTAGTTCAGAATAATTTTGGCTTTGTTATGACTTTAAACTGAAACCCTTGAATCTCCTGGATCAATTACCACACTGGCCCACTGTCACACATGGAAGCTCTTCTCCCTTACCCCTTCTCTAGGGACTGGGGGTAGAGTGAGTAGTCTTATTCTACAGGTGGGCGGGGTTCTTTTTTGTGTTCTCTACTTAGGAGAGGAGAAGATGGAAAGATCCCTTATGGAGGAATTAATCTAAGTCTTCAAATGATAAACACTATAAACTATCGAGGCATTTTGAGAATGCTTTATCCTCAATAACATTTCCTCAAACATTCTCAATGGCAATCAGCATATAAGTTTGGGCTATCTCTATTTAAATGTCCGAAGCCCAACTTAAATTGCCTTAAAATGAATTTATTGGTTCATGTAAACTAAAGCAGAGTGGACTTCAGGCATGGCTTAATCCAGGGTATCAAGAAAGTTCATCAGGCTCCAGTGTCTTTTTTCTCCATTTCTTGGCTCTGCCAAAGAAAAGTCTTATTGCAAAGGTCTCGTTGCAACTCATTGATGCTGGCTGAGTCATATACTCACTCCTGAATCAATTACCACGTCCAGGGGAATGCAATGTTAAAATTGGCTAGGCCTGCATCTTGTGCCCATTTTTGGAGTAAGGATGAAATCACATATTAGCCATGTGGATGAGCAAGGGCAACAGGGTAGCTCTTTAGAGAAAAATTGTTGTATATTTGCTAGGAGAGGGGAGAACGGATGTTGGGTGACAAGAACAACAAGATGTAGGTTAAAAGCTTGGATTGCTGTCTTGGATCAATTCCAGGCCTGCCTTTATTAGCCATGTGACCTTCCCAAGCTTGGGTTTTTCATTTGGAAAGCAGGGATAATAGTAGTACCTCCCTCTTAGGGTGGTGAGGATTAAGTGAGAGTCCATGCAGAACATTCAGCATAGTGCCTGAACTAGTCAATGCTCTTTAAATGATAAGACTACTACTATATGCATTAATTTGCATCCATATAGAAAGAATCTTGTCACCAATGGAAAGTGTTTTTAAAGAGAAACCTAAAAAAAAAAAGCTTAATTTTTTTTCTTTTCCAAATGAAAGACCCAGGAATGAGTATATAAGTAGAAAACTACAAAGAAAAACAGAGGATTATCAGGAGACTCAGAAGAGTGGTTACTTTTGAGGGAGAGGAAGGGCATGTGATAGGAAAGGAACACTAAGTTTTCCTGATGTTTGACCTGGTAGGTGACCTCATGGAGGCGTGGTTTAAAACTCACATGTGCCGGGCTTCCCTGGTGGCGCAGTGGTTGAGAGTCTGCCTGCCGATGCAGGGGACACGGGTTCGTGCCCGGTCCGGGAAGATCCCATATGCCGCGGAGGGGCTGGGCCCGTGAGCCATGGCCGCTGAGCCTGCGCGTTCGGAGCCTGTGCTCCGCAACAGGAGAGGCCACAACAGTGAGAGGCCCGCGTACCGCAAAAAATACCCAAAAAGACAAACAAAAAAACCAACTCACATGTGCTGAGGCTGGCTAGCTCTTTCCTCTTCCTCTGGGAAACACGCACAGTCCACACTTCCCAGCCTCCCTTGCAGGGAATGTGGCCATGAAACTGAGTTCTGGCCCGTGGAACATGGGAGGAAGTGCTGTGTGCCACTTCCAGCCCTGACCCGTGAAACCACTCTGTCTTCTTACATCTCTGTCTGGGTGTTGATCTCCAAGGTAACCTTGGAAGCCTGGTGATGAAGATGGTGGAGATGCAATCATTCTGGATCCCTGAGCCACACCCTGGAGCAGAGGGTTCCTCTTCCCACTCACTGTCACTGTTCAGGGTTACCCGTTTTGACTTTGCAGCGAAAGAAAGTTCTTTTGAGTGATGTCATTGAAACGTTAGGGTTTGCGAACCTTGATTCATAGGGCACATAATGTTTTATATACTTTTCAGTATGTATGATAGAGCCGACAATAAACAAATGTAAAGAACTAAAGGAAAATGAAGGCTAGATGCAGGTCATGGGAATA
Source organism: Hyperoodon ampullatus (assembly GCF_949752795.1). Lineage (NCBI taxonomy): Eukaryota > Metazoa > Chordata > Mammalia > Artiodactyla > Ziphiidae > Hyperoodon > Hyperoodon ampullatus. Next base: position 15,741,747 of record NC_136917.1, read on the forward strand.
GCAGGGAAGCAGGAGGACCTCCCACATACAAAGCATTTCCAATTCTTATTTCTGGAGCGGGTACAGCTTCAAGGGTGGAAGCTAGAAGACACTTTCCTATCTACATTTTTCTGATCTTTTTGAAGACTCTGTCATGTGGGTAGAAACTCTGAACTGTTCTTTCTGAACTACTTCCTCCAGGCTGTGTGAGGCTGAAAGGAGAGGAAAAAGAATAGTAATAATAATAACAATAGCAGGAACTATTTATTGAGTGTTTGTTCTAGCCAGTTACCCTGCTCAGCCCCAAACCACAGCTCTCTGGGAAGTATCTTTGCTTCTATTTGAGAAATGAAGTAACCCGAGAATGTAATTATGCAGCTGAGGATTCCAGCACTGCACCCCTTACCCCTCCACAGGGCTGATAAGTAAGGGGGACTTAGTGCAAAGGTGGTGTCTGATGGCCTGTGAAATATGCCCAGAAGTGGACATGGGGAGCAGTGGGGTGAGGCCACAACACAGCCCTGAGGTCACTCCCTGGGCTCTCTCTCCCACCTGGCTTCTCTTCCCAACAACGGAAAAAGTCCAAGCCGGGAGGTCTGCTTCCATGGGGGCGGAACTGATCCCCTCCACTCAAGTCTTCTCACTTCTCATTCTTTTAGCTCAGTATCTGGATGAATCTCATATTTCCTTCTCCTTGTCACCTTCACCCAGACAGTTCCTATCTGCCTCAGCTCTCAGAAGAGTGTTTTACTACCTTCTTAATCATTTTTGTTGAAGAAAATGAAGATTTGTGGTTAACCACAGCACTCACCTGCTAATCCCTGCTCACGCCCCACAAAAAGAGGACCCAGAACTGTCTGGGGTCCCACCCAAGGTCTTTAAGCAAACCAGGCACCCCTGTAGGAAATTTCCACACTCCAGGGCCCAAAAGAAGAGGACGCAGAAAACAGAGGAGGCATTCAAAGCCATCTTTGCATTCAGAGACACACTTGCCCTTGACCACACAGCCCACAGAGGGGAGGTGGGCAAGTTCTTTATACTGAGGAACGTATATACTTCTAATATGGCCCAGTGTCCTTTGTGCTTCGCCCAGGAGAAATCACATATAAGGATGGAGAATTCTAGTCCCAGGCTCTGCTCAGAAGGGTCTGCAGGAATGGGTGGGGAGGTATTGGTGATGAAGGCTTGGCTTCACAATGACAGGATGTTGCTTCCCTCTGAGTCCCACCCATCCCAGGCCACCCTGGGAAGAATATGCTGTACTTTAGCACTCGTGAGAGAAAAGAAAGCCAAAGGCACACTATAGGACAGAGACTTTTTTTTTCCCCAGGAAATATATTTCTGACAAGAGAAGCCAGCACTAAAATGTCACTGTCCCCCAGCCTCACTCAGCACAAATGGTGACAATCATGAACTTTCCCACCACCAGCCCCTTGGGAGGAGCCTGTGGGAAGCACTCCATCCCAGGGTTTAAGAGCATGAACTCTGGATATACTCAGATCCATGTTTAAATCCGGAATCCACTGCTTCCTAGCTGTGACCTCAGGCTAGTCATTTGATCCTGTTGGGTCTCAGATGTCCCGTGAAGTTGCTGTGAGGATTAACCATGTTACGGTATGGAGATGGCTGAGTGCAGGGTCTGACACTTAGCAAGCACGCCGTACATGGTGGATACTGTCATGATTTTGCTGGTCTGTATAGAGAAGATTGGTCTCTATGATTGTTCTAGAAAGAGAGTCTGCAGGGCTGTGGGACGAGAGACTGAGAGCTGTGAGGATCAGGGAGATGATGAGGGCTGGAGAGAAGGAAGCAGGGAGCGGGCGACACCTCCAGGGCCTTGTTGCCAGAGTGCCCCAGAAGGAGGTCATTGAAGATGTGTGTTAGCCCTGTGCAAGGTGTGGAGGGGTGTCCTGGGGTCTGCGGGTAGAAACTGAAGGCCCACCTATAACCACTCGCCCCCTACCCACCTCCACTGCAGGACACTCGTCTCACTGCCACTGTCCAGGGTTATCTCCCCGCCAGGATTCTTTGCAGAATCCTGATTTTTCCTCCATATTGAGGACATACAGATCTGTGCCTCAGGATGGACTTCTGTTGACAGAGCCCCTGAGGCTGTTGCATAAGGGAAAAGATGGTGAGAACCAACATTGTGGCTCAGGTAGGATGAGCAGAGTGGCCTGACCAGCACCTCCCCCCACCATAGGTAGAATGTCAGGATGTCATGTCATAATCAGAAGATGGCTTGGACTAGAGTAGGGACTCAGAACCCCTCCTCCAGCCCCTTCTCTTCCCCCTCCTCTTTCTTCCACCCCCCCAACTCCTCCCTTCACCCCCCCTCTTCTCCTTTATACATACATCTAATACACATGGTAACAAGTTCAAACAGCACAAAAGGGTATATCCTTCAAAGGAATCTCCCTCTCATCTCTGATCCCCAGTCCTCTGTTTACCTGCCCAGAGCCACCATTTATAAGCATATGTACGGAAGCATGTATGTTGGTGGATACGCATTTTAACACAAATACTAACATGCCATATAGATGTTTTGGTACTATGCCTTTTTCACTTATCAGTGTATCTTTAAGCTGGTTTTTACGTACATCTACCTTAACAGCTGAATAATGTTCCATTGTATGGACGCACTATAATTTACTTAATCAGCCCACAGTTGAGGAACATTTAGGGTGTTTCTACTCTTGCTACCAATAATGCAGCAAATAATATTATCATGATGTTAATAATAATGATAGTAGTTAACATTTGTTGGGCTCTTAACAAGTGCTGGACACTGTTTCATATATGTTTCATATAATATGTTTTCCTGTATTAAGTTATTTAACCTTCAGAATAAATCTAGGTGGCCGGTGCTATTATTGTCATTTTGTGGATGAAGAAGTCAAGGCACAGAGAGATTAAATACCTTGCCTGCTTCTTTGCACACATGAATGATTATATTTGTAAAGTAAATTCCTAAGAGTATATTTTAAATTTTGATAGCATTTACCAAATTGTCCTTCTAAGACATTGTACCAGTTTATATTCTTATCGACCTTGTATAAAACTGCCTATTTCTTTCATATATTTCATATCTATATCCGTATCCATGTCTATATCTATAGAGGGAAAGAGAGAGAATAAGATAGGAGAAAACTTGTTGTGACTTAATTTACATTCCTTTTATTATGAGTAAAGTTGAGCACCTTTTTTTTTTTTTTTTTTTTTTTTTTTGCGGTATGCGGGCCTCTCACTGTTGTGGCCTCTCCCGTTGTGGAGCACAGGCTCCGGCCCAGCCGCTCCGCGGCATGTGGGATCTTCCCAGACCGGGTCACGAACCCGTGTCCCCTGCATCAGCAGGCGGACTCTCAACCACTGCGCCAGCAGGGAAGCCCCGTGAGCACTTTTTATATGTTCAAAGTCACTCTGTTTACTTTTTCATGAGTCCTTTGCTCATCTTTTCTGTTGCTGATCTTTTTTATTACTTTGTAAGAACTCTTTATATATTAATAATATTCTTTTTAAAAAATTATTTTAGGGCTTCCCTGGTGGCGCAGTGGTTGAGAGTCCACCTGCCGATGCAGGGGACGCGGGTTTGTGCTCCGGTCCGGGAAGATCCCACATGCCGCGGAGCGGCTGGGCCCGTGAGCCATGGCCGCTGAGCCTGCACGTCCGGAGCCTGTGCTCCGCAACAGGAAAGGCCACAACAGTGAGAGGCCCGCGTATCGCCCAAAAAAAAAAAAAAAAAATTTTATTTTATTTAAAAATGTACTATTAAATGTATTATACAAAGAGACAATTGAGGATGATATATACCTTCATGCAAAGAATAATAACTCAGCTTAAGAGATAGAAATTTCCAGTAGCTTCAAAGCTCCCTGGATTCTTCTCCCATTGTACTCACCTACCAACCCTCACACCCTACACTCCAGGAAACTATTACGCTGAATTTTGTGCTAATCATTTCTTTTCTTTTCTTTGTTGTTTTACCACATATGCATATATTCCTAAACAATATATTGTTTAGTTTTGTCTGATTTTAAATTTCATATAAACACACCGTGTGTATTTTTCTGTGACCTCCTTCTTTCATTCTCATAATTTTGAGAGGCATCCACATTCATGTGTAGAAACTGTGGTTCTTTCACTATTAACGCTATTGAGTGTTTTATGACTATGCCATTTTAAAACCTTCAACAAAGTTACCATTTATGTAGTATTATTTATATAATTAATATTATTCAACTTTGTCAATTACCCAATGATGTCCTTTAAAGCCCTGGCTCCCTCCATCACCCACCTCAGTTCAGGAGTGTGCACTGTATTTAGTTTTCACGTCTCTTCATTCACCTTTAACGTGGAGTGTTTCTTTTGCATTTCTTTATTTTTCAGGATAGTGACATTTAAAAAAGATTTTTGTTGGAGTATAGTTGATTTACAATGTTGTGTTAGTTTCAGCTGTGCAGCAAAATGAACCAGTTATACATATACATATATCCACCTTTTTTTTTTTTTTTGGCTGCGTTGGGTCTTAGTTGTGGCTCACGCGATCTTCTTTGAGGCATGCGGGATCTTTTGTTGCAGCGTGTGGGCTCTTCATTGTGTCACGTGGGCTCTTCTCTAGTTGTGGTGCCCGGGCTTCTCTCTAGTTGTGGCGTGCAGGTTTTCTCTTCCCTAGTTGTGGCACGCGGGCTCCACTGTGTGTGGGCTCTGTAGTTTGCAGCATGCAGGCTCTCTTGTTGAGGCGCACGAGCTCAGTAGTTGTGGCACATGGGCTTAGTTGCCCCGCAGCATGTGGAATCTTAGTTCCCCCACCAGGGATCAAACCTGCGTCCCCTGCATTGGAAGGCAGATTCTTTACCACTGGACCACCAGGGAAGTCCCTATCCACTCTTTTTTAGATTCTTTTCCCAGATTGGCCACTACAGAGTATTGAGTAGAGTTCCCTGTGCTGTACAGTAGGTCCTTATTAATCTATTTTATATATAATAGTGTGTATATGTCAATCCCAATCTTCCAATTGATTATACCATTTATATGTGAAAAGTACAACCCACTAGCAGTTAATGGGAATTTTCCTGACTCTACATTCTCACCAACATTTGGTATTCTTAGGCTCCGATGGGTGAATAATGGTATCTCATTATGATTATAATTGGCATTTCCACAATTAGTGAGGTTGGGCATATTTTTGTATTTTATAAGCCACTGAAGTTTCCTCTTCTCTGAAGAGGATTTGCATTTTCTCTTGTATGGTGTGTCTTCTCATTGATTCATTAGTGTTCTTTATATATTCTGGATATTAATTCTTTGTGAGTTAGGTATGTTGTAAATATATTCAGTATGTGGTTTGTCCTTTCACTCTATGAGTTATCATATGTTAATATTATGAACATTCTTAATTTTAACGCAGCATATATGTTAATCTTTAATAATTTTTGCTTTTTGCATCTTGTTTGAGGAATCTTTCCTATGTCTGAAGTCACAATAGTATTCTTCTACATTGGCTTTTGCATTTAAGAATTTAATCCATCTGAAATGGATTTTTGTTATGCTATGACATAGGAAGCCAGTTGCATATTTTTGCCATATGGAGAGACAGTAGTCCCAGGACTAATGTCCATTTTTATCACTTATCTTCAATACCACTCTGGCATAAACCAAGTCTCTTTATCTGCATGGGTCTGTTTTTGGGCTCTCTGTTCTTTTATATTGGTCTATTTTTGGTCTATTCTTGTACTTATAATACTTTCTTCCTTGTCATAGTTTTATGATAAACCTTGATATCTGATAAGACAGATTCCCCAGCTTCTCCTCCTTTTTTAGGAGTCTTTTGGCTATCCATGGCTCCTTATTCTTCCATATAAATATTAGAATCAACCTTCAAGCTCCATGAAATACTCTCTTGAGATTTTGTTTAGAACTGCATTGAGTTTGTAGATCAGTTTTGAGAGAAATGATATATTTATAATATTGAAACTTCTCCAAGAAAATGACACTTCTCTACATTTACTGAGGTTTTTTTTTTTTTTTTTGGCTGCACCATGCGGCATGTGGGATCTTAGTTCCCCAACCAGGGATCAAACCCATGACCCCTGCAGTGGAAGTGCGGAGTCTTAACCACTGGACCGCCAGGGAAGTCCCTTAGGTGTTTTTATATGTCTTTCATTATGGATTTATAATTTTTCCTTAAAGGATTGCATATCTTGTTAAATTTCTTTTAAAAGGTTTATCTTTGGGGTTCATTTCAAGTGGTGTTTAAAAACATAAATTACATTTTGTAAAATGCGATTATTTACCGAATACTGACTTTGCATCCAGTAGTCTTTCCAAACTCTCCTATTATTTTATAATTTATCTATATATTATTTGGGTTTTCTACCTAGACAACCCTTTCACCTATAAACAATGGTACTTTTATTTGTTTCTTTCAAAGCCTGAAATCTTTTCTTTATCTTATTTTAATTCATTGGTTGGAACATCCAGTATAATGTTGATTAGTAGTGGTCATAATGGGCATGCTTGCCTTATTCTGATAAAGGGCATGCTTTCACCATTGAATATGATTTGTTGTAAAATTTTTTTGAAGGTATTCCTTATCAGGTTAAGAAAAGCTCTATCTGGTCCTAGTTTGTTAAGAGTTTTTATTATGAATAAATGTAGGATTGATCATATGGTGTTTCTTTTAAAATTGTGTTTATATGATAAACAACATGCCAATATTGAGCTAAACTCGCATTCTTAGCAGAGAACAAATTTGGCGGAGCTAGATTTTTTTTATATGCATTGCTGGAATCTGTTTGATAAAATTTTGTTTAGGGTTTTTGCATTTATCTCCATGAATGAGATGGGTTCCTTCCCTGTGCTGTCATTTCCTGACTTTCTGATAAAGAAAAGGTTAAGCTAAATAAAATGTACCCCCACCCAGTCTATGAAAAAAGTTTAAGATTAAATTATCTGATGATAGCATACTTATGAAATATCTTTTCTTGTAAAGGTTTTTGGTCCTGAGTTTTCTTTGTAGGAAGAATTTAAACTACTGATTTAATTTTTTTGTGGTCATTAGATTACTTAAATTTTCTATTTTTTCTTGAGTCACTTTTAATGAACAATATGTCTGAGGAATTTGTCCCTTTACCTAAATTTTCAGATAAACTGGCAAAGGTTTTCACAATTTATCTGTTTAATATCAGCTGTATCTGTGTTTATATCTCTTTTTCATTCTTAATATTGTTTATTGTGCTATTTCTTTCTTTCCTTCTTTTTTTTTTGGATTAATGTAACGAGAGATTTGCCTATTAGTTTTTTCATTTTATTATATGTTTTATTTTTCAATAATTTCTTTTCTTATTATTCTATCCCTTCTTTTCTTTCTTTTTTTTTTTTTTTTTGCGGGGGGAGGTTGTGTCACTGAATGCTTAGGTTACCAATGCTGAGCTTTTATTCTTTTAAAAGTAAACATTTGAGGCTATATATTTCTCAAAAATTTCAGTGGTAGCTGTATTGTGCAATTAAAATGTTTTAATATATCATTGCTTCTTAAATCAATGAACTATTTAGAAATTTATTTTTACTTTTCCAATTGGTTGCTCCAGAAATTTTAACATGTTATATTGAACTAAATAAGAGAGAAAGTTAATTAATAGCTTTGCTTTCCTACTGAACAATAAAACAATCTTCAAATACTGTAGTTCCAATCTCCTCCTAAAATGTTCTTTTGATCATTATCTTTGTTCTATTTTATCCCCCCCAAGCTAGATATATATTGTTTATTTCATAAAAATCTACATTTAGATCTAGCCCACATTTACCTTTTCCCTTGTTTTCCATACCTACTCAAATCTCAAAATTTTCTTCTGAGATAATTATAATTTTGTCAGAAACACATCCTTTGGAACTCTCTGGGTGTTAAGCTCTCCCAGTTCTTATGTCTGAAATATATTCATTTTGCCCTGTCTGTGTGTTCATATTTAGATTGAGTTGCTTGATTACTGTACATAGTTTAATATCACTTAAAATCTAATCAATAATCTCTGCCTATGAAAATGATCTTATTGAGGCATAATTAACAGATAATAAAGTGCACAAATTGCCTCATGTACAATGCTAAATAGAAGTGGTGAAAAGCAACATCCTTTTGTTCCTGATCTTAGGGAGAAAGTATTCAGTTTTTTCCAATTAAGTATAGTGTTAGCTGTAGGTTTTTGGGTAAACAATTTTTACGAGATTGAAGAACTCCCTTCTAGTCCTAGTTGGTTAAGAGTATTTTTTTAAATCAGGCAGTAAATATTGGATTTTTTTGTCAAATATTTTTTTCTGCATCTATCAAGAGGATCATATGGTTTTTCATTTTAGTTTTTACTATGGTGAATGATATTGGTTGATTTTTGAATATTAGACCAACCCATACTCCTAGGATTAAACCACATTTTGTCATGATGCATTATCCTTTCTATATATTGTTGGATTTTTAAATTAATTTTTTATTGACGTATAGTTGATTTACAATGTTGTGTTAGTTTCTGCTGTACAGCAAAGTGAGTCAGTTATACATATACATATATCCACTCTTTTTTAGGTTCTATTCCCATATAAGTCATTACAGAGTATGGAATAGAGTTCCCTGTGTGTCCCCTGTGCAGTAGCTTCTTATATATTGTTGGATATGATATGCTAAAATCTTATTTAGAATTTTTGCATCTATGTTCATGACAGACACTGATCTATAGTTTTTTTATACTGTTATTTCTTAGTCTGGTTTTGGTATCAGTGGTATTAGGGGTACTGCTGGCTTCATAGAATAAATTGGAAAGTATTCTCTTCAGTTTTCTGGAAGTGTTTGTATAGAACTAATAATATTTTTTCCTTAAATGTTTGGTACTATTTACCAATGAAGCCATGTGGAGCCTGTAGTTTTGCTTTTGGGATGATCTTTACCTGAAATTCATTTTCTTTAATAGTTTTAGGGATATAATATGTAGTGATGTCACTTCTCTTTTTTTCTGATATCGGTAATTGTATAATCTCTTCCTGTTTCCTGATCAGTTTTTCTAGAAATTTTAAAATTTTATTGATATTTTCAAGTAGCCAGTGTTTGGTTTCATTGATTTTTCTATTGTTTTTGTTTTTATTTCATTGACTTATAGTAATTTTAATTTTTTCATTTCCTTTGCTTTCTTTGGGTTTAATTTTCTGTTTTTCTAGTTTATCAAGGTAGAAGCTGATGTCATTAATTTGAGAATTTCTCTCTTCTCCGATAGAGGCAATTAGTGCTATAAATTTCCTTATAAGTACTGACTTAGAGGCAGCTCACAAATTTTGATATGTTGTCTTTTCACTTTCATTCAGTGTGAAATATTTCCCAATTACCCTTTTGATTTTGTCTTTGACCCCCTTAGTTATTTAGAAGTGTGTTATTTAGTTTCAAATATTTGTGGATTTTCCAGAGATCTTTCTGTTATTAATTTATAATTTGATTTCATTGTGGTTAGAGAACATACTTTGTACAACTAGAATCCTTTAAAGTTTATTTAGACTTGTTTTATGGCCCAAAATATGGTCTTTGTCGGTAAATGTTCCTTGTGCACTTGAAAAGAATGTGTATTCTGATGTTGTTGGGTGGAGTGCTGTATAAATGCCAATTAGGTCAAGTTGGTTAATACTGTTATTCAAGTCTTTTATATCCTTACTGATTTTCTGTCTACTCTTGAGAGAAGGGTATTGAAATATTTTATTATAGTGAAGGATTTGGCTGTTCCTCCTTGTAGTTCAAGTCTATCAGTTTTGTTTCATGTGTTTTGAACCTCTGTTGTTAGGTGCATAAACACTCAGAGTTGTTATGTCTTGATGAAACAACCTGTTTTTCATGATAAAATGAGCTTCTTTGTCCCTTGTAATATTCTTTGCTCTGAAATCTTCTTTGTCTGATGATATTCATATAACCACTCCAACTTTCTTCTGATTAAGCATAACTCCTTTTTCATCCTTTTACTTTCAGTTTATTTTTGTCTTTATATATAAAATGCATTTCCTGTAGGCAAGATATAGTTGAGCCTTGTTTCTTTCATTTTCTTTTTTAATCCAATCTGAAAATCTCTTCCCTTTAATCAGGCGTGTTTAGAACTTTCACATTTAATGTGACTATATGTTTAGGTTTAAGTCTATCATCTTGATATTTATTTTCTATTTTTCTCCATCTCTTCTTTGTTTTCTTTTCCCTCATTTTTTTTTTTTTGCCTTCTTTTGGATTGAGTATTTTTATGATTCTATTTAATGTTCTTTGTTAGATTATTAGCCATGCTCTTTTGTAACTTTAGTGGTTGTTTAAAAGTTTGTGGCACACATCTTTAACTCATCACAATCTACCCTTAGGTGATACCATGTCACTTTGCACATGAGAACCTTACCATAGAATGCTTCCATTTCTTCCTTTACAGTCTTTATGCTATTGTTACACATTTTACTTATACTAAGTTATAAACCACACTCTACATTATTATGTTTGTTTAAAGACTAAATTATCACGTAAACAAATCTTTTATATTTACCAATTTAGTTGTCTTCTCTAGTGTTTCTCATTCCTTTCTATAGATCCAGACTTAATTCCGGTATCGTTTTCCTTCTTTTTGAAGGAGGAATTCCTTAAACACTTCTTGCTCTGCAGTTTACTGGTGATGAATTCTTTCAGCTTTTGCATGACTGAAAATGTTTATTTTGATTTTGTTTTTGAAAGATATGTGTGCTGGGAATACAATTTTAGGTTACTAGGTATTTTTCCTTTGGGTACGTTAAGATATTGCTCCATTGTCTTTGGCTTGTCTTACTGTTTTCAAAAACAAATCTGCTGTCATTCTTGTCTCTGAGCCTCTGCATGTAAGTTATCTTTTTCCCCCCACTCCGGTTGCTTTTAAGATATTCTCCTTCCACCAGTTTTGAGCAATTTGATTATGATATGCCTTAGAGTAGTTTTCTTCGGGTTTATTGAGCTGGAGTTTTGTTGATTTTCTTGGATCTTTAGATTTATAGTTCTCATTAAATTTGGAAAGTTTGTGGCCATTGTGTCTTCAAATATTTTTTCTGTCCCGGTTGCTCCTTCAGGGACTCCAATTACATGTATATTATGTCACTTGAAATCTTGCCACAGCTCCTGATGCTCTTTTAATTTTTTAACTTATTCTGTCTCATTTTGCATACTTTCTATTGCTGTCTTCAAATACACTCATATTTTCTTCTGCAATATATAATATACTTTTCACCTCATTCAGTGTAATTTTTCATCTCAAACAGTGCAGATTTTATCTCTATAAGTTTGTCCTGACTTTTTCTGTCTTTAATGCCTCCACTTAAAAATTTGAATATCTGGAATACAATTATAATAACAAATTTAATGTCCTTGACTGCTTATTCTGACATTTGTGTCAGTTCTGGGTCAGTTTTGATTGAGTTTTCTCTTCATTATGGATTATGTACTCTATTTTCTCTTCTCTGAATGCTGATAATTTTTTATTTGACACCAAACATTATGAATTTGACCTTGTTGATTGCTGTATGTTTTTATATTTCTGTAAATATTCTTGAGGTTTTTTTTTTTTTTCTGGGATACAGTTTAGTTGCTTAGAAACAGTTTGACCCCTTTAGGTCTTGTTTTAATGATTTATTAGATGGGACGTGAGTAGTATTTCTTCTAGAGCTAATTATTCCCTGCCTCCCTCAGAAGTAATACCCTTCTGAGTATTCTACACCTTGAATTATGAGTTTTTCCAGTCTTGCTTGTGGGAGCAGTCACTATTCCTAGCTCTTCTGAGCTCTGTGTAGTGTTCCCTCTCATTCCTTTGAGTGGCTCTTTCTCTGGCCTCAAGTAGTTTCCTTATACACATATGTTTATCAGTACTCTGTTGAAGACATGAGGAGGACCCTCTGTGGATCTCCAGAATTCTCTTTCTGTGTAGCTCTCTCCTCTCTAATACTCTGTTCATCAAATTATAGACACCTTTGCTCTTAGCTCTTTCTCCAGCTCAGGGAATCCTCTGGGCTTTGTCTGGGCTTTGTCCTTCCTCCACTGCAGTCTAGAAACTCTCTTAAGACATAAGCAGGGCAATTGTAGGGTTATTTTGTGTATTTTCCAACTCTCAGGAATCACTGTCCTCTGTTCCTGATGTGCATTGTCTTGAAAATGGCTTTCATATACTGTGTGTTTCAGTGGGAAAGTAAAAACAGTTCCTGTTACTCCATCTTGGCCAAAATCACAGTCTTTTAATAGGAGTGGTTATCTCATTTACATGTGTTGTAATTATTAGTGTGGTTGGGCTTAAACATAACATCCTGGTATTTGTTTTCTATTTGTCTTATCTGATATTTTTCCTTCAATTTTCCTTTTCTGCCTTTAAAAAAAATTAATCAAGAAATTTTCATTATTCCTTTGAATATCTTCTATTGGCTTTTTAGCTATACAGTTTCATTTTTTAGTTTGTTAGTTTTCTCTAGAGATTTAAATGTGCATCTTTAATTTATCACAATACATCTTCAACTAACAATATAAAACTCCATGTTTAAAAACTTTATAAAAATAGACTTCCATTAATCCTCTCTTGTCCTCTATACTATTATTTTCATATATTTTATTTCTATTATATATTAGAAAGCCCACCACACATTATTTTACTTACACTGTCAGTTGTAAGCAAAGACAAAAACAGACTTTTATATTTACTTACATATTTATTTTTTCTTTGCATTCCTACTTATAGATCCAACTTTCCATCTAGTATCATTTCTCTTCAGCCCAGAGTCTTTCCTTTAGCAATTAATTTTTTTAGGTGTATCTGTGAGCTACAAATTCTCTCATTTTTTGTTTACCCTTTTATGTTATTATTTTGCCTTGTTTTGAAGGATATTTTCTTTGGATATAGAGTTACAGGTTGATAGTTTTTTTCACCCCAGTACTTTGAAGATATTTCAGAAATCGTTTATTACTTGCATTGTTTATGGTGACAAATCAATTATTATTCTTTTTTTTTTTTTTTTTTTTTTTTTGCCGTATGCGGGCCTCTCACTGCTGTGGCCTCTCCCATTGCGGAGCACAGGCTCCGGACGCGCAGGCTCAGCGGCCATGGCTCACGGGCCCAGCCGCTCCGCGACATATGGGATCCTCCCGGACCGGGGCACGAACCCGTATCCCCTGCATCGGCAGGCGGACTCTCAACAACTGCACCACCAGGGAGGCCCTATTATTCTTATTCTCATTAATATAATATACTTCTTCTCCTCTGGCTCTTTTTAAGATTTTATCTTTGTTTTTCGGGAATTTTACTATAACATTTTAAAATATCTTGCTTGAGACTTATTGGGCTTCTTGGATATGTGCGTTGAGTTTTTAAAAATCAAATTTGGAAAATTTTGACCACTAATTCTTCAAATTTTTCTTAGGCCACATTTTATCTCTCTCCTCTCCTTCTGGGACTTGAATTATACATATTTTAGACTGCTTTATATCATTTCACATTATTAAACATTGTTATTACTGATGTTTTATTTATTTTTATCAATTCTTTTTCTCTTTGTACATCACTTTGAACAACTTCAATTTACCTGGGTTCAACTTCACAGATCTTTTTTTCTGCATTGACTAATCTACTGTTAATTTCATCTAATTAATTTTTGATTTCACATATTTTAGTTCCAGAATTCACACTTTTTTTTTTGAGTTTACAATTTTCTGCAGAAATACCCAATCTCATCACCATTCTACCTCTAAAATGTTGAACATATTTAACATAGTTGTTCTGAAGTCCTTACCTGCCAACTTCAATAACTGTCCTTTGTGGGTCTGTTTCTATTGATTATGTTTCCTTTTCATTATCATAATTTTTCAATCACTCTGCTTCTTTTACTACCTGAGGTTAACTGACATACAACAATATATGTTTCAGATGTTGTAATTTTTTTTTGTATTCCAGACATTGTGTATAAAGAGCAGTGAAGACAGAAGTTTTTTGAAATAAAGAAAAGTGTTCTTCAGTCTTCTCTGCTCTTTATATGTAACATCTGGAATACAATAAAAAAGAAACAATCAAGTTGAGATGGGTGTGTGTGTGTGTGTGTGTGTGTGTGTGTGTGAACCAAAAGCCCTATGGGGGCAGGGCAGTGAAGAAATTTGGTTGGAAGGAAAGGTATGTAATTCAGCTGTGTGTCCCCAATTGCAAGTATCCATTAGGATCCTCTGGAGGCAAACCAATAAATCCTTGTGCCTCCTTCAAGGAGAAAATCCTGCTCTTGAGTCCACCAGGAAGTTCCTGTGGTGTGTCCAGAAAACCACTAACAATTCCAAAGGTAACAATATCCCACACTCACACTCCACTTTATGTTAATATGTTCAGGCCCATGGATCTCCTTTGATTCTCAGTCTTAGCAAGAGGGAAGACTGGGAAGGTCCAGTGGTCCAGTTTTGGACTGGCTTTGAAATGTCATCCTAAAGACTGACCTTTATCTCATATTCTGCCATCTTCTCATCACTGTGGTGGCCTCATTGCATGTCTTCCTGCTTCCAGGAATAAGGAAGACTTGTAATGTCTTCTTTGGTCCCTTCAGTCCATCCAACACAATGAGTAGGCAATCTAAAAGGTATATTTCCCTTTGTCACTTTCCTGCTCTATACTCTTCAATGGCTCCCCAGTGCCTTTGGGACAAGTCTATAAGGGCTTTGAGGTCTGGCTTCTTTCTGCTCCTCCAGCATCACCTTTCTTATCCTACTCCTCACTCCAACCACATTAAGCATTCTTCAATTCCTTCACTGGGTCTTGTTCCCTCAGGCATATGTGCACAATGCACCTTTTGTCTGGGACACTGCATCCCACCCCTATAACACACACACACATGCACACACACACACACACACACACACACACACACTCTCACACTCTCATCCCTGCTCATCCATCAGGTCTCAGCTGCAGACTAACCTCCTCTCCCTGACACCTAAGTCTGGGTGAGCGGTGCCTGCCCTGGGCCTGGGCTCACTTCCACCCCAGCCCCTGCTCACCTGCTGGCAGCACTCCATTACTCGCCTACCTCCTCACTGGAATGAAAATGCAAGGAGAGCTGGGACTGTGTCCATCTTGCTTATCACTGTGTCTCTATTCCCAGGCATAATGTCTGTACATAATAAACCTCAGCGAAGATTCATTGCATTGAATAGGACCCAGGAAGCTACAGCCTGCTTGTTTTGCCATATTTTCTGCCACTTGTTTAAGGGGTCAGTTCATGAGTACTTATTGTCTCTCATAGCCTAGCTCTGGACTTGGCCCTGAGGGGCTGGATGAAGGGGACACTAATATAGAATATTAACAATTCAGGACTTCCCTGGTGGCATAGTGGTTAAGAATCCTCCTGCCAGTGCAGGGGACATGGGTTCAAGTCCTGGTCTGGGAAGATCTCACATGCTGCGGAGCAACTAAGCCCATGAGCCACAACTACTGAGCCCACGTGCCACAACTACTGAAGCCCGCTCACCTAGAACCCGAGCTCCACAGCAAGAGAAGCCACCACAATGAGAAGCCCATGCACCGCAACGAAGAGTAGCCCCCGCTAGCTGCAAACTAGAGAAAGCCTGCACGCAGCAATGAAGACCCAACGCAGCCAAAAGTAAATAATAAATAAATAAATTTTAAAACCCCCCAAAACATAAAAAACAATTCAAACATTTGAATGCTTTACACGCGCTATGCCATGTTAATCCTCACAACAACCCTATGTATTTGGTACTATTATTATCACCCCCAGTTTATAGATGAGAAAACCAAGGCATAGAGAAGGGAAGCAATTTGTCTGAAATCACAGAATTCAAGAGCGTTGGCTCTGGGGTTCAGTCCAGGCGTGCAGTGCCAGAGCCTCGCTCGCTCCTCTAATGATTACGCAACAGCAACACTGACCTCCTGAAGCTTCCAGGCTGGTTCTTGAGAAGGCTGGAGATGCCAGCACAAGATACCAAGTGCAGGGGACACCCAGAGAAGGGAGGAGGTAAGTGTCACCCACTGCAGTCTCAGAAACTGGGAAAGTGATGAGTTCTGGGAGAGCAATGCAGGGGCCCTCAGGGCATCCTGGTGACCCTGGGTTCCCAAAGGAAGGCTGAGAGCCCCTTCCTCCAATTTCCCTGGGGCCTCAGGGCAGGACCTCAGGGCACTGAAGCCAAGCTGGAGCTCAGGGCCAGAGACTGCCAGGAACTAAACGTCAGGGTTTAGGGCCCCAGCCAGACCCAGCTGCTCTGTGCTAGCAGAGAGCCCTGGAAGGAAAACCAGGGAGAGAGTCCATAGGAGCCCTCGGAAGAGCTTCCGAAAACGGCCCGCAAGCCAGGGAGCAGGGAGAAGCGGCGCTCTGGCGGCCAGGTCGGGGTGGGGCAGCCGGGCCACCCGGACACCTCTGACAGGCTATTTCCAATTTCCTATGGAATTAAGCTGTAAAAGCAGAGAGTCTGTCACTGTCTACTGCCTCCCTGGGAGAGGAGAAAGT
The DNA here is from genome assembly GCF_949752795.1 of Hyperoodon ampullatus. NCBI lineage: Eukaryota > Metazoa > Chordata > Mammalia > Artiodactyla > Ziphiidae > Hyperoodon > Hyperoodon ampullatus. Next base: position 15,758,223 of record NC_136917.1, read on the forward strand.
TACTGTGGCAGGCTCGAAAAAGCTGAACTGTCCTTTCCCAAACAAAACAGCAACCAAGGAAGCTGGTGTTTGGACGGTGGTCTCAGGGCCCTGAGCTACATGTCTGGATGTCTGTCTCTACCTGCTTGCGTGACCTTGGGCAAGTCCCTTCCTCCCTCTGGGCCTCAGTTTCTTCATCCAGAAAAGGAGGCATCGGATGCAATGATGCCAGAGGCCCTTTCCAGCTCTGAGATGCTAGCATTCTGTAATAAAGTTGGGTGTGGGAAAATATGAGGTCTAGGGGACTGGGGGAAGGGGCTGGAACCAGCCTTGGTTGGAACAGTTAAAGGAAGCTCTGTTCAGCCCCAGCCCCAAGGTTCCCAAATCCAGCAGCAGAACTGGGATCCACCCAACCAAAATCAGCGAGGGGAAGCCAAAAGCATGAGTAAGGAGAGGTTGGGTCATAAACATGTCATCTGCACAAACATCCAGCCCCCTCTGGGGTCCCATTGGCCCTGCTGGGGGAGGAGACTGCTGTTAGGGCCTCCTCAGCCACAAGCCCAAGCTCACTTGCTTGGCCCGGGATTTCAGGGTGGAGGCCTGACTGCTTAGAAGGGAACCTGGCTGTGGACGTGCCCCGAGGAGCTGTCAGGAAGGGCTGGGTGAGGCGAAGCCCTCACCAAGGCCAGGCAGCTGGGGGTGGCTCTCAGCTGAAGGGAGGCCTTCCATCCTGATGTAACACAGGGCTTTCTGGGATGGTCTCCATTTTGGATGTGCTGAGGCTCCTGCTTCTCCAGCCCTGACCGTTCTCCTCAGTTCCAGAAAACCAGCAGCCTGGGGGACCTGGCTTCCCGGATCTCCGCAGGCATTCAAACTCACCATTCCCCAAACACAACTCTTGGTTCTCTCCAAACTGTCTTCTTCTATGGGCTCAGGGATGGCACCGTCACCCAGGCACTCAAGCCAGTGTTCCAGAAGTAATTCTTTCTTTTTTTTTTTTTTAATTTTTATTGGAGTATAGTTGCTTTACAATATTGTGTTAGCTTCTTTCTTTTTTTTAAAATTAATTTAATTTCTTTATTTTTGGCTGCATTGGGTCCTCATTGTTGTGCACGGGCTTTCTCTAGTTTCGGCGAGCGGGGGCCACTCTTCACTGTGATGCATGGGCTTCTTATTGCGGTGGCCTCTCCCGTCGCGGAGCATGAGCTCTAGGCGCACAGGCTTCAGCAGTTGTGGCACGCAGGCTCAGTAGCTGTGACGTACATGTTTCATTGCTCCGTGGCATGTGGGATCTTCCCGAACCGGGGCCCGAACCCCTGTCCCCTGCATTGGCAGGCAGATTCCTAACCACTGAGCCACCAGGGAAGCCCCAGAAGTAATTCTTGATCTTCTTTCTTTCTCCTCACATGTATCTAAGAGGCTCCCCAAAGCGATCTGACCCTCTGAGCGGCCTGTCCTTGCCCATTCCTCTCTCATAACCTCACTCTCTCTCTTTACCTCACTTTCTCTCTTTCTTGACCTCAAGTACCCACATCTAGACTAATCACAACCTAGTCTTCATATGATTCACTTTTTGAAAATTGTCATTTTTAATAATGAAGATAAAGGCTACGACCTTGACAATAACCTACATTCCAAGACATTATTCCCCCATCCCATCTCCTTGCCTTCTGAGGGGACCATCATCCTGCATCCTATGTTTATCGCTCTATTGCTTCCTTTTTAATACAATCTTTTTTCATCTATATGCACTCCTGAAGTCTAATTTCAAATTTTACAAAAGGATATCATTTTGTATGTAATCTTTTATTTATTTATTTTTATTATTTTTGTTTTGGCGGGGGGCGGGGCACTGCACCTCGCGGCATGTGGGATCTTAGTTCCCCGACCAGGGATTGAACCCGCACCCCCTGCAGTGGAAGAGTGCAGTCTTAACCACTGGACAGCCAGGGAAGTCCCTTGTACGTAATCTCTTAGAATTTACTTTTTTCACTCAATATTATCTTGCCAAGCAGGGTAGACTATTTGCAAATATGGCTGCAATTATTCCTCTTTGTGCCTCCACATTCCTTTTGCAATGTGACTTGATGCAATGGAAGCATCAAGAGGTGGAGTCCATTACCCCACCTCTTAAATCTAGGTCAGCCTTATGTATTATTTTGACTAATATAATGTGGCATAGTGCCATGTCTGAGTTCAGGCATTAAGAGGCTTTGTACTCTCCCTCATTCTCATGGAAACGTCCATAGCCTTGTGAACAAGTCTGAGCTACCTTGTTGGGTGATGAGAGACATGTGGCCCATTTGCCACCATCCCCCTAGCTGGCAGCGTATCAACCCTCGAAAGCCAAACCTCTTAGCTGACTCTCCACTGACTATGGACTCATGAGGAAACACGGCTAAGACCAGAAGAACTGCCCAGCTGAGCCCAGCCTAAAATGCCTACCCATTTATTTAATTGTGAATTAAATAAATAATGGTTGTTTAAGCCATTAAGTTTGGAGTGGTATGTTAACACAGCAACCACCAACTGCTATGTCAAGATTCAGCCGTATTGTTGCCTGCTTCTGTGGTTCATTCATTTTCACTGCTGAATAATATTCCACTGTGTGTATATAGCATTGTTTATTCATCCATTCTCTTGCTGATAGGCATTTGTGTTTCTGCCATCGTGAAAATGCCTCCATTAACTTTTTTTGGTGCATGTGCTTTATTGAATATGTGCAAGAGATGAAGTCACCTCTCTAGACTCACAGCTACTGGGAAACTTGAGTGCATTCTCCTCATTGTCCCAGAAGAAACTATCAAAAACAACAAAAAAGATCAGGACATTCCCTGCTCAAAATCTTTCTGGGGCTCCCCACTACCCTCAGGGTAGGGTCCAATGCCTTAATCTCTGTGACCTGGTCAGTTATCTCCTCTCTGTCAATAAACTTGGTAACTAAATAGCTATGTGACTTTGGGGACAAATTACTTTACTTCTCTGTGCCTCAGTTTTCTCTTCTGGAAAATGGGGCTAATAACATACAAAAGCCAAATGGTAAAGCTGATGTTTCCTAAAGTACATCACACTTCAGGGCCTTTTCCCATGTGGGTCCCTCTGCCTAGAAAGCCTGCTCTTTCTTTGTCTACCTAGTTAACTTGCCCGTCCAGACCTCGCCTGGGTGTCACTCAGTTTCCTGAGTTTACTCAGCAGTTTACTGCTTTTCCTCCCCCACCTCACCCTCCTCTGGGCCCCACTCTCCCCTGCACACGTCTATCATTGTTCACATCTGTTTACTGGGCTTCTTTGAGGGACTATGTCACATTCATTTCTGTATCCCAGAGCCTGGCACAGAGTAGATTCAGGATAAATGTGTGGTGAAGGAATAAATGAACAAATGAATTACCGACCTTGTTTCATTCATCATTCATCCAACAACCCTCTACTGAGTCTGGCTCCCTGCTAGGCACTGCCAGGGCTCAGAGGAGACCTCTGCCTTCAGAGTCTGATGGGGAGACACAGACCCCTGTGTGGATAAGCGTGGCTCAGAGTGGTCTGGGCTGCAACACGCAAGTCTCGTGCCCAGAACAAGTGGAGCCAGAGGTCTGCCCTCAGGGAGCCCACTAACCATGGAAAGAAATGGGGCTGAGACCCAAGGCTGGGCTAAGGAAACCGATGCATTCAGTGCATTTGGGATTCCAAGGATGCACAGGATGGGAGTTTAGAGTCTAGAGAGCCATGGAGATGCATGATGGTGTCAGAAGCCTGGGTACAAGCTCCACAAGTACAGGAACCACCCTCCTCACTCCTATAGCCCTAGGCCCAGCCAGGGCCTGACACTGAGGGGGTGGTCAACATAAATATTTGCTGAGTATGTGATAAATGAGGAGAGGGAATCCAAAGAAATGAGAACAGCATTCCAGTCCCACTCTGCCACATGGCGGTCAGTGACGACGGCCAGACACGTCTCCCTTCTGGCCTCAGATATTTTCCAACGTCCTATCCAACTCTAAATCCTATGATGATACAGAGATGTAGGCTATGCCCTCAGGGTGCTCCTTGACTGGCTGATGTGTGTGTGCGTGTGTGTGTGTGCACGCCTGTGCACGGGCACACATGCATTGTATCTCAGAGCCAGGGTTGGAAATGGTAACAATAACAGCAACAAAATAGGATAACTATCATTTTGGGCACAGAATGCAAAGTTCTCAGTGTCTCACGCCCACTATATCATTTTACCCTTACACACACCGCGTGAGATGGGTGAGGTTCTTGTCCCCATTTTGCAGATAAGGAAACTGAGGCTCCTGAGGAGGAATAAATGGTCCCACAGCTACTAACTGGCAGATGTGGGATTTGAAGCAAGATCTGTCTGACCCCAGGCTCTTAGCCACTCCCTGCCACCACCTCCCACAAGAGGTCTGCCCTCTGTCTCCTGGGTCTTTCTGCCACTTGAGGGCAGCTTCTGATGATGGAATCTGGCTGAGAATTCAGACCTGACGGAGGCCCAGGTTGGGGGATGGTGGAAGCAGGGAGAACGAGGAGAGGATGTTCAGTCTCACTACCTCTCCAGACCCCTGCTAACTGGAGGCAAATCCCCCGTGTGAAAGATCTGGCGTGGGTCCTCCAGGGTTTGCATGGGAGTTTTTGGAGTTTTTGGCTTTGCTTAACCGAAGGGCTTACCACGGTGCTCTGGACTGTTTCTTTTCTGGCTGGGCTAAGGGAGGGCAGAGGTCAGCAGAGGCTCTGCCTTTGGCTCACCCTCAGGGAGGTGGATTCTTGGCCGGTCCCAGAGATCCTGAAATGGCCTCTCACGCTCAGGCGGGAGAACTGGGACGTCGCGCCCCTCCTGGGCGCAGCTCCTTCCCTCACGTGCAACAGAGCAGCTTAGAGAGCAGTTCAGTGCTGGAAATCCAACCACACAGAAGGCTGCTACAAGCTGGCTTTTGAAAGGTGCGCTCTTTCTTCAAAAGCTTAAGGGAGGGAAAAAAAAAAAAAAGCAAGCAAGAAAGAGAGACATAAAGAAGAGAAAAATTGGCCAGATGAGGGGTCTGGTCTATTAAGCAAAATTCCCTGACCCATTCATCCTAATTATGCCTGCAGCTAAGGCTACCATGGGGCTGTTCTTGCAAATGTACTCAGTGGACAGATCGTGGCCTTTTCTGCAGCTGCAGGCTCCCCATTCCAAGGCCCCAACTCAACAGGTCTGATGGAAGGTCTTGGATGCCGATCCCAGATCGAGTCACCCTGGCGGGGAGGGGGGCAGGAGCTGCCGGGGCTGTCTTGCTGGTCCCGGAGCCTCAGGAAGACCATCTCCTGGCTCCTCAGGGACTGTCCCTGGAAGTGACCTGAACCCCAGGCAATCGGGCCAGAAACAACCTCCACCATGATTTCTGCACACGCCCCTGCCCCTCTGGCGAAGTGTGCGGGTAGGTGGGGGAAAGGCTTGCTCATCCAGGCCTTCGGAAATATCCCGACACACTTTCTTCCAGGCTGGCCGAAGTTACTTTCCAAGTATTTCACTTTCCATTTCTTCTCCAGATCTGGTAACAGGGTGTTCCTGCCCTCTTCCCCTTGCTGACCTTTTTGGCTGGGCCCTGCCTCTGCTGCGTTTCATCAAATCAACATGCTCTCAAGAAACCAGGCCAGCTCTGCTCTCAGCCCCATGGAAAGTGCATATGTGGGCTACGGGCCCTGCTTGGCCTACAGCAGCTGACCATCCAAACAGAGGGACACTGGACAGAGGGAAACAGGTGCCAGAGGGCCCACCGGCTGTGAGTCTGGCATCCTGACTGCCAAGGCCAGCCCTGACATTCTCTAGACAGCTGTGCTGCCCTGAAGAAGTGTCTTGAGCTCTCTGAATCTCGACGTACTTATCTGTAAAATGGGCATGATCCTATCTGCCTTGGAATGTTGTGGGGTTGAAACAAGATAACGAAGGTGTTCGAAGTGCAAGTGAATGTCTGGGTTGATACACAGTATCTGATGCTGCTTTAAGTTTCTGAGGCAGAAGTCCACCCCTAGAATTTCCTCTCTTGGGGGTCAGCCTCTTCTGTGTGTTTCTAGGCAGGCGGGAAGAAGCTGAAACAGTAGAGTCCCTCCCTCCACCTCTCAGAACTCCAGTCATAAATGAAATATAATATAATATGTGGATAAAAATGCCACCATCCTCAAGGGGTGGAGGGCAGGGTTAAGTGACACAACGCAAGCCTTTGGCACAGCTCTGCATGGAGAGAGGGAGGGTGACCATCGTGACGATTCTTCCCTGGGATCAGGGTGGTGACCTAGCCTGTAGTCTCTGAGATGGCCTCGGGGTTCTTGGCTGGGAAGCCAGTCATTTCTCTAAGAGGAAAAAGGGTGCTGTATATCTCGTGCTCACTCAACCCCATTCCCTCCCACTCACCAACACCGTTTTTCTTTTTCCAAGCCACAGGAGTTTTGCAGAGCAGATATAGAATGGACGGAGTAAAGAAAAAAAAAAAAGAAAAAGAAAGAAAAAGAGCAGAGCCATCTGAAGCCAGAGTGGGCGTCGTGCAAGAGGCTCTGGACTTGCAGACAGCTGTAGCCTACATACGACATGCAATGAGAAAAGTCCCAGATCCCCTAAGCAGAGCTCCGGCCTACTTTGAAGTGTTGACAACACATAAAATTAAAAGCATCACAATGCGAATTATCACTTTGTTTTTTCCACTTTGATAGCCTCTACAAAGCATTTTATACCAATGAATCAATACAAATGTCTCTTTATGAGGACATCAGGAGCCAAAAAAAAAAAAAAATGTTTTTTTTCCTTAAGAGAAACCAGGGAAACTAACAAAAAAATTTGAGCTCTGGCTTGCATAATAGCCCTAGGTAACATTGTAAGTTGGGTGTCTCCTTTTAACAGTGGCCGTGGAGGTCATTGAGGTCCATTGGCTTGGGTCACATCATCCAGACCCTGGATGAACGTCCTGCCTGCTGATGAATTTGCACCACAGGATGAGACAGTTCAGTCACAGCTGCGTCGCTATTATCTCGTGACTGCACATGTGTGCTTGCGCACATGTATAAGAATATACACAGTGTGTGTCTCCATAGGTATATGCATGTATAGATGTATATATATATGTATTTTGTGGCTTGGTAAAATAAAGCTCGCAAATTAGGAATAATTTATAACTCGTTATAACTCGATTATTGGCTGGGACTCCCTTTATGTTACAACAGATGGACTTTTGCGTGAAATATTTTCCCCAAGTTGCTATAGAGACATGCCAACATCTTTCTGCTGAAGTGATTCCCTGCAGGCCTGTTTGCTGTTGCGACCGGTGCAGAATCGCTTGCAGGCTGAATCACTTGCAGCCCTCGCAGAGGCTGATTAAAGAGCCTGGGGGCCCTGGGAGTCTTGGGCCTCTCAGCTACTGCCACCAGGGATGGGCTGCAAAAGTCGTTAGGGCTGGATTGGGGGGTGGGGACTGGGCTGGCGGGTGGAGGAGGATGCCCAGGTGAGCCAGGCAGCTGCAGGGGAGAGGAAAATAACATGGGCTCATCCAAGACCTACTATGTGCTACTCGTGGTTCTAGGAACTTGTCCATCTCTTACCTTGTCTAGTCCCTATAGCAACCCTGTACCGTGCGTCCTGTTATTCTCATTTTTCAGGTGGGGAAGATGAGGCACAGAGGAGTTAGGTGATTTGTTTGAGTAACTACCATAGCATTCAAACCCAGGTTTCTCTGGCTCTATCATCTTATCATTAGTGTCTTCCCCCAAAGGGGGTGGGGTGGTATAGATGGGGTGCATTTGGAACTTAGAATCTTGGTTGAACTGAAAAGCCACAGGCTGGGCAGGGTGGCCAGATTCAGCCCTCTGCCAGTTCCTCTGGCTGTCGGAGGATCCTCAGACAAAACCTCGAGCCTCTGTCACGCAACTCACAGTCCATTTGGGCAGGCACACTCAGGCCTGTCTGACCAGCAACGTAAACATGGCCAAGCACTGAGACACTGTGGGTCCCAACTCCTGAGACAGAGACTACGTATAGGCCCCTGCCGCCCCCTTCCCTTCTCAGGCAAAGTTAGGAACAGAGTGACGTTTCCCTAGAGCAGGGTTTACAAAGAGGGTGGCCTGGAATGGTGACAAGGGCCTGAACTTTGAAATCAGACAGACCCAAGTTAGAATCTTGAATCCACTCTGGTCCAGAGGTATGACTTTGGGCGACTCCCTCCTCCTCTCTGAGCTCTGACTTTCCTTATCTATAAAATGGGACTCATAGCACCTACCTGGCAGGGTGAGACTCCGCTCTTCCACTAGAATGGAGGCTCCCTAGTACCGTGTCTGGCACACAGTAGACATTGCTAAATATATGATGAATAAAGGAATACATTTTTAATACATCTGCCATGTAACAGGTATTCAATAAGTGGTAGAAATGATTTTCATCTGGCATTTCTTAGACTTATCAGGGCCCTTTTCTTCCTTAGTATTCTTTTTTTTTTTTTTTTTTTTTGCGGTACGCGGGCCTCTCACTGTTGTGGCCTCTCCCATTGCAGAGCACAGGCTCCGGACGCACAGGCTCAGCGGCCATGGCTCACGGGCCCAGCTGCTCCGCAGCATGTGGGATCTTCCCGGACCGGGGTACGAACCCGTGTCCCCTGCATCGGCAGGCGGACTCTCAACCACTGCGCCACCAGGGAAGCCCCCTTAGTATTCTTAACTTCCCTTCCTGGGCAGAGTTTCAAGGAGGATCCGGAGTCTCTGAGTCTCCTCCCCAGCCTCTTCCAGCCCATAATAGACAGGATTCTTGGAGAATAAAAACAACCCAACACGTTAACAAGTATCTCAGTCCTTAGAGATCTCTTCCTATGAGAGGACATTAGTCAGGACTCTTTAGATTGTTTAGAAACCTAATTAAAACTGCCTTAAGCTAATAAAGGTACATATTCCCAGGAGTAAGCAGCTTCAGGTATGGCTGGATCCAGATGCCCAGTCAACCTTCATCCATTTCTTTAATTCATTCTCTTCTAGCATGGCTTCACCTTCAGGCAGGCACTGCCCTTGTGATGGCAGGACAGCTGCCCAGCTCCAGAACTACTTCTCACCAGCTCAGCACCTTCGCAAAAAGAACTCTTCCTCTCAAGGTTCAAATACAAGTCCAAGAACTGAATTTCATGAGATGCACTTGGGTCACATGCCAAGGCCAATCAGGTATCCATTCTAGAAGCCTGGAAGTGGAGTCAGCTCTGGCTAAGTCAATATGGCCTTAGAGTGGGGAAGGAGCAGTTCTCCAAAGGTCAAGTGGATGTTCTTGCCAGAAGAAGAGGAGAGGAATGCTGAGCAGGCAAACTCAGCCAGTATCCGCCACAGAGAGGGAAATAACCTAACGTAATTTTTATTCTCATGACAGTCCTGAAGGGTAGTTATGATTTTTCTCATTTTACAGAAAAATGAAGCCCAGAGAGTCTGGGGACATTGCCCAAGGCCACGTCATTGTCAGTGGTAGAGTCAGGGTGGGAGCCCCCAAGCCTGGATTCTTGCTGGCACTTTATAGGAGGAAGTGAGTCTTGCAGAGGGTCTAGAACTAGCATTTGGAAAATGGGTGGAAGATGCAGGTGGCCCCAGGATCCTAGCGTCAGCCAGAGGAAGCTTCCAGGTCAGGCTCTTTGTGGTTCTTGTTCTTGTTTTTGCCAAGTAGCACAAGTCTTGAGACAAGCAGGTGCTTGCTTTCTTCATCTTTCCAAAAATCCCAAAGCATAATACATTTGAGAATGTTGTAAGCAGTTTATCATTTTACTTTGGTTATCTCAAGTCAAAAATTATTTGACCTCAGCATTATTAAGGGTCCTATTTTTAAACAACTTTTGTGGGCTCTTTGGTTGCTCTCTTTACTTGGAGAAGGTCCCTACATCTCAGGCCATCATAAACCCACAGAGCTGGGATCTTCCAAGAAGGTTTTGGATGGAAACACCTCAATCCGGGCCTGAAGACCGAGGCTGGTGCAGTTGTTTCCTCCCCTCCCAATCCATTTCCAACCCTTGTCCAATCTTAAATTTCATCACCCCTTTGAAGACTACCCTGATAGCTTCACACCCATGCTTGCTCCTGGCCCAAACAGGGCCCTGCTTATCTGTGCTGCACAGAGAAACGTTTTGCAACTCTGGACTAAGTCCCAGTCATCTGGACTCATAATTTAGCCTGCCCTTGAATTCATCTGTAGAATCTTGTCTTTCAAGAATAGACTCAAAATAAAGTTTGTAAAGGCCTTTGCAAACTGTAAAGCAATATTATGACTCATGTTATTCTGTATCTCATCCTCACCAGTCTCTTGGTTCCTTTGTCATTGAAATTTGCTATAATTATTATATATATCAATTATGTATAAATAAATATGTTTATATACCAATATACTAAATATACATATATATACCTATACACAAATATATATATTTTATGTATATACCTATATATATACTATAAACACACACACACACACACACACACACACACACAGATGCTTTTTTGGATCTGTCTCCCTCACCAAACACTATGTTCCAAAAAGGTGTGCGTTGTGACTGTCTTGTTCATCATTGTTATCCCAGCGCATGGTATTGTCCTGGTGGGGAATTAGATGCTCAGTAAACATTTGCTAAATGAATGAATGCATGAGTGAATGAGTGGGTGGATGAAAAACATAGTCTGGCTTTCCCAACCAGGTGGTAAAGCAAAGGCAATGGAGTTAGGCACATCTGGCTTCAAATCACAGCTCTGTCGCTTCCTAGCAATGTGACCTTGGGTAAATGACCTTGCTGTGTTTCTGTTTTCTCACCTGTAAAATGGGTCTAATAACATATTTCACTGAGGATGCTAAAAGGTCACCTATGTGAATTCAGTGCCTTCAATAGTAAGCACGCAGTAAATGTCAGAACCCTTCTCTCTTCCCCTCTTTAGCAATTCTACAATGCCCACAAGAGTGGGCAAATGTTGGATGTTTAATAAATACTTTTTGATTGATAGATGGATGAATTTATCAAAGTGATGGGCACAACTTGGGTGTGGGATTTCCATTCCTGGTTGAGAGAAAACTGTGGGACGGGTAACTGAGCCAAGAATTCAGAGAGGCCCTGGGCGGTGATGAGAAGTTAGAACAGGGAGGTAACTAGCTAGTGTTTGCACACACATGTGTGTGTATGTGTGTGTGTGTTCATTTTTGCATGGATATGGATAGATGTATGCAAAGAGAGAGAACTAGTTATTCAAAGTCCTTTGATTCTTTGTTAAGAAGTTGAAGTTTATAATCAAACGGGTTCTTGGAATCCCCTGGAAGTTCTTGAGAAGGAGGAATGCGATGGAAATTCTTTTAGTATCTACATAAAGAAGAGACTTAAACAGGGAAAGGCTGTGAAGGCTGTTCTAGTAATCTAGGAAAAAGAGAGAAATGGCTAGTAGGCATTCAATAAACCATGTTGACATCAAAAAGTAAAAAGAGGCAAGCCTTGAATATTCCTTGGATCCATAAATCAAGAAATATTTATTGGGTATGGAGCAAGAGAGAGTAGGGACCAAACTTGTTTTTATTTTTCCTTCTAAAACTATAAATGTGATTTTTCCATTGCAAAATAATATAGCCCCACTACAGGACATAATTTGAAAATGAAAGGAAAAATAATCATCCATAATCCTACAACCAGAACAGCCCCATGACTGCATTTTATGTCCCCACATCTATGACCATAGGAGAATGAAAGAGTCTGCTGTGTTCATGATGGGGATATAGAAGGAGAGTCAGAAGGATGTTACACAGTGGTCATGGCTGAACTCACTCACTCATTTGCTTATTTGATTCAATCTTCATGAGAGAGACCTAAACAGCAAAACCACACCTTGACCTTGGGTTGGAATCTCCCAGTCTCTTTATGCAACTCTGGACATCAACCAAGTTGGGTTACCTCCAACCTGATCACCAGAGTCCTCTTCCTTCCTCATTGGATTGTGGACATTTTAGTTTTTTGTCTTTTTTTGCATCTGCTACCCCTTTCTTATTGTATCTGATCTTCCTTTGGGAAGAGCCCTCGTTGTGTGGAGTCCTGGCAATAGAGTTCTTTCTGACTATTGTGTTGGTCAGTGGTTGCTTAGCTGGTCCACCCACCAGATGTCCTTGGCCATTCCACATTCTTCTGTCAGTATATGAGTAGGTTGTTTCATCAGCCTGATGGCCGTTTGGTCAGCTGGTTATCCAGGCTTCTGGGGAGGCAGGCAGGTTAACCTATAGTCCACGGGCTCTCTGAGTGGAGTGTTGGTCTTTTCACTGGCCAGTAATCCATTTGACTATCAGTTGGGCAGTCAGGCTGTTCGCTGGTGTATCAATCACTTCATTGGCTCCACTATCACTGGGTTATTTCACCCATCTGACAGCCTGGCGGTCAGTCTCTCCATTAGCTTGCTGGTGGCCAGCTCTTCAGTCAGTCAGTAAGTCCGTAAGTCTGTCAGTTGCCAGTGAGTCGGCCGGGCCCCACCCCTGTGAGCCCCTCCAGCTGGTGACCTCAGTCCTCACCTGAGCGTGGAGGGTGCGGAGGGAGAAGCTCATTTCCTCCCCGCGGAGGTCCTTTGAAGTGCTCAGTCAATCCTTGGAAACGAAATCAAAAGTTATTTATTAGGTACGAGAGTGAAAACAGCCCCATCACTCTAAGTTACTGACAGCTGACCTGAGCTTACTCATTTTCTTTCAAAACTCGTTAAAATTCAGAACCATGGTTTCTTTTCTTGCCCCCTCTCTTACCCCCTGTGCCTGCCTTCTCCTTCTTCGGCTGTGGCATTGGTTTGCAGGGACATGTGACTTCATCAGCTGATCCCGATGCCAACCAGAGCTGTCAAGGTCCCTGCAGAGATGAGTCACCCTCCCGGAAAAGAGGCGTGTGGGGAGCCAGGCAGGTTCCCAGACCCCAGCCCTTGGCCTTGGGGTCCTGCTCAGGGGCTCGTGACCCCAAGAGGAAGGCAGTAGTCCAGCCTATGGGGCCATTTTCCACTTGGAGGCCTGATGTGTCTGGAAGGATGATTCACTGGGATGGGCTCCAGCAAAGGGGGTTAAAGAACGGTTTTCCTGTGGGCCCTTCTTTCTTTCAGGCGGGAGAGGAGGGGACATAGGCTGTTTAATATCCAGGGCAGATTTCCCAATGCCTAAGAGAACAGGCAGCATACTAGGCACCAGGACACCTGGGTTCCAGGCTGGCCCACAGCTAAGAGCAGAGGAAGAAGTTGGCACTTGTCTATCTCCTAACTCCCCACTGAGCCACTGTCTTTCCAGGTTTCCACTTCCCTCTCTCACCTCCACCTCAGGCTCTCCATGCTCATCAACTAATCTCTAAGAACCAACCCTGTGCTTGGGTTTGAGCTGTCAAGTTCAAGTTCAACAACAGGCATTTATTGAGTGCTTATTGGGGTCAGGGTCTCCTGTTCTTTCCTTCCAAAGGGCTTACCTCTTAATTTATTTATGAAACAGATATTTACATTTATTTGCATACTTGCTGCCTTCCAAGCGCTGGACTAGGTATAGAGACAGCGTTAAGCAAAACAGGCATCATCCCTGCCTTCATGGAGATTAGCGTCTAGACAGATTCACATGGATCAGATGATCACACAAAAGAGTGTTTAATCTACTGAGATAGGTGCTTTGATGGAAAACACCAGTGGTATATGAGAGAGACTATAAGGACACCTAATCCAATTGTGGTTTTGGGGAGCCACGGGGGCTTCCCCAAGTAAATGACTGAATATGAAGATTAAAAGTTACCAAGGTGAAGAGAGGAAGGATCATCTCAAGTAAAGGGGGCATCATGTGACACAGCCCTGCAGAGGGAGGGAAGATGAAACATCAAGGTACTGAAACAAAGTTCCTTGTAGCTTTTGCCAGAGAGTGGTGAGATTAGTTCATAGAGAGGCATTCATTTTTCTTCATTATTACATTCATTCATTCATTTGTACATTCATTCATACATACATTCATTTCCTCATGCAGTCATGCACACATTCCACAAATACTTACTGAATACCTACTCAACATCTGCCTTTCTTTCAGAGTTCACTGGTTGTAAGTGACAGAAACCAGGGCTGGCTAAACAGTGTTCGTTGGGTGGCCCTTAGAAGAATGCTGAAGAACCATAAAATTGGTGGGTCATGGGAGAAGCAGGTTTAGAAAGGAAGATTGCCATCCATCTCTGGGAACCATGGTAACCTTCTTGTAGCAGGCCCTGTAAACTCGCCACTGCTATACCACTATCCTCCTTTCCTTGTAGTATCAAGATCCAAAGCCCTGATAGGGAGTTCAGTCTGGCTCTCATATACTTGCCCCCTACCATACCAGGTCTATGAGAGAAAGGATATAGCCCCTTGGCTTTCTTACGAGTAGGTCAGCACCTGGATTTACTTTTCCACCAAGAATCCATGCAAAGGGGGAGTGGTTATTTTCTGAGAAATTTTTCTTTGTGTTAGTAGGGAGGGTAAATAGATATTGAGTAACCCCAAGTTATCTACCAGTCATTACAAACTTCAGATCCTAAAGGTCAAGCTAGGACTCCCATAACCCTCTTGGCAATGGTGTGGGGAATCCTGGGCACATACTCCCATGTTCTTCTTTCCAAATCTGGCTCTCGACTGTGTCTTTAGGCGCACAGCTTCCCAGCCAAGGCCTCACAGTTCTTCATTTATGAAATGGGCATACAAATCCTCCCTTTGGTACCTCCCAGCATTGCAGTGAAAGTAAAGCAACTCAATGCCTGTTGAAAGTCTTTCAGAGTCAAAGCTCTTTATTATCATGGAACCCCTGAACTCTGAGGCTGAAAATACTTGACCAAGGTGGGGCTCCTCTAAAAGGTAACAAGACCTTTCACTCAGCAGACAGGAGTAATGAAGAGTTGCCTGGGAGAGAGAAGCACTTGGGCACAGAGGGCTGACCTGGGGAGTCTTGAGAAAGGCACAGGGATGCTCCCTGGATTTGTCTTCAGCCCAAGTCCCTGGACTCATCTCTGGGTTGGGTAACAAGCTAGCAGCAGGCTGTCAGGAGAAGGGAAAGGTCTGTAATACACTGGGGTCCAAGCAATCCTGCTATAGGACTCAAAGAAGGAGTGAGCCATCCTCCCACTGCTACCACCATCCCCCATGCAACTTTGGCATCTGTAGGATTTATGTGTAGCAGCTGCAGGAGACAGTGAACAGCCAGGGCCCTGCAGAAAGGATGTGTTCATGGGCACACAAGGGGTCCTCTGGACATTCCTGGAGGTCCTTGGGTTGGAGGAGTTATTTTACTAGATGCTTTGGGGGAAACTTAGTTCATAGGAGCAACATTTACTGACGATGTACCATGTACCAGGCATTTTCTCCCTCAGTGTCTCCGCCATGATGCTTTTTCTAATATTCCTGTTTCACTTTCACTGTCTCTGCTCTGAACTTGTATTTATCCATCCATCCATCCATCCATCCATCCATCCATCCATCTTCTTAGCAAAAGACGAACATTTAGTGGTGATATAGCCTAGTTGATTAACTGTTACCCATTGGCAGACGCTTAAGTCGTTTCTAGTTTTTACTGTTATAAACAATACTGTAATGAACATCTTTGTGCATGCCTTGGAAAATATTTACGGAGCACCAACATTATAACAGATTTATACTAAGTTCTTTGGTCACATTAGTTAACTTTTTAATGAGTATGTCTTGAGTTCCCAACCCTGGTAAAGTATGTTTTGACTTTGCCTTTGTAGCCTCCATAATTCATCCCCCGCAAGTAGTTGCTTCATAGGCGTTGAATGATGAATGGACCAAATAATGAGCCACCTATGGAGCCAAAGTGTGGGTCTCCAGAGAACTCCAGCTTGGCTCCTACAAGTGAACTACTTCCCACCTCTGATCCAGCCCTAGCTGCAGTAACCTGCTCTCAAGATTTGGGGATTTTTTTGTTTTTCAAAACTTTGGGATTTGCTCTCCTTTCTGCACTTCCATCTGTGTCTCCAGCGTCATCAACGACCTGGGAGTTAGGAAGGGGAGCAGGAAGGGGGATACATGAAGTGTCAGCCATGGGCTATGGGCCAGAGTTGGGTTCTTCCTTTCTGCCTCTGAACACATAGGAACAGAGCTCATGCATCTTCTTCTTCTTTTTTTTTTTTTTTTGAATTTCATTTTGTTTATTTATTTTTTTCATGCATCTTCAAATGGTGCTCCCACTGAGCTCAAACCTGCCACACCCAACTGCTCCCCATTTGGCCACCTTCTCTGCACACACACACCTCCGTGCCTCTCCTTGTGCTGTTCTCTCTGCTTGGAAAGCCCTCCCCCTGCTCACGCATCCATTCAAAAGCCACTGCCTAACATGTTCCCATGAACTTCCTGCCAGGCAGAACCAATCAATCCAGTGTTCTGCTCCCATGTACCTTGCGGATCTCTATTGCAGCTCTTCCCGTATTACCCTGGCCAGTTCCACTAAGCAAGGACTATCCCTTATCCAGGGATGGCAAACAGATTGCACTTCAACGTGCCAGCTCTGATCGATTAGTCGTGGCTGCCTGGAGAGTTCTGTCTAGAGCTGGGCAGACCGATACGATTGTAATGGGAGACGCACTGATTTAAAATTTTCCAGTAGCTACATTCAAAAAAATAAATAGGTGAAATTAATTTCAGAAGTGTATTTCAGGGAATTCCCTGGAAGCCCAGTGGTTAGGACTCGGCACTTTCACTACCTTGGCCTGTGTTCAATCCCTGGTCGGGGAACTAAGATCCCACAAGCCGCGAGGTGTGGCCAAAAAAAAAAAAAAAAAAAAAAAAGTGTATTTCATTTAACCCAATATATCCAAATATTATCATTTCAACATACAATCAGTATAAAAATTATTAATGAGATATTTTGCATTCTCTTTTTCAGACTGAGTCTTCAAAATTCCATGTGGAAATTACACTTACATTTCAATTCAGATGTTGTTTTCATCAGAAATACTTGTTGTTTATTTAGATTTCATAAAATTTGTAGTTGAAGTAGATTTGCATTTCCAAGTTTTTCCAAACATTCGTAAAGTTTTCCAATAACTGGGTGATCCCTTGTTAAGTGTAAATTAATTAGGAAGTTAAAAATTCAGTTTTCTGGTGGCACTAGCTACATTTGAAATGCTCAATAGCCACATGTGACCAGTGACTGCAGTGTGAGAGAGCAGATCTGGAGGGATTCTGAAGCTGCAGAATGCTGCAATCAGCTGGCAAAGCTTGCCTTGGAGGTGTATTTGGGCAGCGGGCACCCCTGGGCCTGATATTTGTCATTCCTGGTTTTATATATCTCTGTATCCCCAGTGGCTGGTGGGGCTCACTCGATGTTATGGATGAATGGCCTCATGGATATCTCAATGACTTGAGATGTGCTGAGAGCTGGCACACTCTGAGCTTTCTTACCTAGAAAGAGAAATGGTGATAGGGAGTCCTTGCATTTTTCTGAGAAGGGGACTGACAGCATCAGATTAGCACGTGGCAGTTGGCTCTGGTATTGGTTGGAGAACAGCTCAGAGGGCACAAGCCTGGAGTGGGCAGTGGGCAGGGAGGAAGCATTGCAGTGACCAACACAGAGTGAGATGAGATGGTTAAAGGCCAAGTCAAGACGCTCTGGCTCCTTCTGCTTTGGGGAGGAAAGTCCCAAGAAACTGGTCATTGTTCCAGTCCTGGGGCAGGGCTCCCCTCCCTCCAGGGAGGTGCTGTATTTGTTGCTGACTTTTATTGCTATTATATGCATTGACCTCACTCTGAAGAGGGAGCTAGACTACACATGAAGTGGTGGAAAGAACAGGGCCCTGGGGTGAGAAGCTCTCCAAGCTCAGTTGAGTGGCCATGTGACCCTGGGCCAAGTGACCCCACCTCTAAGTTTTCTCACAGGAGGACTGTTAAGATGCCCATGCAGTATTGTGTGTATGTGTCTGGTGGGATGTGTGTGTGTGGGGGCTGTTGCACGAGATGACCCATGTACCTATAAACTGAGTCTTTATGGATCTGGCATGTAGTCATTGTAAGGGTTCAGGCTATGGCAGTTGTTGCTCTATTATCATTCCCATACGAACAGTTACTATTTATTTTCAATGCAAGAACTGAGATAAGAAAAGGTGAAACACAAACTAGAAACTCCCCACATCACCCCAGAATGGGAGGGAGCAGATATGGGTACTTTCTGCCACAGCACCCCTGGGAGGCTTCCCCCACCAGAGTGAGGAGATGGCAAGGTCTAGCAGAATTATTCTGACCATGGACACTGAAGTCAGTTTGCCTGGTGGAATCCCAGATCCACCACTTCCTAGCTGTGCCTTGGTTTCTCTGTGCTTCAGTTTCCTGTCTGTAAAATGGGGATCATAATAATTCCCTCCTCACTGACAGTGCTGTTTGTGTTGGTGTTATTTTTATCACTCTTTATGGGCAGCAGCATAGACTGGCTCTCACATGGCCCAGCCAAACCCCCTTCTCCAGCCAGTGCAGTGGAAATAGTGAGAAGGACAAGAAGGCAAGGGTCCACTACATTTGGTCAAAGAGATCAATTGGGTCCCTCCCTGGCTCTGCCAGGTTCTTCAATACAGGGAGCAAGACTCTATTTAAGGAGCAATGAGGGGTTTGCAGGCTTCTCAGAGGCCGCCACGCCCACTGTGCTCACAGGTGCACAGTGATGGGCAGGGAGTGAGTGGGCAAGGTTAGCCATGAGCACGTAACCAGAGGCTACATCCTCTTGGCAATGACAGCTTTACCAACAGGCATCACTGATGGTTTAGATCGATGCTTCCCCAGTGTTGGGGCAACAGACTGGCTGCAACAGAATCACCTGGGGAAGTTTTTAAAAAGTACAGATTCCCAGGCCCCGTTCCAGACCCACTGAATCTGGATCTCTAAGTGTGGACTCAGGAATCTGTATATTTTAAAAGTCTCCCCTGGGGGGATTATGATGCACAACCAGGCTTAGAAACCACTGTCTCTCAGCTCTGAAATGGGAGTTGATTAATAGAGCCAACAGAACAAACCTGAGTATGTGATTGGGAAAAAAAAGAACGACTCCCTCAAGTCCTCAGCTGTACTAACAGAGGCATGCATCTAGCCCCAGGATTAATTAATGGTAAACAGTGTGGCGAGGGACAACACCGTGTGACTCAGTCTTGGTGGCTTTGATTCCTTGCTAGCATCACAAATTTTCTTTCTTCAAGCCCCAACTCAAATCCTGTTTAACTGCGTCCTTGGAGAGGAAAGTAGAGAGCAGATAACATATATCAGATAACTGTTAAGACCAGCCCAACTAAGAAGTTCTACTTCCAGAGAAATACTGGCTTGAGTACACCAGGAAATATGACAAAGCCCTGTGTGTGATTTTTTTAAAAAGTGGGAACCGTTGTCCATCAATGGGTAAATGCATAAACAATCTGTTACTTATCTAGTGAGTACTACATGGCAGTTAAAATTAGTGTGAGACATTTCTGTCTCAATATGTCTCAAAAAAAATAAGATGCAAAAGAATATCTATTATATGATATCATTTAAATTCTAAAAACACGAAACAATTTTATATATAATTTGTGGACACACCCATACATAAAAAAGGTATTAAACTTGCATGGAAATTATTGTACACATCATCTTCAAGCTACTGATTACCTCTGGGAGGGAAAGGACAAAGCCCTTGAAAAAGATCAGAAACGGGCTTCCCTGGTGGCCCAGTGGTTGAGAGTCCGCCTGCCGATGCAGGGGACATGGGTTCGTGCCCCGGTCCGGGAAGAACCCACATGCCGTGGAGCAGCTGGGCCTGTGAGCCATGGCCGCTGAGCCTGCACGTCTGGAGCCTGTGCTCCGCAACGGGAGAGGCTACAACAGTGAGAGAGGCCTGCGTACCGCAAAAAAAAAAAAAAAAAAAAAAATCAGAAACAAATAGGACAAATGTCAGCATCTATTAAATCTCTGTGGTAGATCAATGGGTATCCTGTTATTTTTCTATCATTTTAAATACGTCTGAAATACTGTATAAGAAAAATAAAGCAAGCTGGCATTTCAGAGAAATCCAAGATGTAGGGGTTCATGTACACTGGGAAGGATGGGAATGAGTCCTGGAAGATTCAGTGTTCAGTGGGGGTACGTTTTGAAAACTTGTAAGGAAAAAAAGAATGACCTTGTTTGTTGTTCTGAGGCTCAAGTCTTTGTCTTTTGATGGAGGCATTTAACCCATTTATATTTACTTCAGAGCTGATTAAAAACATTTCCCCCTTATTGGAGGCAGCACAGATGAGTGATGGATAGATTTCACAAACATGTTTGTTTCACAACTCCATGGTCACAAACTCCACCCATGCACATGAAACGTCAACAGAAGATTTGGGGTCAGTGAGCGACCTTTGTCTGGATGATAAGAGCTGTGCTAGGGTCAGGCCTTTCAACCAGATCCATCTGAAATCTAAGTGGAATTTAAAATGAGCAATCTTCATCTCAAAGTGGATGTTGTCTCACCAGTTGGGACCCCATCAAACATACTGGTAAAGGACATTTCACTCGGAGAGGCAGGGAGGCATGATGCAAAGAACACAGATTCTGAGACAGACACAAAACATTTCCATATATAGTTTGCCACAGCTGGACACTCACTCTTGCTGAGTGGGCGCTCATCTCCACCCCACCAATATGGCAGATTGAGAGTCAGTCAGCCCTGGGTTTGAGTCGCATGTCTTATACTTACTAGCACTGGATGAATTAGTTCATCACTCTGAACTTCAGGCCCTCATCATAGAACCAGGACACTGGCAGCTACCTAACAGAGCTGTTGGCAAATTGAACCAGATAGCTTATCTAAACCCCTGACACGTGGTGGGCCCTTGGTGGACTTTATTTTTTATTTTATTTTCCCTCTCCCATCTCTGGGGTACTGACACAATCTCATTTCACCCTCCCAGGAAGGCAGGCAGGAAGTGAGCCCCACAGAAGTGTTGATGCTGGCCTTGAGGCAGGTTCCTCAGACTGACCACCAGGCTGTTATTGTCTGTGGTCTCCTGATCAGTCCGCCGACAGTTCCATCAGGGAAGGCAGGGGGATTCAGCCACGGGGGAGGGGGGGAAGGAGGGGATGGAGGAAGGATGCCCCCTCCCCCCACCAGCCCCCATCCGAGGAGTGTCCAGCCGGCCTTCCAGTGGCTGCCAGCTCTCCTTCTGAGCTTGCATCAGCAGAGAGAAGCAGCGTGTTGAGGCCTGTCTGCGCTGGCTCCACGCTCCATGTGCCCTGGCCCCCATACACCATTTGTCGGGCAGCAGAACAGAATTTGCTCATAAATAAACAAGATCTTGGGTTTCACGTTGGGGAGGCGATGACAGAAGAGGGCCTGGGGCTCTCGCCGTTATCTGCACCCGGGCCTGCCAACTCCTCGCCGCCTGGAAGGGCCGAGAGCAGAGAGGAAGGAGAGCCCAGCCAAGAGCACATTTTTCGGTCATAGAGTCACTGCCTGGCGGCCAGCGCAGCTCCTCTCATTTCCCGCGACGTCCCTCACACTAGCCACCAGGGACTCTGGGCTCGGCAACCACCAAACCCCTGCCCAGCCAAATGTAAGCACCTGAACTTGGTTAGTAGGGAGGTGGGTGGAGGGTCGGCCAGAGCCTGGAAGATGTCAGGCCTGGAAGAGAGGGGTTTAGCAGTTTCTAGTCTAGACCACCTGAAGCGTCCCGAATGAATTCTCAGCACAACCCCACGTGGCCAAAACTGGGGCTTGTTCCGTCCAGGGGCAAGCCCGGCGCTGGCTGAAGAGGAAACTGAGGACCACCCCACACGGTCTAGGCACCGAGCATTCTGTGTCCATGTCTGATGAAGATCAGATCCCAGGCAGAAAATGATCACCTTCCAGCCTTGGGAGAATGGAAGAAATGGAAAACTACACAACAAGAAAAAAGGTTGAATTATTGCCACACAGATGAATCATACACACATAATGTTGATCGAAAGAAACCAGACACAAAAGGATATATACTGCATGATTCCATTTGCATAAAGTTCAAAAATAGACAGAATTAATCTCTGGTGATCAAAGTCAGAATCATGGTTACCTCTTGGAGGGGGGATTGACTTAGAAGGGGCATGGGTGCTGGTAAGGTCCTGTCTCTTGATGTAGGTGGGGATTACATGAGCGTCTCCATCAGGGAAAGACCCTGAGCTGTATTCATGGGATGAATGTGCTTTTCTACTTTATCTTATGTAGGTTATCCCTCAAGGAAAAGTTTTTTTTTTTTAAGGATCTTAAAAAGAATGAAAGCAAATCAGATCACCTCCTTCTGTGATTAAAACCTTAACACTTGGGCTTCCCTGGTGGCGCAGTGGTTGAGAGTCCGCCTGCCGATGCAGGGGACACGAGTTCGTGCCCTGGTCCAGGAAGACCCCACATGCCGCGGAGCAGCTGGGCCCGTGAGCCATGGCCGCTGAGCCTGTGCGTCCAGAGCCTGTGCTCCTCAACGGGAGAGGCCACGACAGTGAGAGGCCCGCGTACCGCAAAAAAAAAAAAAAAAAAAATACCTTAACACTGACTGCCTACTGCATCTCCAAACTCCGAACTTAATGTCACCTTCTCAGAGAGGCCGTTCCTGACTGCTTATTTTAAGTCACTCACCCTTAATCACTCACTACACTGTCTTTTTTAATTGTCTTCCTAACAGGTACCATCATCTGAAGTGATTTCATTTATGTATCTCTTTGTGTTTTGTCAGCCGGCCTCCACTTGGATTTAAGCTCCTCCAGTTGTCCTGTTCCTTCAGGATCCCCACTGCCTGCCTGTAGGAGGTGCAGCAGGTATTTGGTGTTTGTCTTTCCAGCAACCAATCCCCCTCTCCATTTAACTGGAGATTCCACCTTTCCCCAATTCTCAGCCCATGTGGTCTGGGTGAAGTTTCTGGAGGACTTTTAATTTTTCCTGCTGTACTTGAACCTGAATGAATGTGGGACTGTGTCTGTAGCATTGCAGCCAGCAATGCTACTATGTGAAGGAGGGAAGAACTGATAGATGCAAAGAGACTAGGTCTTGGAAATATCACTTGAGGCCTAATTCAAGCTATACCTGAAGCCAGAACTATACCCGAACTTTCAGTTACATGAATCGTTAGATTCCCATTTTCTTAAGCTACTTTGTCTGGGTTTTCTTGCAACCAGTGAGTGTCTGTGCCAAGCCCTGTGCTGGCTGTAGAGGAAACTGAGGACAGTCTTACCCAGTCTCTAGGGGGCTGTAAGCACTGTGTCCACATCTGATGAAGATCAGATCACAGACAGAAAACAACACACCTTCCCAACAGTGGGAGAGTACTAAGCTGTTCAAAATATTCACTGAGTAAATAAGTCAATGGATGGATGGATGGGCAAAATGGGTGAATGGGTGGATGAGTGAATGGATGGGTGTATTTCTCTTGAGGAAAGTTGCTCACCATCACAAGGCAATGGAAGTAGAAAAGAACTTTAGATTCCAGGTGGGAGAGACCACTGGGCCTGGAGGGCTTCACAGATAAGGTAGGGATTGAGTCAGATATGCAGGAAAAAACTGAGGACTAGTATTTCTTGATACCTTTACCACGAGGTTGGTATAATTATCTCCACTTTGAAGATGAAGAAACTGAGTCTCAGAAAGGTATAATGGTTAGCCAAGGTCACATGGCCAGAAAGTGGCAGCTGGGATGGAAACCCAGGTCTGGCTGATGCCAAAATTTCTCTGTGGGATCTCTTCCCAGTCTGCTGCCTGGGACCCTGTGTCTGCAGTGTCAGAAAATGAACTGGGAGGACAGCGGTCTCAAAATCCCATCCTGGCGATGCTCAGGGCCCCCTGGGAGGCCCAGGCCGGATCCTCTCCACCCCTCGGAAACTCATGTCAGCGGCCTGACAGCTGTATTCCACTGGCTGGCCACAGCTGCCACTGAGGTCCTTGTTCCTGATGCTGAATGTTCCACCACTTTTTCCTGGCACCCCAGGCCTGACGGCCGCTCAGGAAAGCTACTGTACTTGTGAGAAAAGTGAGGTCAGTGCATGTTTCCATCTACTCGGAGAAGGAAAACAAAAACAAATATTCTCGCTACTGAATGTGCTTTTTATTCAGCAGAATCCATCCCCAGAAGGCTTAATTTATGGTTCACCCATGTATCCCTGAGCATATTTACCAGGGGACATCGTGGGGAAGCCTGGAGGGGCCTGTGGCCCTGGCTACGTCCTGGCAGGGGCTCCAGCTCCTGCAGCAGCAAAGGCCGGAGAATAACAGCAAGAAGATGATGGTCAGGATCACAGAGAGTGAGGTCAAGCCTTAGGGGCATATATAGAACAGTGAGAAGAAATGGCTACTTGCATTTCTGCTTTGCACATGCTGTTCTGGAATACCCTTCTATTGTCCAGTCTGGCGAACTCCTACTCATTCGTCAAAGCCCAGTTCCAGCCTTCCCTGAAGGCTCTGGGCAGAGATGGCCCTACCTTCTTGGAACTCGCTGAGCCCTGCATCCATTCATCTTGGGACAGGCCACCTGGTATGCTTCTGTTTAGCCAGGGACCTCTCAGAGGCAAGGACCATGGCAATACACCTCTGAAAGCCCGACCTGAGTCATAGCACATAGTGAGTGATGAGTGAGAGAGAGACTGGGAGAGCAAGCTGGGGCAAGAAAGAGTGTGGGCTACAGAGCGAGGCTGGTAGAGTCTCCGGGGCCCTGCAGGATGGTGGACTGAACAGCAGTCTGTCAGAGTTGGGGATGGGGCTTGTGTGGCTTTGGAGACCAGGTTCAAGAGGTATTTTTTTTGTTTTGTTTTGTTTTTGCGGTACGCGGGCCTCTCACTGTTGTGGCCTCTCCCATTGAGGAGCACAGGCTCCGGACGCGCAGGCCCAGCAGCCAAGGCTCACGGGCCCAGCCGCCCCACGGCACGTGGGATCCTCCCGGACCGGGACACGAACCTGTGTCCCCTGCATCGGCAGGCAGACTCTCAACCACTGCGCCACCAGGGAAGCCCAAGAGGTATGTTTTAATGGTGGGAAAGAAGGCATGGCTGAGATGGGGTGGGTGACAGCTGACCGTCACCCCCCGAAGCTACTGGATTTCAAATCCAGGCTGACCTCTCATTTCACAGATAAGGACATGAGAGCCAGCAAGGGGTTGCCTTGTTAAGCTCCTTCTTGCCTGGTGCCCCATTCACACCCCACTGTTCTCAGACGCACCCTAAACCCCTCTGGGTTCCTGCCTCTGCCCCTCCCCTCCTCTCTCCCCTAACCCAGGAGATCTATGTTCTGCTCACTGGCACTTTCTGGGCATGTGGTCAAACCCACAGCTCTGGATGCCACTCCCTCCTCCTCCGGAGCCTCAGTTTTCTCATCACTGAAACCCAGGTTGCTATCGCTGCCTCAGCTGGGTCAGAAATGAGGTTTTACAGGTGAAGCGCTTGACACGGTGTCTGGAACAGAGTAAGCACTCAGTTCCTTCCTTCCTTCCCCAGACTCTGTTTGGCTTTTCCTCCTCTCTCTGTGAAGTCTATCCCCTCCCCCAGCCGATCCCCACCCCAGGCAAAAGTCTGTCCGACTCTGGAGTCTTGGTGGCCACTGATCAGGCCTGTCCCCAGCGTTTGTGTCCATAGCAGCCTTGTTACCCTCGTGATGTATGCCTTGGGTCGGGTGGGTGTCAGCTGGCTGCCTGCCCCATTCCCTTCCAGACGAGAAGGGCTGGGAAGCTTGATTTCATTTATTTTCATACATAAGAGACAAAGGGGCGGGGAAGAGAGAGAGAGAAGAGGGAGGGCTGGGGGTGGGGGGTGCGGGAGAGCAGAGAACGGTGTTGGGAGCCTCAGGCCCCTCTTGTCTCCTGATCGCTCAGGTCTGGCCGACAGTCGCATGCCACCGCTGGAGGGGCTGACGAGGAGCTTCAGAAGCCACATGGCCACTCACGGTGGATGAAGGTCTCTTGTCCTCCTCTTCCTCCCCGGCGAGCTTCTTCTCTGGAGGCTGGGGACATGTCTCCTATAAATTATTCTCCTTCACAGGCAGTGCGTTTTTCTTTATGAATCATGCAGGATCTGCCTCCAGCCTCAGTGTGTGAAAAACAACAAATCAGGAGAAATTTGACTTGACCCAAGCAGGGAAGTTTCCATCCATCACAAGAGGAAAATGTTGGTGCAGCAGGGAGAGGCACAGAGCTGGTGACAGACCGAGGGGCACGGGGACAGGACAGGGGGCCCCAGTCTGGGCTCTCGGAGGCTCCAGGGTGGGTGGGAGACACCCACAGGTTCCAACAGCATCAGCTTCTGGAGCAGCCATCATTGCCTGGTCTCTCACTGAGCACTGCCCTGACCTTCTCTTGGGCTCCTCTGGGCCCGGCCACACCTGGATAAAAGTCACCCTTCCCCCCATTCTCTCCCTTCCCCTCCACACAGAGCTCCTTATAGCCCTCCAAGCAGGCCACGTTCCTCTGCACCTCTGTCTTTGTGCACACTGTCCCCACGGACTGAAAGAACAGCCTTCCCTTCCAAAGCCTGACGCATGGGCATGCCCGTGGTGATGTTTCCTAGACCCTCAGGGAGAGCTGCACATGCCTTCTTGGGGGGGCCATCACTCTCTTGAGTCAGTGAAATCATTTTCCATGTTTCTGTCCCGCTGAGCCCACCCCAGGCTGACTGTTCCACGCAGGCCAGGCTAGGCCCTTACAGGCCCTGTATCCCTACATGGCCACTCTACGGGGGCAGGAGTCTTGCTTTATCACCAGCACTTAGCACACAGTAATTGCT
Organism: Hyperoodon ampullatus; assembly: GCF_949752795.1. Classification (NCBI taxonomy): domain Eukaryota; kingdom Metazoa; phylum Chordata; class Mammalia; order Artiodactyla; family Ziphiidae; genus Hyperoodon; species Hyperoodon ampullatus. The sequence goes on from NC_136917.1 coordinate 15,784,902, forward strand.
CAATGACCACTGGAAAAATCCCCTGGTACCTTGAATGGGGGTTGGTATATGCTCAGTGGTCTCTGATCTGCTAGAGGCCCCAGTCAGGGCCTGACGCTTGTTGGGGCTGATGAATGGAAGATGGAATTGACGACAGGGCAGACTGGTGTCAGGAGGTGAGGGCTGGTTCCTTCTGCGGGCAGAAACTTTTGGCTCTGGCTGCCTGCTCCAGCCCAGGAAACCAGTTGACCTGTAATGTTCAGCTTCAACTTACTCATAGCCCGGCCCACTGTCTGGATCCAGACTGCCCCCCTGAGTGAATGCACCTCACCTGGGCCCTGGGTCAAGGGGGCTACATCACTCTGCAGCTCAGTGGACAAGCTCTCCATGAATATGGCTTTTGGGTCCTCTCCTGGACTTCTAAGGTCAGCATACAACAGTCACCACCCCTCCCATACACATGCATGATCCCAACGCCTCCCACCTCTCTTTCTCTATCCGCAGAAAAGTCCCCTCTTGACTTCAGGGCAGAATTATGTCTAAAGAGGGGTGGGGGCAATATGGAAATCAGATCGGCACTGGGGAAGGGGGATGAGGGTGGCTCAGAGGACTTGCCCCAGTGGCTTCTGAGGATGGAAGATGCCAGATGTAGGCCATGTTCTGGAAGGCTCTGAACACATCTTTAATCAGGGGCTGCAGTAAAAACAGCACTAGATTGCGTGTCCAGAGTCCTGGGTTCTGGTCCCAGAACTGTCATCAACTTACTGTGTGACCTAGAAGAGGTCTTCTTCCCTCTTTCGGTCTCTATTTCTGTGTTTTTGAAAAATACTAATTCTAGTTACTAGTTATTGGCAGCTTTCTTCATGCCAGCCACTGGGCTGAGCTCTTTTAGTCCTCTCAGCACTGCATTCATTATAGGAATCATTACTATCCTCTTTCTTCAGTTGTAGAACTCAGCTCAAGAGGTGACTTACTCAAGATCATATACCAGCAAGAGATGGGGCAGAATTTGGTGCCTGAGGCACGTTCTTCCTCAGCCACCACGCCATGCCGTATGGAGGGGGTCGGAGAACATCATCCCTACAACCCTACCTCTCTGACTTGCTTGTCAAGTCCATTTCTACCCCTCCAGGGAGCCCCTCAGGCCTTATTGACTGGCTTTAGGGCCCTTCCACCCTATTCTCACAAGGGCTCTCCACTGACCTCCATCCCATCTCCACTGGGGCCACCATTTCCTGGTGACCAGTCTTTCTGCTGGACCCAGCAGGGGACATCACAGGTGCTAGGGGATGCAGAGCCTTTCCAACAGAATCCATCCTACGGGGGCCTGTTTTCAAGGATGAGGGCGGAGGAAGCTGAGAACTGCTTACTTTCAAGGTGAAGAGAGCAAGATGTAGTTGAGGGTGAAGAGATGGAGCAGGGTAATGGGAGGTACCCCATGGGATTCACCAGGCATGCCTCACTCTGAGGACCTTGATCTTGACCCACCCTCACCCTTCCACCTCCCCACTGAGTCCTGGCCTCTGGTCCGCAGGCCCCCACCAGTGGCACTTGGTGAGAATCACTTTTAAATACTCCCTTTCTCTGTATTTCAAGATTATCTTCAATAATAATTATGTAATAATCAGTAATAATTGTTATTTTCTTGTTTTAGTTCTCAGTTTTCATCATTAGCAAAAACACATTTTGCTTTTAAAAACAGTATGCAAATTCAGTAGACTAATTCATGTATGAATTAAAATGTGCACTTAACAAACAAAAAACCTCCATCTCTCCATTTCCCCTCAGTTTCATGTTTTAATTTTGAATGCTAAGTGGTCACATAGAATAACAGAATTCGAGCAGCTCACATTCTAGTTTTTCACCTTTTTAATTCCTCTGCTATCACTATTCAAATGCAGCAACATATAGTGCCACGAGGGATGGAGACATGGTCTGCGCCCGAAATGAATTTGAAAGATTCTGAAACTTTAGTGGGTTTAGTTTCAAAATGAACCCACGTAGCTTCATCAGGGGTGTTTTCCAAACCAACTTCCATGTAGAATAGAAAGTTTATTAAAGGGTAAGTAATAAAAAAGTGCTAATATGAAGTTTACTTCATATTTACTTATTGTTAAAACTCCACAATAACTGCAGCAATTGTTTGGAACTAAGACCAGCAACATTTTCTTTTTTTGGGGGGGGAACAGTGTTTTATCAGTGTCATTCTTTAGAATTGCCAGCACATGGGGATAATAAAAAACAGATCGACTTGTAGTCAGTTTTATTACTGCTTTTCAGTTCCCTACAGAAAACGTATCCCCTTATTTTCTGCATCTTGATAGATGCCCCTGAGCCATCTTTGGTCTGCCGCTGCTCCAGCCAAAACTCTGAGATTTCGCCACAGTCCCTCCACTAGGGTCTCTGTCTCCAGGGTCCAGGCACTATCTCGTCTGCCTTGTACCATGACCTTTGCACTTCCCAAGAGAACTGATCAGACTTTTTTGGTCAAATGTCCCTCAATTTAAGTTTGTTTGATATTTTTTCATGATTGTACTTAGGTTTTGCATTTTGGCAAGAATAAACAGGGATGATTTTGGAGCCTTACTTCATAATGTTAATATATCTTATTACTGGTGATGTTGATCTTGATCTCTTGACTAAGGTAATTTCTGCCGGGTTTCTCCACTGTAAAGTAGTTATTTTTCTTTGTAGTTAATATATAGCTTGGGGGAGATATTTTGAGACTAGGCAAATTCTGTTTTGCCCCAAGCTTTCACCACTAATTTTAGCATCCACCACTTTTATCCACAACAATTATTACTGTGTTGTTTATCTAATGGTAATTTTCTATTTCCCTTTTTCCTTCTCCATTTATTAATTGGAATTATCCAGTATGGAAGAACTGTGCCATCTCTTCTATTATTTCTTTAAACAATTACTTATATCAGTAAGACTCATGAATAATTATTTTATTTTATTTATTTATTTATAAATATATTTTATTTTATTTATTTTTATTTTTGACTGTGTTGGGTCTTCATTGCTGCGTGCGGGCTTTCTCTACTTGCGGCGAGCGGGGGCCGCTCTTCGTTGCGGTGCATGGGCTTTTCATTGTGGTGGCTTCTCTTGTTGCAGAGCATGGGCTCTAGGCGCGCGAGCTTCAGTAGTTGTGGCTTGCGGGCTCTAGAGCGCAGGCTCAGTAGTTGTGGCGCACGGGCTTAGTTGCTCTGCGGTATGTGGGATCTTCCCGGACCAGGGCTCAACCATGTCCCCTGAATTGGCAGGTGGATTCTTAACCACTGCACCACCAGGGAAGCCCCTGCATATTTTTTTCTATGGGTTATAAATCAATTATAACCCATAGAATTGAATATAAATATTGTATTATATTCAATTATAACCCATAGAATAATTATATCATTATTTATTTTGTTTTTCAAATTGCTCCAGTGTTGGACATTAGAAGCTCTTCAGTTTGGGTCCTGTTTTTCTTTTAAGAAACCTACATATATATATATTTTTTTACATCTTTATTGGAGTATAATTGCTTTACAATGATGTGTTAGTTTCTGCTTTATACAAACTGAATCAGTTATACATATACATATGTTCCCATATCTCTTCCCTCTTGCATCTCCCTCCCTCCCACCCTCCCTATCCCTCCCCTCTAGGTGGTCACAAAGCTCCGAGCTGATCTCCCTCTGCTATGTGGCTGCTTCCCACTAGCTATCTATTTTACGTTTGGTAGTGTGTATATGTCCATGCCACTCTCTCGCTTTGTCACAGTTTACCCTTCCACCTCCCCATATCCTCAAGTCCACTCTCTGGTAAGTCTGTGTCTTAATTCCTGTCTTACCCCTAGGTTCTTCATGACCTTTTGTTTTCTTAAATTCCATATATATGTGTTAACATACGGTATTTGTCTTTCTCTTTCTGACTTACTTCACTCTGTATGACAGACTCTAGGTCCATCCACCTCATTACAAATAGCTCAATTTCGTTTCTTTTTATGGCTGAGTAATATTCCATTGTATATATGTACCACATCTTCTTTATCCATTCATCTGATGATGGACACTTAGGTTGTTTCCATCTCCTGGCTACTGTAAATAGAGCTGCAATGAACATTTTGGTACATGACTCTTTTTGAATTATGGTTTTCTCAGGGTATATGCCCAGTAGTGGGATTGCTGGGTCATATGGTAGTTCTATTTGTAGAAGAAACCTACATATTTTTGATTTTGTGTCACCAAATGATGTTCCAGGCTCAGCTCCTCATTTTATATTTTTCCTGTCTCAACCACTTATCTAAGGAACCCTGGTGTTTTTTTTCTTTCCAACATGCTCTTTAGAAACCAAGATCTGGCTACTAGGTGTGCTCATTACTACTTGGGTGTTGCTGCTTCTAGGCCCTCTAGTGGGGACAGGTCTACTAACCCACACATATACTCACACTATCTGTCTGTCTATCATCTATCTATCTATCTATCTATCTATCCATCCATCCACTCATCCATCCATCATTTAAAATATGACTTTATATACTGATAATTCAGACTGCAAGCTAACATCTTAGGGTTCATTTTAGCCTTTGCCTTTTTTTTTTTTTTTTTTTTTTTTTTGCGGTACGCGGGCCTCTCACTGTTGTGGCCTCTCCCGTCGTGGAGCACAGGCTCAGCGGCCATGGCTCACGGGCCTAGCCACTCCGCGGCATGTGGGATCTTCCCGGACCGGGGCATGAACCCGTGTCCCCTGCATAGGCAGGTGGACTCTCAACCACTGCGCCACCAGGGAAGCCCAGCCTTTGCCTTATATTTATAGCTTCTTTCTCCAATAATGAAAAACTTGATTCTTATTATCTAAAAAATATTTGTGTTTTCATACTCATTTGTATTTTCCAATTTATTTGCATAAAAATCTGCAGAACATTTGTGTATGATTTTTAAAAATTTAACATTTCCATGGTTATTTTCCCCCTTGTCACTTCACATTTTGTATATTTGTGCTTTCTTCATTTTATGCTTAATGAAATTAGCTACTGTTGTGTCTGTTTTGTTATTTTTCTAAACCAAGATTTTGATTAATTCATTAGGTCTTTGTTCTATTGTCTTCTTCATGAATCTCTGCTTTTATCTCTATTATTTCCTTCCTGTTGCTTTCTTTTGGTTTGCTTTGTTGTTATTGTTATAGTTTTTTGAGCTAGGAATTTATTTTATTTTCATATTTACTGATAAAAGTGCTAAAATAATGAGTTTTTCTCTGATCACTGCTTTAAATGAATCCCAGATTCTGATATGGAGTGTCTTCCTTGTCATTATTATTATTACTTTAACTCTGTAATTTCAGTTTTTAATTTCCCTTTACCTAGGAGTTTTTTAACAGGAGATTTTTAAACTTCAGGTAATGGTTTTTGTTAGTATTGCAGTTTTATTTTGATCAGAGTGTTGTTTGTAATATTTCTACCTTATGGAAGTTACTGATGTGTAATTTTGTTGTTGTTTGTTTTTTTGCCATGCCACATGGCATGCAGGATCCTAGTTCCCCGACCAGGGATTGAACCCATGCCTCCTGCAGTGGAAGTGTGGAGTCTCAACCACTGGGCCACCAGGGAAATCTCCTGAAGTGTTCTTTATGATAACTTTTTTGTGAATGTGCTATGGACACAATAATTTTCTATTATCAGAATGTAGGCTTCAAGCTATGTCTATATGATCTGCCCTATTAATTATGTTGTTTTAGATCTTCTATCTCTTTCTTCCCCCATATCACCTATTATATCGTACTATGAGTGGTGTATTACAGTCTATCATTAGTATGTTTCTATATATATCTCTTTGTATCTTTTCTAGTTTTTGCTCATGAAAATGAGTGCAGTGTTATTTGGTGCATAAATTTTCATGTGTTATATCTTCATTTTAGATTGAAGTTTTAGTGTTAATAAATGTCCTTCATTGTCATTTTTAAGGCTTTATGGCTTGAATTCTACTTTGTCTGATATCAGTATCACTTCCTCTGATTTCTTGTTTGTTTGTTTGTTTGTCTTCACTTGCCATGTATACCTTCATCCATCACTATTTTTAGCCTTTCTGAATTCCTTTGTTTTGTGTGCGTATTTTTTACACAGCATATAATTTAGGTTTTTTTTGTGAGCCACATTTAAAATCTTTTTCTTTTAGAAGGTGAGTTAAGCTCATTCACAGTTATTGTAATAACTGACAGGTTTGATCTCAATTCTATTGTACTATTTTATAATAGTACAATAGAATTGTACTATTATACAATTGTACTATTTTATAATGATGTATATTTTGCTATACTTACTGTTTCTTAGAGGACATTCTTTATGTGGTTAAATCCACTTAAAAGTTTGAGACTTGGGGCTTCCCTGGTGGTGCAGTGGTTAAGAATCTGCCTGCTAATGCAGGAGACATGGGTTCGAGCCCTAGTCCAGGAGAATCCCACATGCCATGGAGCAAATAAGCCCATGTGCCACAACAGCTACTGAGCCCGCACTCAAAAGCCTTTGAGCCACAGCTACTGAAGTCCGTGCACCTAGAGCCCATGCTCCACCACAAGAGAAGCCACCACAATGAGAAGCCTGTGCATGGCAATGAAGAGTAGCCCCCGCTCACCACAACTAGAGAAAGCCTGTGTGCAGCAACTAAGACCCAATGCAGCCATAAATAAATAAATAAATAAATAATTTTTTAAAGTTTGAGACTTATTTTATGACCCAGTGTATGGTTTATCTGGCTTTTGTAATTGATTTGTAAGAGCTCTTTATATATTAAGGATACAGATCCTTTGTCAAATACATTATAAATCCTCTCTGCTTTTAGTTGATGGAAAGAGTGGTTGTCTGAGGAGAACAGAGAGTCAAATAAAGAGCTGTATATTAAAAAGGGTAAATATTTCTCTATTACTCATGTAAACAACTTGAGTATGTTCTCTCTCTCTCTCTTCAATTGCTTTTATTTAGATCTTCATCATTTCTCTCCTGTATTATTAGACAACCCAATTAACTATTTGGCACTAAAATTCCTTGTCTGTAGATTATATACTGCCTCCAAGTTATCTTTTTTCTTAAATTTATTTGGTTTGATAGCTTGTCTACAAATTCCCTGGTTTTATACAGTTGAAAGGTATCGATCATTCAAATAACAAAATGCAACTGAAACAAAATACTTATTTGTAGTGAAGTGGATGGACCTAGAGTCTGTCATACAGAGTGAAATAAGTCAGAAAGAGAAAAACAAATACCGTATGCTAACACATATATATGGAATCTAAAAAAAAAAAAAAATGGTCATGAAGAACCTAGGGGCAGGACAGGAATAAAGACGCAGACCTACTAGAGAATGGACTTGAAGACATGGGGAGGGGGAAGGGTAAGCTGGGACGAAGTGAGAGAGTGGCATGGACATATATAAACTACCAAACATAAAATAGATAGCTAGTGGGAAGCAGCCGCATAGCATAGGGAGATCAGCTTGGTGCTTTGTGACCACCTAGCGGGGTGGGATAGGGAGGGTGGGAGGGAGCTGCAAGAGGAAGGAGATATGGGGATATATGTATATGTATAGCTGATTCACTTTGTTATAAAGCAGAAACTAACACACCATTGTAAAGCAATTATACTCCAATAAAGATGTTAAGAAAAAAATGCAGCTAATGCTCAGCTCTTGTATGGGTAGATTTTAACAAATTGTCATGATCCAGCTGATGTGTTTGGTAATAAAGTGTCATGTGTGATATAATCACTTCACTACAAATTAATTCAATCCAGACAGGATGATCCTACACACTGTGAGTCTCCTAAAAGTCACCTGGGAAGTGGGAATAATTAACATGAAGCAATACCTTCAGTCAGCTCTCCGCCCCAACCCCAGCCTGTCACACTCCAGTCACACTTAGCTGGAAGGTCTTCAATAACATCAGGCTCTCTCAAACTTCCTTGCCTCAAGCCTTTCTTAACTGCTGCCTTAACTAGACAATTCCAGCTCATTTCAGGAGCCTGCTCAGTTGTCATTTCTCTGTGATAGGGACAGAACTTGAGGTCCTCTTCCAGGAAGTAAGGGCATTAAGTGTCGAAGAGAGACTGTGCTCTTCACTCTCTTTCCCAGAATGGCTCCTTCTCATCTTCCAGGATTTTTCATCTTACATGTCTTGTCAATCAGGAAGCCTTCCCTAACCCCTGAGTCCCAGTCAGGAAACTCCTCTTGTGCTTCTTCTTTCCCCTCTCCTTACCCTGTAGAGTCACTGTCTGTTTTCTAGGCTATTCCCCCATTAGACTGGGAACTTTCTGGGAGCAGAGACCATGTCTTTCTTGTTCACTTTGGGGTGTCTAGATCCTAGCACAGTGCCTTACACATGAGAGGGCTGAATACATCTTTTTTGAAAAGAAAAATTCGTATCATTACTGCATACGATGATATGATGCTTATTAAAGCAATTATTTAAGTCTCAGTTTCTGTATCTATAAAATGGTGAGAATTCCATAAAATGGTATTTGCAAAATGCTTACCAGTATGGCCAGCACTTTGTAAGTGCTCAGTAAATGGTGTTGATTGTTATTATTACTCAGGAATTACCAACGGGCTTCATTCTGTGGCAAAGTTGTCTCTGAGATGTAGTTTGAGAAAGTAAATAATAAAAGATGATGAGCATATGGGCTTCCCTGGTGGAGCAGTGGTTGAGAGTCCGCCTGCCGATGCAGGGGAAACGCGTTTGTGCCCCGGTCCGGGAAGATCCCACATGCCGCGGAGCGGCTGGGCCCGTGAGCCATGGCTGCTGAGCCTGCGCGTCCGGAGCCTGTGCTCCGCACGGGAGAGGCCACAAGGGTGAGAGGCCCGCGTACCGCAAAAAAAAAAAAAAAAAAAAAAAAAAAAAAAAGATGATGAGCATAAAACTAAGGGTCTTTGAAAAAAATGACCACTAACAGATATCCAGGATACAGCCATAATAACAGGTTCACAAGCTCTGGTCGGCAGTATTGACAATTTGCTACTCTGGAAAAATAAATATTCCAGTAATGTTCTAGATACCCTATTTTGAAGAAATCCTAAAAAGCTCATTCAGAAGAACCTTACTGAGAGTGGTCTTGGTTAGTGCCACAAAGCAAAAGTGGAAATTGAAGAACTCTAAAAGAACTATTAATATTATCATTCCGGGAAGACAGCTGGCTTCTCAAATATTAACTAACTACTTAGTGAAAGTAAAACTCATTTGTGTGAGTGATAAGTGAAAAGTTCATATCATACCCCATGCTTGAAACTGTCTAATGTCTCCTCTTGCATTAAGAAAAAGCCTAGCTCTTTACTATGGCCCTTCAGATCCTACTGATGATGCCTCTGCCCTCTCCTCTGATTTCACCTCCTACGTCCCTTCTGCACGTTCCTTCCAACACATCTGTTAGATTCCTCCTGGCCTCAGGGCCTTTGCACTTGCTGCCTGGAGTGCTCTTCCTCTAGGTCTTTGCACAGTTACTCTTTATCATTCCAGCCTCACCTTCAGTATCACCTCTTCAAGGGAAACTCCAACATGCTCTAAGTACATCCATTTCAGATTCTCTTTCTGTCCCATTACTTTTTGCATTTGTCACCATCTAAAATAATACTATTGTGTCAGTAGTTGTTTATTGTCTGTCTCTCTGTGAGGTAAGAGACATCGTGGGTCTTATTTACCCGTGTCTCTAGCACCTAGACCAATGCATGACGTATAGTTGGTGCTCAGCAAATACTTGTTGACAGGTGCTGCTTCTGGATGCTTTGACAGCCTCAGGTGAATTTTTGCCTGAGGTCTTGGCCATCAGTCTGGGGCCTATTCTGATCAGAGTACACCTAGCTCATTGAAGGTATGGAAATTAAACAACAATAATAATAATGGCCAATGAATAGTTGTTTGTTTTTATTTCATCTTATTCTGGAAAGTAGCTGTGGTAGACTAGTACTCACAGTAGAAAAATCACAAGTTAACTTTCAGGATCAGAAAAATGACCATTTAAACAGGAGGCCAATGTGGGAGAAAGTGAAAGGTATTTGGGACATGCAGTCTGAAAAGCCATCTACTGCAATTTAACTGTAAATGTGTTCCTGAGCTTCCTGGCAGCTAGAGCAAAAATTGAAACACAAATATTTATTTAATTCTCCATTGCCAATAAATTAAAAAACATCCCCTTTTTGTCAAGAGAATCAAAACTCTTTCCCTGGCACAGATTTCTTATGAAAATTTGTCCCCTGGGGCAGGTGACAAACCTACTGAGGAATAAAAGTAGATGATGCCTTTAAGCCACATCCCTTCAGTCCGCTCAGTGACTGGTTCCATTAGGTCGTTTCTTGCAAAGCCTGGACACGTGGCGGGACACCCAAGTGCATTGCTGCAGTGAAGCAATGGTGGCTGATTCCATTTCAGTGGAACAAGCTTTGTTACCTTGTGCTGATCATTTCTCCTTTCTGAGCCTTGGCTTTCTCAGCTGAAATATGGGATACATGATATTCATTCTGAATAGTACCAGCACTTAATGGGAGAACAAAAGAACAAAATTATTACCTTTATGATTCAGCCCTTAGACAGTGATCGGAGGATGAACAGCTGGAGACATATTCTTCCAGAAGTTTGTCCAAGAGCTGGGCAAACTTTTGATGAATCCATGGGAGACTTGCCTTCTGCTGGCTGATTTACTGGAAAGCTGTTGGGGAATAGCAGCCACAGGAAGACAAGACTTGATTTCCCAGGACGGGGCAGAGAGAGAGGTCTCCCTCGGACATGGAGAAGAAAGGGTAATTATGTTTCATCTTCTTTCAGAGCGGATTGCTGCTGTGGGCCTGCCCACCTGGGGTCTGAGAGCCCTGACAGCTCCAAGACCAACTGTCATTTTCCCAGGTGTGAGGGTATCTTTTAGCAAGCGCTCCTGGGAAACTGTCACACACACTCTGCCTGGCCCTACACAGGATCCCAAAGGAAGAGATAGATTCCGGGCAGCAGCATCGTTGTGTTTGTCTGCCAATGTCCCGCTTCACCCAACCCAGGTCACCAGAGAGCCTGGGCAGCCACTTGAAGGTCTGTGTCTGTCTCGGTGTTCAGGGCAGGTTAGCATCCCACCAGGTGGGGGTCCTATCCCTGGCCCTAGATCAGACAAACCCTTGGATTACAGGGCAGTAAAGGACATGCAGAGAAATACACATCTATCAAGTGGCCACCATGCACTACTTCCATTTCTTCTAACTCCCCACAGCGAGTCAGGGAGTTGGCATTGACTCCGGATGAGAACACTGTGATTCAGAGGAGCAAAGGGACTTGTTCAGAGTCACACAGCCAGCAAGCGGTGCAGCTGGGCTTTGAACCCCACTTAGAGATGCTAAAAATCTGTGGTGGGGAAGGGAGAGGAATAGGAGGTAGAGAAAGAGGAGGAGGACAAGTGGATGGAAGAGGAAAAGGAGAATGAGATGGAGTTGGAAGAGAGAAGGCACTACAGGAAGAGGGGACAGTGGAGGAGAGGACAGGAGAAAGAGGAGCGGAGACGGCGAAAAAGGAGAGCAGAGCGGGGGAAGGATGTATTCCTCTTGCTGCTGTAACAAGTCACCACAAACTCAGTGGATTCAACCGAGACAAATTTATGATTTTATGGTGATGGAGTCAGAAGTCTGAAATGAGAATTATGGGGCTAAAATCAAGGTGGTGGCAGGGCGGGTCCCTTCTGGGGGCTTCCAGGGAGAAACTGCTTCCCTGACTTTCCCAGCTTCTAGTGGCACCAGTATTCTTTGGCCTGTGGCCGCTTCCTCCATTTTCAAAGGTCTGGTCTCTTTCCAGCCGCACATGGCCTTGGCTGCCTCTGACCCTCCAGGCTTCTGCCACCCTCTTGTAAGGAATCTTGTGATAATATCAGGCCCACCCAGATAACACATGGGGTAACACATGTCTAGATGTTTGACTTAATCCTATCTGTAAAGACTCTCTTGCCATATAAGATAATCTTCACAGATTCTGAGGATTACAATGTGGCTTTTAGGGACCATTATTTGGCCTACCATAGACGTGAAAGAAGAAGAAGAAAAGATAGATAGGAAAAGATATAGGAGGATGTGATGGTGGAAATGAAAGGAGAAAAGAGGGGCTGGAGGAGGACCTCGAGCAGATTCTTCCCCTCTCAGGGCCTCAGTTTCCTGCTCTGTACAATGGGGTTATGAGAGCCTCTACTCTTAGGGGTTGCAAAGATTCTACAGAATTGTGCCACCCAGAGGCTCAGCCCAGCTACCACCATGGCCATGTTCTCTCTTTACCTCTCTGTCAGCCCAACCCCTGCCTTCCAGGGTCTTACCCTAGAGTTTCCACTTTTTTGCTTCCCCCTGGAAGCATAACCCCACCCTCACCCCAGCCAGGACCCTGGACTAATACATTGCAGCTTGAGCCTGCAGACTGCCTGCTGGCTCCTTCACCCTGCTCATTCCCCGCCCAGCCCCACCCGTCACTTCCAATCACTCCAATACAAAGCATTCCGCCAGATCCATCTCAGCTGCCTTTCCCTGCCCTTGAACGCCAGCGCCTGGCCTTGAGCTCAGACCTGCAGGGGTGGAGACACGTGAACTCCAAGGGCCAAGGCTCACCATCCCCTCTCCCTCCATGGCCTTGGGGCTTTTGAAAAACACCAACCTGTGCACTGTACCCTCTCCTGACCACCAGCATCCCCCATTCTTTCTCCCTCCCAGTCACAAGAGAAAGCCACCATGGACATCAGCCACCAAGGATCCCTCAAGGCATCACTGTTTCTTTATGGTGAGGAAACTGACATTTCTTGAGTATCTCTGTGAACCGGGTCCCTTGCAGACATTAGCTCAGATAATCCTCATAACACCCAGGGAAGTGGGATGGCTGAGGCACAGAGCAGGCATGCCTCTCTCCAAGGGCACACAGCATTCTTCCTCACTTGTCTCACTCTGTATCTCTCCTCCCACCCACCAGCCCCAGTTATGGAGCACCTTCCATGGCCAGGCACTTTATGGATGGTGTATTGGTTTGTGTCCCCCAAAAAGAGTCCTAAGCCCTGGTACCTGTGTGACCTTATTTGGAACTGGTCTGCAGATGTAATCAAGTTAAGATGAGGTCATACTAGATCAGAGTGGCCTCTGATCCCATGACTGGTGACCTTATAAGAAGAAGGAAGTTTGGACACAGACACACACTGAGGGAAGAAAGCCATGTGAAGGCAGAGGCAGAAATTGGAGTGGTGTATTTCCTGGCCAAGGATTGCTGGCAACAATCAGAAGCTAGAGGAGGCAGGGAAAGATTCTTCCCTGAACACTTTGGAGGGAGTGTGGCCCTGCTGTCACCTTGATTTTGGACTTCTGGCCTCTAGGATGTAACAATAAATTTCAATTGTTTTAAGCCGTCAGTGTGTGGAAATTTGTTACAGCAGCTCTAGGAAACTAATACAGATAGTATTTAATCCTTGCTACAACCTTATGAAATAGGAACTATTTTTATTTAACAGATGAGAAAATTGAAGCTTAGAAAAAAAAAATGAGTCCCACAGCCAGTCAGGGAAGATCTGTGACTTAAACCCTGGCCCAGCAAACCCCCAAACCTGTACTTCCTGTTCCCCACCGGTAATGGATCTGCAAACCTGGATGCACCCCAGAGTTACCAGGGAGGCTGATTAAAATACTGATTCCAGGACCCCATCCTGAAGATTGCAATGTGGTCGGCCTGGGCTGGGGCCCCACGTGCTGCCTATTCACAGCATCCCTGGAGTTTCTAAAGCAGTTGTGTTGGGGAAATGTCACTTCTCACCATGCTCCTCTCACCCAAAGAAGCACGTCCTCAGGGGTCTGTGAGTTGAGTCATTTGGTGATTTGTCACAAAGAGGAAGAGTTGTGGATGAGGTGGGAAGGTGGGTGGGAGGTGGCAGTGGGGGCTGGCCGAGGTAAGGAGGACATTGCCTCCACCCCTGCCCAGGGAAGCTCGGTCCTCTTGTCACCCATCTCACAGGACCCCAACCATGTCAGCTCTACCCTAACCCCATCCGACCTCCCCCTAAGAGGGAGGGTTCTTGTCCCAAAACACATCCCTGACAAAGCTCTGCTTTAAATTCGGGCCCCCCGACTCCTAGAACATACCGTGCTAAGCCAGAAAGCAGCCACGGGCAGGAGTCACACCAGCAAAGAGCAGATGATGGGCCTCAGAAGAGGTGGGCAGACAAGGTGAGGGACTGGAGGGGAGCTCGCATATGCTGAGCACACCTTGTGCCAGCACTACTGTGTATGTCCATTTTACAGATGCAGAAACAAAGCCTCAGAGGATAAAGAGGGGTAAAGGCACCTGCTCAGACTCTACGAGCTCGAAAGTGACCGAGCGGGGATGTGAACCCAATTCTGCCCGCCTCGCAAGCCCCATACCTTCTCCATCCTGCCTGTCCACCTCTCCAGCCCTTCAGCCCTGTTCCCAGACCACACCCTCCCAAATATGAAACTAATTTGCAAACCAAGTGTTCAGTGCCATTGGCAAGAGACACAGGCCTCGGAACTATTAGTACACAGCAAGCGCTCAGCGGAGCTCCAAAAGACGCATCCAGTGGGTGTTGGCAGCAGGGCCCAAACCCCCCACCAATATTTCAAGGGAGAGATTGAAGCCACATGTTTGGAGGCCATAAGCTGATTGCTGGAAGGACGTCCCATATAAACGGCAAGAGGCAGAACCTGTCACTTGGCCTCACCTTTGGTCTCTGACCCAGGCTCCAGCCCCCAGGGCCAGCTATTACCAAGTCCCCCCCTACCCAAATGCCAGCTCCAGAGTGCTGAGGGGCACTGAGCTCTGGCTGGCCGAAAAAGGGTTAACAGAAGGCAGCAGGTGCAAGGGCAGAGAAAAGACAGGTTCTCCTGGGCCTCAGGGTGGGTGGATGGGAAGAGAGAGCGCCAGACAGTTGGGGGAAAGCTGCTCTCCAATTGGCCTCGATCCCCTCCCGCTGCCTGTGGAGTCTGGGGTCAAGCTCCCACTTGGCCCTTTATCCCCAGCAAGCCGGGCTCCCTCTGTGGGCCTCAGGCACCTCCTTCTGAGACAGAGCAGCTCTGGTGGGCTGGGGAGTGTCTCCCAGCCCCAAGCTCTTCGGGTCTTGGAGACCCAGGCAGCTTCCCCTTGCGGGGGCTGAGTGTGCAAAGCAGGCCCCTCGGAGACCCAGGTGGGGCGGGGAGGAGAGGGAGGGAGCACCACTGGACCACACGGGCTGAGGGCTCAGAGTTGCCAGAGCCAAGGCGACACACGTGCGTTCAGAATTTCCTTTCAAGTCTTCTCAGGGCCTGCTTGCTCCCATCCCTCCCCGCAAGCCTTCTTGTTCTGGGCTGTAATCAGTTTGGATGGAGAACAGCAGACACACTTGGGAGGGAGGATGTGTGGGGAGCAGTTGGGGCTGAGAATCATTTGGGGGTTTTGTTACCTGCCAGCAGCTTGCAGGCCCATCTGAGGGGGAGGGGCATGCAGATGCTGATGCTGGCTGCATCCCGGTGGGCAGAAGTGCTGGGTGGGGACTTGGGGGAGGGGCGGCAGACGCAGCCCTGGAGCTCCAGCTGCAACCAGGACCTACATCCTGGCTCTGGCTCTTGCTGGCTGAGTGACCTTGGCTGTATTGTTTGACCTCTCTGAGCCTCACTGGCCTCATCTGTGAAATGGGGCCTTAATGTATATCCTGGCTGTGAAGGTTAAATAAGCTTACAGAGGGCATAGCACAGATAGGCAGTCTGCTGGCAGGGACTCCCTTGCCCTTTGGGGGAGTGGAGAAGGGGGATGCAAGAGGGCCCCTTGCCTGGAAACTGTGAGGCCACAAAGCCAGTGCTTGGACTGCTGAGGCCATCAGCTCAGCATAACTCAGACCTGAATAGCAAGTCAGGCTTTCTGCAGTTCCTCACTGTCACCTGGGTCTGCAGGTATCACTGACAGGGCAAGAGACATCTGTGTCATCCAGGCAGAGCCCCTCAACCCCTACCCCACCCCGCAAAGCTGCTTTCCTCCCCAGGCGGCTGAGCGCCCACCTAGGCCTATCTTGCCCTGACTGTTGATGACTGACGTCCCTGACACCCATCACCCAGCATCTGCTCCGACACATCCGAGCTCCTTGCTCCTGCTTCAGGGACACCCCCATTTGGGCTGTGAGGGGCTTAGTTGTTCTCTCCCTTCAGTCTGGGGATGTCACTATAGATGGGGCAGGTCTACCTCCGAGGTTCCAGGCCATTCATTCTGGACCTTTTTAAGGTCACAGGGTCCCTTGAGAATCAGAGAAGTCTGCTCCCTGCTGCTGGGAAAACTCTTCCCACCCTGTCGGGGGCTCACAGATGCCCTCAGAGCCACTAAGTCAAGAGGATTTGAACCCCATCCCGCCAGAGAGAGTCGATCCTCGGGTTGAAAAATCCCTGCTCTGAGTCCTGCCCCAGGGAGACGGAAGGGCCTTGGTGCTAGATGGTCAGACCCCAGGAAAGGGGGGTCAGGAATTCTGATGGGCAACCCCCAGGAAGGGCCAACGCTCATTCATCCTGCCCAGCGGCTGCCTTCCAATCTGAAGGCCTTCCCCTCCCCCAACCTCGGGGACATGTTTGCTTCCCCACGTCAGAGCCAGAGGACGTGTGGAGCTGTGCTGGTCCCATCCACCCTCATCTTACAAACAGGGAAACCGAGGCTCAGAGGGGTTTGCTGGTTCAGCCGAGGGCACCGGGCTTTCTCCCAGCTCACGCTCAGGTTTCGGTGTCTGAGGCCCAGAGCACACGGTGGGCCTGGAGCAGGGAACCTGGCTGATGCAGGGTCAGCCAGGCCACGGGGGCAAGGAGGGGTAGCCCTCACCCTCTCCCCACCCCTTGGCTTTTGTTAGCAACTGATGGAAAGTGGCAACTCGGAAAGCTGAGGTTTCCGGCTTGCCAGCTCATAGCTGGGAGAACAGATGGCCAATTCATCCCATCCAACTTGGCACCTCAAGCAAAAGGAACAATATGTGTTCGGCTCCCTAATCTTTTCCTCAGGTTCCCAGGCAGGTGACTGGAAAGTCTGATGACAAGAAAGCTTCGACTCACTTCTGTCAGGACACAAACCACAGACCCGGCCTGGCTAGGTTCTGCATGCTCCCTCCACCCCATCCTGCTCTCCCCCTCACTCCCCCTCCTCCAGGGACTATCCAGCCCTCTCAGCAGCAGCTCCGGGTCTCCCCCAGAACCAGTCCCCTGTGAGGGTGGGGTGGGGACAGGGGGTGCCCGTTCTCTGAACATCACACCCTTTCTCTCTCACAGCAGCCCTATTATGATCCCATTTTGCAGATGAGAAAACTGAGGCTCTAAGGGGTTCATTGACAGGCCACATGGTCTAGAAGTGGCAGAGCCAAGCATGATAACAGCAGCTGCTGTGTTTTGAGCTTCTCCTGGGGCCAGGGCACTATCCCACTTTCTAGATCTCAGAGAGGTGACATTGCCTGGGATCTGGTGAGCTGGGCATGGAAACACTCCCGTGGAGAAGTCTGAAGATGTGGCCCAGGTCTCCTGCAGAGTTGTGAAGTTGGGGAGTTAGGGGGCTCCATGGGAAGGCCTGGAGATGCACCCCTACAGCTGTGGGTGACTGAGCACCTACTGTGTGTCTGGCACTTTGTAGGTACTTTACATGAGCTCCCCCTAATGGGCTCTGTTTCGTGTGAAAAATTGCCCCAGTTTTACAGATGAAAAATTGGAGGCAGGGAGAAATGATTTGCCAGAGCCATGCAAGCAGTTAAGTTCCCCAGCCAGCTAGGACTCTTTCTGCGGCCTCAGCGGTTTCTCTTTGCCCTCCGGCCCAGCCCCAGGGAGGGTGTTAATGAGGCCGGCGCTGGGCGAGGCAGGGGGAAGGAGTTCTGTCCACAGGTGCTGGCAGGTCTTCCCGTGGCGGCCAGACCCGGGCCTGGCGCCACACTGCCCCTGCCTGTCTGCTCTCCCCCGCGTGGGGTGGTGGCTGATACCCCTCTGGGGTGGCCGGTGGCGGGGGGGGCCTGCATGTGTCTGGGCCCTGCCAAGACCCTGCCCTGGAGACCCAGAGTCTGTCTCTCTAGGATGGCAGTCATTCCCACTCTGGAATCCCTGGGCGGGGCACGTGGGGCTCAGGGAGTCGCAGGGCTGGCTCTGAGGGCCAGGGGGTCGAGGGAGGTAGGAAGTGGTGAAGTGTGAGCCCCAAGGCTTGGGGCACCTGGTCTTCTTTTGTCTTTTTCTCTCTCTGTACCGGCTGGTTGCATCTTTGATTCTTTCCTCTCTGCCTCTGGGTGACTCAGGGGTCAAAGAGTTTGTGGTGTGATGGAAAAGCCAGGATGGAAAGCCTGGAGGCTGAGTTTTGGCCCCAACTCTGCTGGGGGACTCTGGGATGTCCTTTTTCCTCTCTGGGCCTCAAGCTGCTGGTCACACCTGCTGCACACAGTTCAGGGCCCTGCTGGCCCCTTACGCTCCAATGCCCAGGTCATCCCCAAACAGTGAAGAGCTCGGGAGACAATGTTTGTCTGTTTTTTCTCCACCCAGAGAACTCCTGAAGAGCAGCTCCGGGCTCTCAGTGGAAAGGGATTTAAAGAGGAAAATAAATAAAGTGCGAAAGTGCCTCTTACTGACAAGCTCAAGCCCTGTTAGCTTGGCTTCTGCTCCTGCCCTGCGTCTCCATCCTCTCTGTGACTTGGGAGCCATTTCTCAACCCCCAGCCCCTTCTCACTCCATGCTCCTCTTCAATCTTCTGCTCAGGAAATGTGAGGTCAAGAGAGGATCAAAACGAGAAGGTTTTCAACCACAGAAGTGACTGGAGACAAAATGTACCACCAGCGCCCTCACCACCACTGCCACTGCCACCATCATCACCATTATACCACCATTGTACGGTTTCCTTTTGCTGTGGTAACAAATTACCACAAACTTGGTGTACTGAACCTCTGGTTCAAGCTACTATTACAAAATACCCACAGACCGCATGGCTTATGAATAACAGAAATTTATTTCTCACAGTTCTGAAGGCTGGGATGTCCAAGATCACGGTGCTAGAAGATTTGGTGTTCGGTCCAAGGCCTTTCTGGTTCACAGACCATCACGTTTTTTTCCTGTGTCCTCGCATAGCAGAAAGGGCTAGGGAGCTCTGTGGGGTCTCTTATAAGAGCACTAATCCTATTCATGTGGGCTCCATCCTCATGATTTCATCACCCCCAAAGGCTCCATCTTCTAATACCATCACATTAGGCATTAGAATTTCAACATATGAATTTGTGGGGGACACAAACATTTAGACCATAGCACTAGGTGACTTAGAACAACATAAAATATATTATCTTACAGTTCTGGAGGCAGAAATTTGGAATGTGTCTCACTGGGCTAAAATTAAAGTGTTGGCAGAGCCATGTTCCTTCTGGAGGCTCCCTGCATTCCTTGGCCCGTGGCCCCCCCTTCCATCTTCGAAGCCAGTAAGTCTTTCTTATGCTGCATCACTCTGACTCTCACTCCTGCTTCCCTCTTTCACTATAAGAACGCTTGTGATTCTACTGAGCCCACCCAGGTCATCTAGGATAATCTCCCTATCTCAGGGTGGGCTGATTAGCAACCTTAATTAACCCTTGCTATAAAACATAACATATGCACAGCTTCTAGAGGTTAGGACATGGACATCTTTGGGCACTCATTATCCTGCCGACCATAACCATCATCATCACCATCTCCAGAACGATCACCGCTACCTCACTTATATCGCCATCACCACCACTACCACCATTACCATTTTCAGCAGCATCACCATCACCACCATCATCACCACAAGCATCTTCAACACCAGCATCACCACCACCCCACTTGCACCATCACCACTACCACCACCACCATCATCAGTATCACCACCATTCCCCCACCATCACTACCATTATTTTCAACAACAACACCATCCCTGCTAGCACCCCACTTCACCTCTACTATTTAAATCCCAGCTCAAATGTTGCTTCCTTTTAATGGTCTTCCCAGACCACTCTATCTAAAGTAAGGCTTCCTTCTGACCCTCACCCCATCACACACAGACACAGACACTGGAACGTAACTCCTTGAGAGCAGGGACTTCATCTGATTTGTTCACTGCTGCACTTAATGCCTGGCACAGAGGAGGCACTCAAAAATTATCCACTGAATGAAGACACAAACGAATGAACAAATAAATGGATGTATGTGAGCCTATAAGAAGAGATTTGACCTAGTCCCGAATGCCAAGGAAGATGTCTCTAAAGGGTAACATATACACACTACTATATATGAAATAGATAACCAACAAGGACCTACTATATAGCACACGGAATTATACTCAAAATTTTGTAATAACTTATAAAGAAAATAATCTGAAAAAAGATAGATATGTATATGTATATGTATATCTATATCTATACATAACTGAATCACTTTGCTATACACCCGAAACTAACACAACATTGTAAATCAATGAAACTTCAACAGAAAAATAAAAATTAAAAAAAATAATAAAAGGGTGACATCAGAGCTGAGATTTGGTAGAAGACTGGGGGTTAGCAAAGTGATTGAAGAGCCACAGGAGCAAAGCTGGACTCTGGAAGGGAGAGCTGTGCATTCTGGAAACTGACAGCAAGCAGGTTGGGGAGCTTAAGACCATGGTGCAGGGAAGCACAGGTGAGGTGTGACCAGAGCACCAGGCAAGCCCTGTAAGTATGTCAGGAACATCGCTCTTTATCCTCAGAGCAAGGGTAGCTTTTGGAGAGTCGTTAGGCTTGGATCAGGCATGCATTTCCAGACGATCACTATCGCTTCACTGGGATGAGTAGATAGTTAGCGGTTCGGGACAAGAAGTGTGTGGCAGCTACTTAAGACCTTCTTGCTATTGTCCAGGAGTGAAAGGTGGGGATGGCTCTAACTTGCACCAGAGCGGCGGGTGTGGAGATGGAGAGAAGTAGACAGAGTCAGGATCTGTAAGAGATAAAAATCAAAAGCACTTGGGGATGGCTTAGATTTGGGAGTGAGGAGAAAAGGGTGGTGCCAGGGATGCTGCCTAGGTTTCTGCTTCCACAGCTGGATGGAGGTGACACTGACTGGTAGCTAGATGGCGGAGACAATGCCTTATGAGGACAAGAGTACCTCCATACTTATTATTATTGTTGTTAATAGTACTATATAATAAAAGCGATAATATAGTCTAATAATACTACTGGGATGCCTACCAGAGGCTATGTATCATACTAAGTTAAGTCACTTAGTCACTTAGGTGGTGTCTTAGTTTGGGCTCCCCAGAAACCAAATCTTGGAACAAGTTTGCAAGCGCAAGTAACTCATTTGGGAGGTGAAATAGCAAAATGGGGAAGTAAGACAGGGGAGGAAAGGCAGCCAGTGAAGGGTGTATTATCAAGCAAGTTACGTTTGTGGGGAAATGGAGCTTAATCCCGCGGGGAGAGAGGGAGAGTGGGAGAGTCTAGGATCCATGAAGAATTCTCACTCAGAGTCATCTTAGCCAGTGATGAGGAAGCTGGGCTATTTATACACCAACTCTGGCTAAGCATTGATTGGAGGCTGCTCTCAAGGGGAGTGAATTTCCCATCACTTCCAGCCTTCTACACATAAGGACAGATAAGGCTCATTGGCAAGGAAAAGCCCTCAGGCAAAAAGATTTAGGCTGTAGCAGTTGGAGGCCAGACTTGTGTGCACTGAGTTGATAAGGACTGGGTGATGTGGGAAGAGAATTAAGAGCATCAGCTACTGGCAAGAAGTGGTGAAATAAGGATTCAAATCCAGGTCTTCGGGATTTCAAAATCTATGTATGGATGTGCATACAGATGGATAGACAAATAGACACAGATAGACAGAGAGATGATCAGATGACTGGATGGTTAGGTGTTCAAAGAAATGAATGGTTAGGTGAGTGAGCAATGGATGGATGGATGGATGTTCAAGTGAGTGAGTGGATGGGAAGATATGTAATGGATGGATAAATAGATGAGGAATGGGTAGATAGATGGATGGATGGATGGATGGATGAAAAATTTAGTGTATGGGTAAATGTGTAGACTGTTTAAAAATTGTGTCTATGACTGAATGGATGGATAGAAATATGAGTAGATGGGGGTTAGCGGGGTGGGATATATAAGTAGATGGATGAACAGGTAGATAGGAGGAGGATGGATGACCAGGTGGGGAAAAGAGAAGCGCTATGGCTTAGATAGCAGAGCCTCAAGAGTGGCCTCGTTTGACGTGAGCTCAGCTAATATCACCCCCATGACCCCTCCACTGCTCCAGGAAGTCCCCAGTCTCTAAGTCTCAGAGGCATTCCAGCTGTGGTCTCATACTGATGACCAAGCACATCAGGAAAGAAGTGCAGGGAGCAGGGTAGACCCAGTGTGGCTGTAGCAGAGGTTGGGGGAAGCCCGTGGGTTGGAACTGGAAGAGCAGGGTGGAGCCCAAGGGGTCTTGCACCTAGAAGAGTGCTGCCTGCCCAGAGCTGGCTGGGTGCCTGCCCAGAAGACAACGTCAGAGGGCTGGCTCTGACCACCCTGCCATGTGGATAGGGGCTGGACATATTTGTCCTACCACCCAAACAAAGTAATAGTTGCAGCATGGGAAGGCAGCTCTCCCAGTGAGAGCAGCACTGGCTCGGAACAGCTGGGAAACGAGGCCAATATCAGGACAGGGAGTCCCTTCATCTTGGCAGAGCTGAGCGGAGCCCGGGGACACCGGCTCCAGCCCAAGCACAGTTGATAGAACTGGCTCTGCCAAGTTTCACTGCCTGGAGCACATTTTTATGACTGAGGAATAATGAGAGGCAGGCATCCTAGCCCTGGCCTTTCCCTGGTGCAGCGTGTGTGTGTGTGTGTGTGCGCGCGCGCGCGCGTGAGCACATACACATGGTTTGTATGCGTGAACATGGATGTCATAAGTGGGTCTCTGCATGGGTTTGTTTGTGTGTATGTCAGGGTTGAGTATACACACTAGGACATCTGGCACGTGTGAGTCTGAGTGTGTGAGCCTGCTTGTGTGTATATGTGAGTGTGTTTGAATGTGGGTAGATGTGTTTATGTGTATGTGAGAACATTTGTGCACATGTCATTTTTTGTGTGTATGCTTGCACATGGATGAGCATATTGGCGTTTGCATGAGCATGTGTGGGTGCAGAGATACTCACATCTGAGTATTTGTGCTTATACTTGCTGTTTGCAAGTGTGGAAACTTGTGTGTGGGGGGGGGAGTGTGTGCGTGCACGTGCATATACACATGCATACAAGTGAACCTGAGTGCTCACCAGGGAGTGGACTTCATGGAATAAAGGTCCCCCCTTCTTTGGCCACAGCCTTATCTCTTACCATCTCCCTCCCCAACCTCATCCCTTCATACAAACTTCAGAAGCTAAACAGTAGTTTCAGAAACATTCTAGGCTATTTCAGGTCTCTATGATTTTGCAGGTGCTGCCTGGAATGCCATCTTCTTCCTTTCTGCTTGGCAACACTCTTGTTCCTCTTCCAGGTCCAGGTTTCACACCTTCTGTTCTATCTTCCTGGCCTCCTCAGACTCCATCCTCTGGGCCCCCTGCTGCCTCTCAGACATCCTTTTCTTACCAAGAGGTGTTTTCTGCTCCTTCTATAGACTGGGAGTTCCTTGAGGGTAGGGTCTCTGTCTAATTCCTTTCTGGATCCCCAGGGTCTGGAATAGGATCTAGCATGCAATGGGATGGGTGGATGAAAGGCTGGATGGACAGAAGGATGGATGGATGGACAGGTAGATGGCTGTATCAATGGACAAGCAGATGGATGGACAGATGTGTGGATGGATGGGTGAACAGGTGGGTGCATGGGTGAGCACTTTTGCTCCCGAATCCTGGATTCTGAAAGGAGACTGCTTGCAGCTCTTGCTCAGCTTTCCTTTATTCTGGTACAGAAGCAGTGGTCTCTGCTTGCAGAGGAAGGCTGTAACCTCTGAGCTGGCCTGCTGTCTCCCCTCTCAGTTCTGGCTCTCAGGAGGGCTGGTTCCAGACTGGCCACCTACCTTACGAAGGAGCAGATTAGGCCTGAAGAGGCATTGCTGAGTGGCTTAAGTTAGCCCCTGTTTGTGCTCAGGGCTTTCAAAAGCTGGGGAGACTGCAGAGGAGGGGTCTGACTTCAGGGCCCACTGCTAAATGGGCAGGGATTGTGTGCGCTTCAGGTCTTGACGGCAGGCGGCTTAAGGCAGGGCCCTGGGAGTTTTGAGACAGGAAAATGGTGTTTTGTCTTGTTAATGCATTCACATGGCTTTGAACTGGAGAGTAGTCAGGTGTCCCCAGACGGCTGCTTTTGAGCTGGTCTAGGGAGGGGGCAGGGCATAGCCAGGCCCCGGATTACAGAGGCCTTCCCCGGGGGAAGGGGGCCTTTGATGGGGCCGGGTCTGTTGTCCGGAGTCTGCTTTGCTGGTGGCTGGAGCCCCTAATGAGGGGAAGGGCTGTTCTGAAGCATTCCCCTGGTCCCCCTTGGGCAGCAGGCGGAGGCCTCCTTTGATGTTGGAGTCCTTAAGCCAAGTGGGGACTAATTGCCACAAGGTACAGAATATTCTGGTTGCTTGGGGGGTCTGCAGCTTGCTCACAATGCGACAGCCACCCTGGGGTGGGGGGAAAGGCAGCCACTGTCCTGATGTGAGACAACTCAGGAGGGTTTGGGGTTGGGTTTTTTTTCTCTTTCATGCACACAGGCCCAGAGCAGAATGGGAAACACACTATACATCACACACACACACACACGCATGCACATACATGTGCACTCACACGCACACATACCTTACTCTGCTGCAAATTTGTAAGCAGGATTATGTTTGAAAGCATGATTTTTTTAAATCAAAAAGTCAGTTTGGTCAGAGGGATAATGGCAAAGAGAAAAAGAAGGCAGACTCTGGTAGGCCGGTGGCAGACGGATTCAGATCCAAGCCCCAGTTTAGCCACTTGTTAGCTGGGGCAGGTCTCTGAAGCTCACTGGACCTCAGCATTCTCCTCTGCCAAAGGCAAGACTATGCCTGACACCAGTAGGTGCTTACAGGAATTTGTTCTGTTTTCCTGGCTGGCATGGAGGCAGGTGGAGAGCCTAGTCGGCAGACATCAGTTAGATCACTCTCATTTGATCAGAGAACAGGGAGAGGATGGTTTCCTTTGATTTTTAATATTTGTGCCTACATGGTTTGCATCTCAAAGGAAGATGACATTCTTCTCCCTGTATTATGCCCTCTTACACCCAACTCTCACCTCGACCTCTCAGTAGAATCTGGAATTATTGTGTTTTCACACTATACCAGGCATGGGACTAGGTGATCTGATTATATTATCTCTAATCTTCACAGTGACACTTTTAGAGATTAGTAATCTCATTGGACAGATCATCGGGAACCCTGGAGTCACAGAGACAAATGACCTGCCTGAGATCATCCTATGTGCAGATGGGGGAGCCAACTTTCTGATCAGCCTGGCTCCAAAACCCAGGTTCTCTCAAGCCTGCCCCAGATGAACCTTCTGATCAAGCTTCTCTGAGCTTCATTTCCCCCTTCTGGTCAATAGGAACAGTAACAGTACACACTGCCGGGATCCAGAGCCATTTAAATGAGATAACCCCTGCCTAGAGAGTGCCTGATGTACGTGTGCATGGCAGGCACTCAGCACACCTGCTGTGACCCTCCACACCACCCTCATCACCTACTTCCCCCCAAAACACACACACACACATACGCACAAACACACACACATAGTCCCTCCACTCCCTGGATCTGGAGAAGGGGCAGATCTGGGCAAACGGGACACAGTGGTCATCAAAGTTGTTCTTGCGGGCTTCCCTGGTGGCGCAGTGGTTGAGAGTCCGCCTGCCGATGCAGGGGACACGGGTTCGTGCCCCGGTCCGGGAAGATCCCACATGCCGCGGAGCGGCTGGGCCTGTGAGCCATGGCCGCTGAGCCTGCGCGTCCGGAGCCTGTGCTCCGCAACGGGAGAGGCCACTACAGTGAGAGGCCCGCGTACCGCAAAAAAAAAACAAAAACAAAAGTTGTTCTTGTGGTTCGTGGCACCCCTTCTGTGTGGTTCTGGCCTGACCTTCTGACCGCTTGAGAGGGGCCCTCCCCCAGCCCCACCAGTGACAGAACCCTCCATGAGCAGCTTCCTGGGTGGAGGACAGAGGAGGGCCTCCCCTGCCGGCCGATTCCCCAGTAAGCAGCTGAAAAGCAGGAGCGAGGAGCTCGTGCCAGGTCAAGAGGAGCAGGTGGAGAGCAGAACGAGATGCGGTGCCACCGTCGGTTCTTCCAAGGCTGGAGGCCAGCGCAAGAGATCATACATCACCTATATCCTTTTGCTCATCGAGTCCTTCCCACGTCCCACAATCTAGATACGGTGACCCTTGGTTACACACAAGAGGAAGGGCAACGTGATGCAGCTGATAAGAGGCTGAGCAGAGCCTGGTACCCAGCCCTGGCTGACTTAGGGCTCTAGACCAGGCCTCAGGCCTAGAGGCAGCTGAGAAGGGGCCTCAGGCATGACCTGTGGCCATCGCCGACTGAGATGGGTCCTCAGGGCCCCAACTGAGAGGTCCCCCAAAGACCTGTCCTGAGACAGGTGCCACAGCTGGCAAAGGGCACACAGTCCCAGGCCTCCGTTCACCCACAGCTGCCCTCAGCCGCCCCAGTTGCTCCAGTCTGGGGTAGGGGGGAGTTGAAGTCTCCCTGGTTGAGCTCAGGACACGTGGGAGAGGGAAGTCCAAGAAAGTCTGGCACACTTGCTTTCTTCTTTTAAAAGATCAGTGTGGAAACGGCTTTATTGTTTTATAACAATACATAATAAATGGTTTTTTAGTGTCGAAAATACAGGTGGGACAAAATGAAAATAAAGGTGCCCAAAGATAGCCACTGTCGTCCAGAGTCAATGGGGGTAAACACACACACACGGGGGATGGGTGGAGGCTGCCTCTCCCCACTTAACA
Organism: Hyperoodon ampullatus; assembly: GCF_949752795.1. Taxonomy (NCBI): domain Eukaryota; kingdom Metazoa; phylum Chordata; class Mammalia; order Artiodactyla; family Ziphiidae; genus Hyperoodon; species Hyperoodon ampullatus. The sequence goes on from NC_136917.1 coordinate 15,811,786, forward strand.
TGCCTTGGGTGTCTTTCCATACATCCATCCCCATCGTGATTTTAAATGCTCACATAACATTCCCAAGGACTGTCATAGCTTCTTTAACCAGTCCCCCACTGTTGAGCATTTGGATTGTTTCCAATGTTTTGTGGTGAGACATCTTTCCCCACTGGTGCAGCCCCTCCCGAGGCTCCGTTCTGAGAGGTGGCATTGCTGTGTTGAAGAGCACGGGCATTTTGGATGCTTTCGATGGCCATGCTCTCTGCTGGGAAGATCTGTAACGATACCATCAACTGAAGTGCCCAGAGAGCTGTTTCCCCTCCCTGGGGCCAACATTGGGTAGGAACAATCACATTTTCATCTTTGGTGATCTGACAGGTGAAAATAGTACCTTGTTTCCAAGTGAATGTCTTTGCTGCCTGAGCTTTTTTATTCATTCCTTCACTCAAAAAAAAAAAAAAAGTATTGAGTGCCTATCCTGTGCTAGGCTACCTCTACTGCAGGGGGCGGGGAGGTCATGATTTTAAGCAGAAAATCAAACAGATGATCTCTCCATTATAGTTGTAATCAGTGTTATGAAGAATGGTGGCCGGGGGGATGGGCTAGTGAGGTGTCTGCCCCTCCATAATCTCTAGTGGATTTGCCTTTCCTTGGCATGGAAAATCAACCCTTCTCAATCTTACATAAAGGGCTCCATAAATGCAGCTTCATTTCACCCCAGCAACTAACCCTTCTCACCAGATTTCTCCTAAATTCCAACAAAGATATTTAGCGTGACTCTTGTTAAGGAGAAAAGTGCAAGGGGTTATTATCTGTCTGGTGAGAAAGTCTAGACATCATCTGAGGCCCACTCTGGATTCCACTTTTTCCAAAAAGGCTTTCTGGGCTCCTGAAGATAACTACCTCTCTTTTGATAAGTACAGTGATGTAATCAAGGATGAACTGGTTTTCTCCTCCATAGTAGCTGGTCAGGATCAGTCCTATGTACCCCCAAGAGCACCAGCCCTGGGATATGGCATATGGGGCTGGTGGGTGTTCTTATGTATGTATTGTTTAAATATCCTTTAAATTGGGAGCATCTTTTCATGATAACTGAGGTTCACAGCGCACTTTCTGGTTGTTTGCTTGGATCCTTGCATTATGTCCACTTCCCAGAGAAGGACCAGGGGCCTGCCCAAGGTCCCCAAAGCAGGATGGACTCCAGGGCAGGACACTTGCATCATGACTAAAACTCCTGTGAGTCCCGGGCCTTTCAGATTCTGGAGCTTGTAAGAAAGGGTCTTGTCAGGGGTGCCCTGGCCTGGGGCTTGTTGGTACCCCCAATTGCAAACCAAGTCCAGAAGCCCAAAGGCCAGCTTTGCAGATAGGCATCTGGGCAGTGCCTACAGATGGTTCTAGTTGTGAGCGGCCATGGGCTAGGCATGCCTTCCCTGCTGGCTGATGTCATGAGCTCATTAGAGCAATGGGGTTTATTGTACAAGGCAACTGTCCAAACAATAAATTAAGCTGCACAATTTAGCACTTAATTATCCTCTCTCGTCTACTTCACTCTTGTTCCCTGGGTGTCTGTCTGGGCCCTGCAGCTAGATGGTAAGATCTCCCCTCTGCCTCACACCCCACAGTCAATCCATCACAAAGCCCTGTTGGTGTCACCTCGGGAACGTCTCTCAAATACTTTCTCTTCTCCATATCCCCATGGCCTTGACCTCAGCCAGCCCTCACCCTCTCCGCTGGATTATTGCCACCCTGATTTCTCCTGCTACGATTCCCCTCTTTGCTCTGCCCAAGTGATATGAATGTGGCCCCCCTTGGTCTGAAGTACACAATCCCAAGTCCTCATCTTGGCTTTCAAAGGCCCCATGACCAAGGTGTCCTGCCTACCTCACCAGCCTCCTCTTCCCAACCTCCCACATGGGCTACCCACCCCCTCACACGCTGAAGAGCTGGCAGTTCTGCCCCAAGGAGGGGCAAAAGCAAACTCCAGGCTATTTCACTGCATGAACTCCCACACATGCACTTGCTCTCTGTGAATTCTCCCCACACTCAGCCCTTGCCATTCAACTTATAAACTCATGCTTGGCCCAGTGTTCAGCTCTGGAATCTCCTCCTTCCAGAAACTCAAGGGTATTTTCTTGGCAAACCCCACAGCTGAGACTCATTTCCTTTCCCCTCTTGGGGCTTCTCTTAGGATGCACGTCCACAGGGATGCCTGGGATAATGATATCAACAAAACTGCCTGTGGAGGGCGCTCTCACGCCCATTCACTGTACAGTCCCCAGAGTCAAACCCTCACAATCATGCCATGAGGAGCCGTGTTAAAGGTCCCTCTACAGGTGAGGAAACTGAGGTTTGGTTTCCAGAGCCAGGTCCCCATTTGGCCAACTTGGCCTAGAAGGCCAGGGGCAGTGTGCCGGGACTCAGGGCAGACAGGCTGGAGGACCACATAGGGCATCATGGTGGGTGGGGAGGCCCAGGGAGGGCACGAGGGGATGGGGGAGGGTGACAATTTGGAGTAGGACCACTTTTTGACCCAAAGGAATTTGGCTGGTGAAATAATAGCACCTCCACCAAGCATTCCCTTTTGCTCCCCCATTTCACAGCTGGGCAAATGGAGGTTCAGAGAGAAAGAAGGAGGCACAAAAATCAAAGTTACAGAGGAATAAGGACCAAGTTAGAACCAGGTGTCTTGTGTTTCAATCCAGCTGAGCCAGTGGGCTGTGGGTCCAGTGAGACCCCACTAGTGTCCCTTCACCTCTCCCTCCTCCCTGGAACCACTGCTTCCATCAAACAGTCCTTCGAGGGCCAGGTTCTCTGCTACTTGTTAAAGGTCCAGAGGGCCCCCATCTGGTTTGCTCATCATTGGGCTTGCCTGGCACAGAGTGGGCTCCCACTAAACATTTGCTTACTGAATTAATAAATAAGTAAGCAGCGGGAAAGTAACCTGCCTCTCTTCATGCCCAGAAGGACCTGAAGGAATGTATAAGCACCCACCTAAGCCCTTTATGCCCACAGTCTCCTCACAGCCATCCTATGAGGTCAGCATCATCACACCCATTTTACAGATGAGGACACCGAGGCTCACAGAGGGGACAAGACTTGCTCAAAGCTCTGCAGTTAGAAAGCAGTTCTCAGCCACCCTAGGAATAAAACATTCCCCATGTTATGTTTTTTTAAAGAGAGGATGTTTTCCTTCTGGTGTGTAAACAGGAGAAGGGCTCCCCGAGAAGGCTGTTGTAAATATCATCACTTCTCCTCGGGGCCCTGTCAGCTTATGTTACTTTATTTATCAACATTCCACAAGGGGTGGATCCAAGAATATGTCCTCAAGTGGGACACCAAAGAAGATGTGTGTTTTGGGGGGATCAGGAAGGAGGGCTTTCCAAGCACAAAGTGCGGGTCTGGACAGGAGTTGGAAGCTGGATCCAGGCACAGGGCACGGTGGGGTGGGCCCTTCCCAGCATCCCCGCCTGGGTAGAGCAGCAGGTTGGAGTTCAGCAGCATGTCCCTCATTTCCATAAGGGGGAGCTTGTGCACAGGAGATTTCCTCTCGGCTAGAGGGGCCTCGGCATCCAGGGACCAGCTCTGGGAAGTGGCCATTTGGGTGGCACCTGCAGGCATCTGCCCTGAGCACTGTGTCCTGCCCTGGTTGGGGGTAGCCAGGAGGATATATGCAGGCTGCCCCCTCCTCATTTATCCACCCAGGGAACCAAGGAAAACGAGGGGCATGGCTCCATGTGGAAAGAGCACAGCTTTGGAGCCAGAGAGGACTGGGGCTTGCTCCAGTGCCATCACAGACTAGCCGCATGACCTTGGGCTCGTCACCTCCCCTGGACCTTGGTTTCCTTATCTGTAAAATGGGAACAATACCAACTTTTAGAGTTACGCAGAGCAGCGATTACACTGCTTGGAGCACAATACATGCTTAAAAACAAAAGGAATATTACTATGATGATCGTTGTCTGGACTATTCATGCAGGTCTTAATTGCCACCCTTACCTTCACAGAAATTTCTGCTTGTTATTCCCCAGCCAAACCTTGGTGGTGATTTGCACAGGGTTTGGCCTCCCTGGGTCTAGACCAGGACAAGCCCAGCAGAAAAGCATTTAGGGCTTGGATTTGCAAACGCAAAACCAGGTGCTTCTCTGAACAGAAATGATGACAAAGCAAAAATGTTAAAGAATATTTTAGAAAGAGGAGAGACGGGAGTCCACATAACTGAATTCCTCACCCAGATTCAACCACCAGTTTCTCTCCTTTCTGAGTGCAAACCCCTGGGTCCACACAGATGTTTTGGTGGGCTTGTAATCCTAGTGACTCTCCCAGGTGCTGTTTTATTACCAACTTGCTGTGGTCTTTGGTCTGACTCACTCCATCTCCTTTCCTTTGGCTCCTGCCAGAAAGCAAAGCACATATTTCACAGTCCCCTCTCCCTGGGAGGAGGCATTTCTCCCCAGGCCTTCTTCTGCATGTGCTCATGGAGTTGCATTTGGGGCAGAAAGATGGGATGGCAACACAGTCTGCTGCCCTTTGGCTGCCTTCTTAAAATTCTTTTTTTTTTTCTAAAATGGAAATAGCATTTTCTTCCTGATTATAAAAGTAACACGCGTGCGTTGTAAGAAATGGGGCAGTTCTGAAAAGTTCAAAGGACAAAAGTTACCCAGAAAAAAAAGCACTGCTGACATTTGGGTGTGTCTTTTCAGATTTTAGTTCATCCATGCATGTACCAACCCAGTTACAAGGGAATCTTACAGGGTATGTTGTTTTGTATTCTGATTTTCTTGGTCTACCTATGTGGTTTTACTTGCTTGCTGTAAATGGCTCTGCATCATTTTATTGTATGGATAGAGCACAGTTCATTAACCAACTCCCTATTGTTGGGCATTTCAGGTATTTTTTTTCTTTCTTTTTCTAAAAACTTTATTTTGAAATAATTCTAGGTTCACAGGAAGTTGCAAAGATAGTACAAACAGTGTCTGTGTATGCTTCATCCAGTTGCTCCAATGGTTATGTAATAATTGTACAGTATCACAATCAGGATATTGACATTGGCATAATCCGTGTATAGCTCTGTGTCATTTCAACACATGCGCAGATCTGTGTAACCACTACCACTGCCAAGATACAGAACTCCTCCACCATGCTATCCCTTATAGTCACCCCCAGCTCTCTCATCTCCCTTCTCCCTAACTCCTGGCAACCACTAATCTATTCTCTATCGCTGTACTTTTGCCATTTTGAGAATGTTATACACACACACACACACACACACACACACATATATATACACACACACACACATTTTTTTTCACTCAGCATAATGCCCTTGAGATCCATCCAATTATTGCTTATAGAAATTTTTCCTTTTTATAGCCTGGTAGTATTACACGGTGTGGGTGAACCACACCTATTCACCATTCATCTATTTTAGGGCATTTTTGTTGTATCTATTTTTTAGTTATTACAAATAAAAACTGCTATGAATATTCTTGTAGAGATTTTTGCATGGACATATTTTCATTTCCCTGGAATAAATGTCCAGAGTATGATCACTGGGTTATTTGGTAAGTGTATATTGAGTTTTCTTAAGAGACTGCTAAACTATTTTCCAGAGTGGCTGGACCATTTTACATTTCCACCAGCAATGTTATGAGAGATCTAGCTTCTCCAAAACCTCACCATCATTTGATATCATCCCCATTTAAAATTCTACCTGTTCTAATAGGTGCGTAGTGGTATCTTGTGGTCTTAATATTTGTTTCCCTGATGGCTCATGATGGAGACATTTTTTCATGGGCTTCTTTGCCATCCATATGTCCTCTTTGGTGAAACGTCTCTTCATATCTTTTGACTGTTTCCTTATAAGATTATTTGTGATCTTACAGTTGAATTTTGGGTCTATACATACATATGTATAATATATATTAGATATACTAGAATATGCATATATTCTAGATATGGATCCTTTGTCAGGTATGTGGTTTGCAAATATTTTCTCCTAGTCTGTAATTTATCATCTTCTTTAGCAGATCAAAAGTTTTTCATTTTGATGAGGTCCAATTTATTGACTTTTTTTCTTTTATAGATCAAGATTTTGGTGTCATGTCTAAGAACTCCTCACCAAGCACCAGGTCCCAAAGATTATTTCTGTTCTTTCTCCTTTAAGAACATTCCTGTGTTAGACAGAATAATGTCCTTCCAAAGATATCCACACCCAAATCTCCAGAACCTGTGAATATGTGACCTTACATGGCAGAGGGAACTTGCAAATGTGATGAAGTTAAAGACCTTGAGAGGGTAGATAACCCCAGATTATCCAGGTGGGCCTAGTTTAATCACAGGGGTCTTTCTGTGGGAAAGGGTGGGCCAGGTCAGGACTTCCCTGGTGGCACAGTGGTTAAGACTCCGTGCTCCCAATGCAGGGGGCCCAGGTTCCATCCCTGGTCAGGGAACTAGATCCCACATGCATGCCACAACTAAGAGTTCACATGCCACAACTAAGAAGCCCGTGTGCTGCAACTAAGGAGCCCGCCTGCCTCAACCAAGACCCGGCATGACCAGATAAATAAATATTTAAATAAATAAATAATTTTTTTAAAAAATAAAGTGCTTATAACAGTGCCTAAGATATAGCAAGCACTTTAAAAGTATTTGCGCCTTCAAGTAACTTGAAAAATATGAAAAGAGTGGGCCAGGCAAGTTGGAGGAGACGTGAATACGGAAGTAGTAGTTGGAGTGATGATACCACTGACTAGAAGGGTTGTCTCTCAAAGCTGAAAGAGGCAAGGCCACAGACTCTTAGAGGCTCCAGAAGGAATGCAGCCTGCTGACACCTTGATTTTAGCCCATTGAGATCCATTTTAGTTTCTGATTTCCAGAACTCTAAGATAATAAATTTGTGGTGTTTTAAGCCACTAAGTTTGTGATAATTTGTTACAGCAGCAAGAAGAAGCTAATGCAAACCCTCTGATAAATATCCTTATACTTAAATCTTTGCATATTTTCTCAGCTATTTCCTTAGGATCAAATCCTGTAATTCAAACTGGTGAGTCAAAAGGTATGTACCCAAATTGGTACCCATTTAAAGTTCATCATTAGCTTTTAAGCTAATTACCCATAATCATCATTACCCATATTCATCATTAGCTTTTAAGGATTCCTGTTTCCTTGCTTCAGTAAATACTGGCTCTTACTAGTGTAAAACATGTATTTGGAGTTGCCTTGATTTTCTTGTGTGTGTGGATCCTGCATGTGTGTGTACAGGAGGTGAGGGAGAGGAGAGTGAGAAGGGCAAATGTTTTCTCTTATTCATCCAAACTTGCCCAGTTCAATATGGTAGCCACTAGCTAAAGGTGGTTCTTAAGCATTCAAAACATGGCTACTCCAATTGAGATAGACTGTAAGTATAAAATACACACTGGATTTCATATCCCTAGTACCAAGAAGAGAAAGACTTTTTAAAGATCTAGATGTAATGGATTATGAAGAATCGTTGCTTTTTCCTTCAGACACTAACATCTGTTGAATTTGAAGACATTACAGAGTCTATATCATGAAGCCTTTTAATTACAAGTAAGCAAAAAATTATTATTAATATTTATGGTACATAAAGGAATTCTTTAACACCAAAGCAAAGAAGAACCAGAGAGAGTTCAGAAACACTGACTCAAAGAACCGTCGTGAACACCAGGGTTCCTCCCTGTAAAAGCCAAGTCATTCACCATCTACATTATTAACATATTTTATAAACAGAAAGGATTTCTATATGATGACATGGAGTCTCACTTATGCCCCATAAAGTCAATGCAGATTAAACTTCACTAATAAATATTATATTAGAATTAATAAAAAACTGAATTAAAGACTAATTTTTAAAAAAGAGAGAGAAAGAAAGAAGGAAGGGAGAGAGGGAGGGAGGAAGGAAGGAAATAAGGAAGAAAGGAAGGGGGGAGAGAAGAGAGAAAGAAAGAAAGAAAGAAAGAAAGAAAGAAAGAAAGAAAGAAAGAAAGAAAGAAAAAGAGAGAAAGAAAGAAAGAGAGAGGGAAGGCAGGAGGAAGAAGGAAGGGAGGAAGGAAGGGAGAAAGAAAAAAATCTCGAGTGATGTTTTATATTGATTACATACTGAAATTACAGTATCTGGATATATATTAGGTTAAGTAAAGTATATTAATAAAATTAATTTTACCTGTTTCTCACTACTTTTTAAAAATGCGGCTACTAGAAAATTTTTAATTATACATGTGGCTTGCATTTGTGGCTCATGCTGTGTTTCTACTGGTCAGCGTGGATCCACACTCTCTCACCCACAGCCCTTTATGATCGGCAGAGGGCAGTGTTAGTGGAGTGGTCAGGGCGGGGGGCTCAGTTCTCAGCTACCGTAGGGGAGTCAGCCAGGCCCTGTGGTCCTGGTCTCAGCAGCCAGTGCCCAACCACAGACCCCACAGTGTGGTGGAAAAAAACCTGGGATCAGGGAGACCTTGGTTTGAATCCCAGCTTCTTCCATCAGAATTTTCTTGTGTTTGAAACTTTCTCCATTTCAGTTTCCTTATCCGTAGCATGGGGAAATAACTCCATAACATACGGGAACATTCCTTTCTTCAACCAGCTTTGAGCAAACCTACCGTGTGCCAGGCACTGTTCTAGGCTCTGGCACACAAGGCAGCACACCACCCAGAAGGAGCCTAGCATGGTGTGCTGACACTCAGTGGGTCCTCTTTCCTGCCTCTCTATTGTTAAAAAGAATGTTTTGGTGGAACAGGACATCCTACTCACCAATTTTTATGAGCCTACTGGTTCCTGGATTTGGAATGGCAGCCCTAGGCATGGATGTGAATTATCTTAGCCATCACTTTGTGACTTGAAGAAATTCCCTGCTCGATGAATGGATAAAGAAGGTGTGGTATATATACACAATGGAATATTAGTCGTAAAAAAGAATGAAATAGTGCCATTTGCAGCAATATGGATGGACCTAGAGATTATCATACTAAGCAGAGTAAGTCAGAAAGAGAAAGACAAATACCATATGATATCACATATGTGGAATCTGAAATATGACACAAATGAACATATCTATGAAACAGAAACAGACCCAACAGACGTAGAGAACAGACTTGTGGTTGCCAAGGGGGAGGGGGAGTGGGGGAGGGAAGGATTGGGAGTTTGGGATTAGCAGATGCAAACTATTTATATAGGATAGATAAACAACAAGGTCCTACTGTATAGCACAGGGAAATATACTCAATATCCTGTGATAAACCATAAGGGAAAAGAATTTGAAAAAGAATATATATATATACACACATATATCTGAATCACTTTGCTGTACAGCAGAAATTAACACAACATTGTAAATCAACTATACTTCAATAAAATTAAAAAAATAAATTCCCTGCTCTGTTCTTCATTTCCCATCTGTAAAATGGGGCTAATAACATTACTCTCCTCACAGGGTTGCTGTGAGCATTAAATAAGATAATATATGTAGGGCATAATTCCTGGACCTTTGTAGATGCTAAAAGTAGTAGCTGCTAGTAGTGAGAGTAGTACTAATGCTATTATTTTCTTTGCCTTAGAATCCCAAGGATTTCAGGGCACTCCTAAGAGAGATGACCCAGAAACAGAAAGAAAGATCTGGAAAGACTGCATTTGATAAGGCCGTAGGCCTTTATCCGAGTGATGTATATGTTGTTGGACATCTTGTGGCTCATGTCAAGAAGAGCTGCCTAGTCTTGATCACGCTAAGAAAGTCAACCCTTTTCTCTGGATGAAAAGAGCTCTCGCTGCTGGCTGCCAACCCAGGCTTCATCCCTCTGTTTCAGATGCTGTCAGTGCCTCTCCCATAGTCCCCTGGAGGCTCACCTCCACCTGCGATCCTCTGCCTGAGAGTTTTTCCAAACTACTGGAACTTGCTAGGTTTGTGCTCAGGGCCAGCGAGCGTGCTGGGTTCATGGCACTGTTACTAGCCCTGAACCAGTGGGGAAAGGGGTGCTGATGGAGAAATAGCTTCCTCAGCCCTCGGTCAGGGCACCCCTGAGGTGCGTTCTACATTATCACGCAGGTTTCTCAGTGGATTAAAGTCCAGTTACCCACAGTGGCTACTTGGCCTGATAAAGCACCCTCATTGACTATCTTCCCATCTCTGTCCCATTTCCTCATCCTCCTGCTGGTGTTTCCTTAGCAGTTCAAATTCTGCTTCTAGAAGAACCCAACGGAGATACCCTTCAAGAAAAACCTATTTTGGATCAGTTATTTCCCCTCCTGGAGAGTCCTGTACCTTGAGGAGGTTGACCCCCCAATTCCATGCTAGCCTCATGGGCCTTGATGATAATTGTTCCAGACTGGTCAGGTAACGGAGCTCTGGACAGGTTGATGTGAGGGCAGGCCTGCTGCTAGCCATAGTTTTCTCCCTCCTAAAAACTGAGCTGCAGGAGAGGCACTAGTCCTCTGATGGATGTTTCTATGTTTGGACGTGATGCTAGGGACTCCTGGCGCCATCTTGTTTTCATCCTGGGAATGAAGATTAGAGCCATCAGTACAGACGGCAGAGCAGAGGGTTTGGAAGAACCTGTGCTTCTGATGACAACATTGAACCATTGACCCAACCCACCTGGAAATCAGTGCGCCTCTGAACTTCCGCACACATGAGATCATAAATTTTAAGGAAATTTAAAGCCACTCCACAATTTGAGTTGGGGATTTTGCTACTTGTACTGCTAACAGAAGTATCTAAGCTGCTCAGTTAATCTTTTTTTTTTTAATTTTTATTTTATTTTATTTTATTTTATTTTTATTAGTTTCTGCTTTATAACAAAGTGAATCAGTCATACATATACATCTGTTCCCACATCCCTTCCCTCATGCATCTCCCTCCCTCCCACCCTCCCCATGCTCAGTTAATCTTAATACAACTCAGAAAGCTAGCCATTATTATTGACATCTCTACTTTGCAGATGAGCAAACTGTAGCTTGGGGATTGGATACAGATGAGAGCCCTCTCCAGGTGTGGGAGGTCTTCTCGAGTGTCCATGCAATGACTACATGCTTGAGAAATTGCTGGTGTTACAAATGGAGGTCAAGTTAATGGGTTCTGTGTCAATTCCCTTTATAAAGTGCAAAATCCTTTCACAAAGTGACAGTACATTTCCCAGCTTACAATAAAATCATTATTGAAGGTACAGTCCAGCCATCATTCCCATTTCATAGTTGAGGACACTGAGGCTCAGAGATGGCCAGTCACTTCCCCAAGGTCACACAGCTAGGTAGGTGGAACTTCAACCCTGGGTTTGACCCCAGGGCTTTTTCCACCAATGCAAGCTGCTCCCACAGAGTCTGCTTTAGGCTGAAATGAGGGAATGTTGTGAAAGTGCTTTGCAGACAGTAATGATGCCCACTTCTTAGTTTGCCTGGCTTTGTCCTCCCCTTGCTCTGCCGCCACCCCAGATTTAGCCGGTGCCAGCAAGTACACCTCCCCACTCTCACTCCATTTTCTATCCTTTCAGAGCCAATATTCCTGAAGGCCATCTCCCAGAATGCTAGGTTCCCCATGTGTTCCTCACCAATTAAAAAATCTATTATTTTAGAGATGATTTTTTTTTTTTGGTTGGTTGTCTGTAATGCACCATTTTCTATTGCCCGTTTGGCTCCTTCCGTTAGTCGGAGCAGCAAGAAAGAGGAAAAGAAAACCCATTATTACCGTCTTTAAAAACCTTGGCTTGGGCTTCCCTGGTGGCGCAGTGGTTGGGAGTCCGCCTGCCGATGCAGGGGACGTGGGTTCGTGCCCTGGTCCGGGGGGATCCCACGTGCCGCGGAGCGGCTGGACCCGTGAGGCTGGGCCCGTGAGCCATGGTCGCTGGGCCTGCGCGTCCGGAGCCTGTGCTCCGCAACGGGAGAGGCCACGGCGGTGAGAGGCCCGCGTATCGCAAAAAAAAACCTTGGCTATTCTGATGTTTCCACAAAGACGGGGCCTAGCAGAGAGCTTTCTCCTCAGACTCATATCATACTCTGCAATTTTTAAAGATAAAACTAGTAAGCTGTTCAGTTGTTGTTCTTCGGGCTGCTGACATTTGATACCATTAGACGTGAGCAAGTGACTTGGCTTTCTCTGCTACGCAGCCTAATTTGGACAGGTCTGTGTCCCATGCAGCAACTCCCCCTCCACCCCTATTGATCTTACCAGAGCCCTAGTGTCACAGCTTTTCTCCCTGGGAGTCTGGGAGGATGTTTTTCTAGGGAAATGCACAGAAGACACCATCATTTCACACCCTCTTTCATTTAAGACAATCAGTGGTACAGGAGGGCAGCAACTAGTCATCTTGGCCAGTGGTTCCCCTCTCCTGGTGCCTCTACCTTCCTGGAGGGCTACTTGCTATCGGGGTGCTACCACTATGAGGAGGATTGGGGTTCCTGATTTCAAACACAAATTCACATTTAAGTAGCAGATACATGGAGAAGGGATATGTAATGGTTGAATCCCCAGTCCCCACCCTGCAAACGATAGGCTCTGAGAACCTGTGAATGTGATCTTAATTGGGAAAAGGATGTTTGCAGATGTAATAATGAAAGATCTCAAGGTGAGTTCCACCTGGATTATCCAGATGGGCCTTAAATCCAACGACAGGCATCCTTATAAGAGAAACACAGAGGGAGATTTGAGACTCACAGAGAAGTGGGGAGAGGGACTGCTTTTTGAAGAACGAATGCCAGCACATGTTTGCTACACTTCTCAAAGACTTTAGCTAATTTTGAAGTCAGGACTTTGTTCTCCACAGTAGGCCTCAGCATTACATGGGAGGGTCTGCTGTGTGGTTTTAAACATGATGGTTGCCCTCTCTGAACCTGTTCCTTCCACTGTTACAGAAGGATGGCCATGGCACCTAGCAGCCAGGGCCATTATGAGGGTCAAGGACTCGTGCGGCATCAGAGGTTGGACAGCTCACAGGCCACTTCAGGACACAGACATATTTGGTTTGTCCCAAACAATCTCTTAAAATTTCGAATTTGTTACCAACCTTCAAATACTAGGAGACTTCACACAAAAATCCCAGGTGCGCTTGAGAAGTCAAAAACCTGCCAACCGAATGTCACCATGAAATAATTGGCTGGCGCTGCCTTGCAGCTGGCCCAGCATGGATGCCTCGGTTCCCCACATCCTCACCCCTCCTATAATACCTGCAGGTTCCCCGCTTCATTCATTCCTCTCACCTGACTGGCTCCTGTGGGCAGCTGAGTTTGTAACCTCAGTGTGGGGAGAGCTTTTTGTAAATGGTTTGCTAATTTCATTTCTGTTTCGCAAAAGAGATCTCCCAAGCCAGCATTCTCTTTCAGGAGAGTGTCTCCAGTAGGGAGAGGGACTGATGAAAAGCTCTGTCAGACAGAATTTTTTCCTTAATAAAATGTGTTATAACCAGATCAGCAACCTCCTTTAATCCCAGGCTTCTGACTTGTGGAAATCTCTTTGTTACCCAGAACTAGATACAAATGATGGTACTTGTTAAAACCAGGCGTGCTGGTGGAGAGAGACCTACGTTTAGGCTTGTTCTTGCCAAGATTTTGATGTTCCAGTCCTTCTCTGGTTTAACAGTTAAGTAAACGTTCATTTTGGATTCTGGTTCAAACTAGTTCAAAAGGCACTTTTAGGAAACAACAGCACCTATGGTTTTGCATTTTGTCACCAAAACTAGTTATGATTTTCTTGGACTTCGGGGTTTAGAAAGTGAGTCCAGTTTATGGAATCAGACTCAAAATTTGTCTCTGCCTCCTGCTAGCTGTGTGACTTTGGGCGGTTGCTTAACCTCTCTGAGCCTCCGTTTCCTCTTCTTTAAGAGGATCAGGGTAATAACCTTCATATCACAGCGTTGCTGTAGGGATGCAAGATGAGGCGTGTTCAGCTTTGGCATAGGAGCCAGGACACCAGAGATAATTATTATTTTGACTGATTACTGTTTTATGAGGCTGTCTTTCTTGTAGCTTGGGAAGTAGAAATACGGATTGTGAAGATTTTATTGTTCACACATACCTGTAGAATCCTGCCTTGATCTGCAAACCTTAGAAGTAATAATAATGAGTTTGATTAGAATTCTGAAGGCCAGTATGTATTGGATATTTCCAGAGCAGATAGAATTCTCCTCCCCCTCCCCTTTTGATCTCTCTCCTCTTCTCTATCAATATCTTTGACGCTGGTGTGTTAGTTGTGCATCAACATGTGATGTCTTCAAAGTCTAGAATAAGAAAACATAAGAAAACATTCTGCAAGCCTATGATTTGCACATCACATCATATACTTTCTAAGTTTGGGTGCTGCCTGCCTGGGGTCAGATCAAGAGTTGGTAAATGGGGAGTCCTGTTGGCACACTAAGGGGACAATTCTCCAATCCTCAGCTCTATTTCTCGCATTGCAGGAGGTTTAGCACTCCTGGGCCCCTGGCACTAATGCCAATCACTGCAACAACCAAAAATGCCCTCTCATGCATCTGAATGTCTTCAGAGGAGTTTGAGAACAACCTGATGAGAATATGCAAGCTCTCCTAAGCCTGCAAATTTGGGCCAGACCCTCTATGTATCTCTCTGAACCTCCGTTTTCTGACCTGTTAAATGGGAAGTCATACCCATCCCACTGGGCTGTTGGGGGACTAAGAGGGAGGGTATGTGGGAAGTGCCTGGTGTGAGCCTGGCATAGAGCAAGTGCCCAGTGCCTAGGGTTGGGGGGGGCGAGGTGGCAGGCACATCACGGTCTAAGCTAGCATCCGCAGACCCTGGCTCCCCTCTTTCCACTGATTGTGTCTCCAAGTGACAGGGCCGGGGAGGGGGGAGCTTCAAAGCCCTCCAGACTTCACTCACTATAATTGGAAGTCATTGTGGAACGAAGTCCAGTATTTAATTTGGCCTGTGTTTGACAGATCCTGTGTGCACCGCTCACAGAGCTCACACAGGGCCCGTGATACAGGGGGGATTCTTGGCCTGGGCTCAGGGCAGATTGGTGGAGAAAATGTCGCATTCGATTAAGGCTGATTGGCCCTGACAGTTGTCTGGGTGAAGTTTATAAGGTACATCTAATCTGGATGCATCTGGTCATAAAAATGCAAAACAAGCCATTCCCACCCAAGTTCTAACTCCAGATGTGGGTTGATTCTCAGTGATTGACACCATATTTTTTGCAGCTGTCCCACATTTCAAATCTTTTTCTATTTAAAATATATTCATCATAATTATGGAATGCAGTAAACAAACTTCAGCCTGATGACAAGCATTAAATATAAGAATGTTTCGGCTTAAAATAAATGCCATGATTTCTCAGCCCAGGCTGGAGTGTTCTCCAAAGGAGCCTTGACCTTGTCACCATGAACCAGACAGAGTTATTTTCTCTCCAGTATTGACTGATATTTGGAGGGGGGCAGGGGGAGAAAAATCAAAAAGCTATTTATATCAGATAGAAAAATGTGCATAACCATCAGAAAGCCACCTTTGTAAGACAAAGAAGGAAAAACTGGATTCAACCTAATCATGTTTGAGGACTCCCCATTGTGGAAGTTCTTCGCAAGATAGTGTAGGGCAGGGTAGATGTTACAAGCCCTGGGGCCAGGTCCCTGGATGCAGCTTCCACACTCCACACATGTGTGTCCAGCTTCCACGCTCCACACACACTCTGTTACCTTGAGCATTACTTTATCACCTCAACTCTCTGTGCCTCAGTTTCCTCATCTATGAAATGGAAGGTGATGATAGTACATATTTAGTAGTGAAATTATGAGAACTAAGTGAGTAAAGTGCTTAGAATAATGCCTGGCATGTAGCAAGTGCATGGTAATCAATATCAGCAGACCTCTTCCCCAGCTCTTCTAAGAGACACTGAAAGTCACCTGACATGCACGAGGTCACATATAGTGCACGGCAAAGCAGAGATGCAAACCCTGATCATCTGACTTCACTACAAAACATGCATACAAGGGGTCAGTTTTGCTCATGTTAGCATTTTTCTGTCTCTGAATGCTTCACCAAGTCTTATCTGATGGCTGTTCTCCCAATCAGTGGCTAGTCAGGCATGCTGTTATGCCTAGACAAAAGATCACCCTCTATTTCTTCTTCTGTTCCTGGGGCTCATCTTTTATTTTTAATGCTATTTAAATAAGCCTGTAATTGAGATAGTTAAATAAACAAACACTTAGGATAATTATAGATGGGTCATCCTATGACCAAGCTGCTGGATCTTTCTAGCCACTTATGGACTTCAGCCACGTCCAAATGGTTCTCCCGTAAACTGCGTGTACCACTTGGTTCTTTGAGAAAAACGGGAACTACCCGGAGTCCGTGTCAACAATCTGCTCCTCTTTTAAATAAGGCCATAAGTCACAAACCCTCTGAGTTCCCAAAAAAGTGTCTGGAGCTAAATTTGTATCCCGACTCTGATGACTGTTCTCTTATTAGGCTGATGAGAGACTTAGCAGAGCCAGGGCCTCCTGGGGCTGTGCTCACAGCTCGTGCCAAGATGGAAATGACTCTGAGTTTTATTTCTGAGATGTGTAAAAGGTTTGTCCATCACTGGGCCCGTGGGCACATGTTCAGTATCAAAATAGTGTGTGCCACCTCTCTCGGGAGATGGACTCCAGTCCTGGCAGGCCCTCTGTTTCCAGCAGGAATGAGAACTCTCCACCGGAAAGGGGGTGGCTGTGTTTTACTTCTCCCAGAGCCCTCTGGGTGGCCCCAGTGAAGTCTCTGGCCTTGCCTTTCCTGCTAGATTCCTGTTTGGGGAAGGTAGTGTGGAATATTGGCAAGAGTGTACCCTTGAGACACAGACCCTGGTTCAAATAGAAACACCATTAATTGCAAACTGGGTGAACTGGGGTAAGCAGCCCAGCCATCTTGCAGACTAGCATGTGAAATGGAAACGATTATGTCTGACTTACTCGCTGGGTTGTCTTGAGGATTAGATGAGATAATGTGGGGCAAGGATTAGGCTCCATGTCGGCACTGAGGTTTGACCTGGGGGGTCAAGAAGGTACTTAATCTGGTGCCTGGAATTGGGAAGTTTGTTTTTCCCTCTGTAGCCAGGATGGCAAATAGGCTGTACCTCTCATTTTGATATCAATCAATTGGAGATGCCTGCTTAAAGTGCAGTGATTGATTTGTAATGTCTGCCGCAGACTAGGAGGGAGGAGTAAGAGCATTCCATGCTCTGCTATCTCCCTTCTAGAATCTAAGTTCTAAAGTCAGGACTGGGTCTGAAAAATAGTCTCTCAACTTGTACATGCTACAAAGCAAATTTTTGCATCTATAATCTCCTCAGACATGGCGTCCTGTGACTCCACATCCCTGGTGTTAAATCCTGTGACAATTATCATCTCCATTTGATGGATGTGGAAACTGAGGCCAGAGATCAAATGAATGATGTAAGCAACCGATAAAACAAGATTAGATGTTTAAAATTATCTGTAGTATCACTCCAGAAAACTGCCACTGCCTACCATCTCCCATGGGAATCTTGATACACACAAACACACACACACACACACACACACACACACAAAATAAGACACAGGAGATATGGGTTCTAGCCTCTGCCCTCCTGCCAACCAACCGAGGACCTTGGAAAAGTCACTTTAACCTTTCTAAGGCTCAGTTTACCTGTCTGCAAAATGGACATAATAACTAACCCATCCTCCCAATATCAAAGGGCTGTGTAAAGATGAGGGAAACAGTGAGTGTGTGATAATTAAGTCTTGGGTAAAATCACCCTTCCTGCCATTATTTGTGAGAGGCAGGAGATACTTGTCAAATGGAGTCTTTGAAAGCTTATTTCTGGAGCTAGCAAATTACCTGCAGATTTCCTCAAACTGCTGTGTGGGGTGCTTCCGTACTGGAGGTTTCAAGGTTAGACTGACTTTGTGACCTTGGCCAAGTCATTTCACCTCTCTGACCTGCAGGCTCTTTACCTGCATGATCAGATAACTATCTTCCTGACAGGGCTTCTATGAGGCCCAGAGTCAAGGTCGAATGTCATATGAAATGCAGAAGTCACTCAGCAAGGTCCAGGTTCCCTCTTCCCAAGGACCTGGTAAGATAACCTTGCCAGAGAGTCAAGGTACAGAATTTCTTTTCTTCAAAGAAATGGCAATAAGAAATGTGTGTGTGTGTGTCTATGGGGGGTGGTGTGCATGTGTGCCAATGTGTGTGAGTTTGTGTGTGTGTGTGTGTGTGTGTGTGTAGGAGAGGGTTATGGAGAAATAAAGTCATAGTGGGGAATAAGCAACAGAACATCTTAGTGACTTGCAGATGAAAGCTCCTTTTCGCTGGATTCATTTGCCTTCTAACACCGGCTTAGCTGTGTTTGGAAAAATACTTAACTTGCCATAGGATGCCAAGTCGTGACTATGTCAGAGAGAGAGTCAATTTTAGAGATTTGCATATCCTTCTCCTAAGAGAAAAAGTTCTATTGGAACAAAGTGCTTGGGGCTTGTGGGTAACATCTCTTTATTTGTTCTTTGTGTGAGGACGTTGGAAGAAAGTCAGGAGTAAAAGGTTTATGCAGATTCTTCTGGGAGATGGAGAGAGAGGAGGCAAAGAGAAATGAAGAAAAAGGAGAAAAGACAGACTGAAAAAGAGCAAAAGAGATGGAAGCAGGGAAGACAGAGAGAGAAGGGCCAGAAAGGCGTGAGGAGGGAGACGGAGCAGAGAGACGAGGAGCAGAGAAGTGGGAGAGAGAGGAAGAGAAGGAGGCGAGAGGAGAGACTGGCAGATGCTCAGAGCCCCAGGACAGACAGACGAAGGGAGGGGAGAGGGAGCGGGCCCCACCCATCCTCCTTCATCTTGACCCTGCCTTGACTTACGACAGGTTGACGTCCTCCGTTTTCAGACCTCGAAGCTTGTCTTGGGGCCTGCCTGCCCCACCGGCTGTAATGTTTAAATGCCCATTTCTCAAGTGGAGCCAGATGGTGGATGTGAGCCAGCCTGCGTTTGACAACCAGATGCTGAGCTCGCACAAAGGGGTTCTCCAGCCTGGCTGCTGGCTGGGAGCTTCGATTCGCTTTGCAGACCACTGTCCACTCTCCATGCCTGAGACCCAAGGACAGGCCCTGCCATAGCCTCGGCCACCAGGAGGGTTCCCGGAGGCTGACGGGACTAGGGCCATGGAATCAGACAGAGCTGGATTTGAA
This sequence comes from Hyperoodon ampullatus, assembly GCF_949752795.1. Classification (NCBI taxonomy): domain Eukaryota; kingdom Metazoa; phylum Chordata; class Mammalia; order Artiodactyla; family Ziphiidae; genus Hyperoodon; species Hyperoodon ampullatus. The sequence continues at coordinate 15,830,913 of NC_136917.1, forward strand.
TCAGGACCCACCCCTTACCAGTGGCTCTGGGCATGTGGTTTTGCACCTCCATTTCCTCATCGGTGAAATGGGTCTCACCAAAAAAAAAAAGCAGGTCTCATGGCTGGTTAGAAGATTAAAGCTGAAACGAAGTGTAAAGAGTCTGGTACAGAGAAGAGCAGAGGTTGTAGACCCAGGCTGAGCGGGCTGACTTCAACCTGAAAAGGGCTTCAAAGTTTTTGAATTAATTGCCCACATTTAAAAAACCCAGGAGATTTCTTATAAAAATCTGTATTACTGTTGTCTTGTGAAAGTCTAGTACCAAAGGCTGGAAGTGAGCAATAGACACCCCTCTCTGCCTCAGACCCTTACCTGCTCTGTCTACCACAACCCCCTTCCCTCATTTCCAGCCCCTGAATTCATCTGACCCTCCCTGAGAGTCCAGATTATCCTCCGGGCACCCAAGTTGTGTCCGTTAGCATTTCTGCGGTGGTTGACACTGCCTTTCACGGAGAAGGGAAAGCAAAAATCATTGAGAGGTGAGTCGTCATCTCATCTCAGCACAAAGATAGGTTTCTGGGGCGACTCCTGTCATCACCATCAACCCAAGGGGCTGGACCCACAGGGAGGACACCCCGATTGTCTGAGATTCCAATGAGCAGCTGCTTCTCTTTGGAAGAATATGTTTCGATTTAGTGTTTAAATGACATGGCTTTCAATCAAGCCATTGTCTGGGGCTCTCCAAGAATCTAGGCATAAAATAGGTAAAAATATGTGCCTCCCACCCCACCCTATCACCAAATGGATGCATCCTGTAGCTTCTCAAGAACTGGGGACTTGGGTATACACACTCGGAAGGATACAACAGGCCAAAGAGGAAGAAGGGGCCAGGCTGATGGAGGAAGTTGCCTGCCATGGGTTGAGACTCTATCGTGTCCTACAGCCAGGGATGTGGCCACCACATATGACCTGCTCACTCAGAGTTTATAGCCTAACATGGAGGGGACAAGAGGTAAACAGACAATGATGAATTTCCAAAGAGACCGGCACACGGAGCTGAGGGAGCCCTAAAAAAACAACCAACTCAGCTCAGAGGAGAGCAATTTGGCTCCTGGAGGTGGTGAAGCCTAAGCTGAGCCCTGAATGACAAGTGGGAGTTGGGATGGAGCAGAATTGCAGATGGGTCCTCCAGGGAGGAGATGAGAATGATGGAGGTGATTTTGCGGGTCTGGAAAGATTTGGGGGCGCTGGAGCATAATGTGAGGATCGATGAGCAGGAGTGGGTGTACAGGGTCCAATAAGGAAGGGCTCGGAATGCCATGCTGAGGGGTTGGGAGTTAAGTTGGAGATAATCTTGTGGGCAGTGGGGAGCCACAGACAGGTGTTTAGAACAGGAGCAGCATGATCAGATTAACGTTGCAAAGATGATTTTGGAGGCTGTGTTGAGGTAGCTGGAAGACGGTGAGCCTGAAGTTAGGAAAACCATAGAGAAAACTTGTGGTGGTGGCAGCTGTGAGGACAGAGTGGAGGCAGTAGGTGGGGGAAATCAGTGTCGCCAGAAAAGCCACTAAGACTTGGTGACAGCTGTGGAGTCCCCGAAAGACTCTGATTTGCATAAACACAGGGTCTCTGCAACATTCCATCCCAGTCGATGGGTGGTTAATTGAATTCATTCATCCAACAGCAAACATGTATAGATGCTGACTTCGCTGAGAGCCCCAGGCTGGGTGCTGAGAGGAAGAACAGGATTCTCTCTTTATATAGACTGGTTCCCCGGGGTGGGGGGGAAGTCAATATACCTCCAGTCCCAACCACCTGGGATGTTGTTAAAAAGGCAAATTCCCAGGCCCCATCTCAGATTGTTAGTAGCAGACTCTGTGTGTGGGATCAAGGGATGTGCCCTCTGACAAAGTTCTGGGGGTGATTCTGGTGCACCCCAATGCGTGACAGCCCAGTCTATTGGCTTCTTGGGAAAATTCAATAAATCAGCCCATACAGCCGCAGGCCTGCATGTGGCACACCCCTGATTTACGGAGCAGTCCCTAGGAGCTGCACTATTGACCTGAATCAGTTTATCGAATCATTGTGAGAGACAGTGTTACTTTCATTCCCATCTTGCAGATGAGACAACTAAGGATGCCAGAAAGCCAGCCACTTGTGTGAGTTGGGTGGGTAACCATTGGCGTGGACACAATAATAGCCGGTTCCCTTCCTCTTCCCTTTCATGGTTGGGGCAGGACATGAGAGGGGCTGTGTGCAGCTATGGGCCAAAGCCAGAGGACCCCCCAGAGAAAGTTCAAGGGCTGAAGGGGAAAGGCCATGGATTCACAGGAAACTGCAGAGGAGGGGCCACCCAGGAGGACCCGGCAAATTCATCCAAGCCGGCACAGCCTCAGGAGAGCCGCGCAACCTCTGCTGAGCTGTGAAATCTCAGTGGGTCATGTTAAATCAGCCAGGGTGTGTAATTCACATGAAGAGATTGCAAGCTCCAAATAGAGCTTTTTTTTCCCCCCTTCTTTCAAATCAGGCAATGGGATTTGTCCATGGCGAGGGATCCTAAATACCCCGATTCCTTCTGAGAGGGGGAATTATGTCTTGGTGAAATCAAGGCTTCTTTCACTGGCATCTTTGTGTGGAGGTACCTAGAGATGTATTTTTTAAAGCTTATAAATCATAAACTTGTTTGAATCCCAATCCAGAACAGATGTAATGCATATGGTCAGTAGACTTGGAATTGCAAATAAATATGTTTGGAGACCAAATATTTGAAAAGCAATTCTTCTTCTCAGTCTTCTCTTTTTTAAGTGCCACTGCCAAGATCGGTTCAGGGATTTGGTTTCTCTCGAAGCTGTTGCCACAGCACTATACTCTCTCAGCCAAAACAGAGATGCAATGCCCCAGACTAGGAGAGCACAGAAGTTTCAACTTGCTCAGCAGTTCAGGTTGATTGTTTGTGGCTGCCTAGAGTGCTGTGCTGAGACTGGACCTCAAACTCGGCTAGAAAGAGTGCCATGATCTATTAACAGTGTCTGTCTTAGGACCAGCAGTAGGAAGTGGAGGTATAAGTGCCACATAATTGCCCTCCCTGTTCTGCGTGTTTTGGGAATCTGCTAACTCTGGACTACCTGCTTCTCTAATAAGACTGTGCTTTATTTTGATTGTAGTGCAGTGAAAATTTTAGGGTACAAAAGGATCAGGGACATTGAAGTGTTTCCACTATGTACCCTTTAAATGTAATGCCTAAGTAATATCAAAATCGTCTTCTTGCTAATTCAGCCATCTGCCTGAAGGTAGGAATCTTTAATCATCTGAAGAGTCCTGGCATGCAGAGGTGGCACTTTTCACAAACAGCAGTTCTTTTGTTTATTTATCTGTGTACTTGATTATTGCCTGTTTCTCCCTAGGGTATGAGCTTCATGAGAACTGGGACTTCGTTTTGTTCAATGCTTTATTCCTCACATCTAGCTAGAAGTGTATGGCACATAGTAGGGACTAGTTAAATCTTTGCTGAATAAAGTTAATTTCTGTCCTTTCATTCCCTTGTACATATGCTTATTTGTGCCATCACTACACTGGGCTTGGCAGGGCTGGGTATATAGATCCAGACACAATAAAACAAGTGAGAAACCTCCAGCCTGATGAGGGAGACAGATATATAAACTGATGATTCTAAAACAGCATGAAAAAGCCAACAATAGACATAGGTACTGGGGCAGAGGTGATTGACTTCATGGAGAGATGATGAAGTTGGCACACTAAAAGAGACTTCCTAGAGGCTTCCCATTGACCTTGGGTTTTGAAGAATGAATAGAAGTTTTCCAAACAAAGTGTTGGATGTGTTCTGCTTTTTTTTTAAAGCCAGATTCCTGTCTTGTGTGAGAAGGACAGTGTGATACATATTGCATTAGTGAAACGAGCAGTGGAATTGTCTTAAAGAGTCGGACACATAAGTAGTTGAATCTCAGTCTGTCACGGTTCAACCTTGGGCAAGTCACCTATCCTCTCTGAGCCTCAGTTTCTACCCGGCAGACTGAGAATTCAGAGGAAATAGAGGCGAAATGCCTGGCACTGGCCCCAGTACCTCACAGGCCCTCAGGATGTGACAGCTCATCCTGGTAGGGTGTGATTAGAACCCCACTCTTACCCCAGTCTTTGAAGCTTTCCTGGGGCAATTCAGAGGAAGGCAGGTCTCTCTGGACCTCTTCCAAAGGGACTTAGCTAAGGACATCCTGCAAGGACCTTGTTATCAGTGGAGCCTTGTCCCCAGGGGCTCCGCAGTGAGCTCCCCTCCCCCTCCCCCACCCCTGCCCTGGGGATACTGTCCTGGCTGCCTCCCTGCCCCACCCAAGGGCACGTGCAGGCTGTTTTTACAGCTTTTCACTGAGCTGTGCTGTGAGAAAATGCCAGCTTGATCCATTTTTCCTTCCTGTTCTTCAGACACGTGCAGCCAAAAATGCTGGCTCAGCAGACTGCTTCACGTTCAGAATCTCATCATTTAAAAGACCCGCTCTCTTCAAACATAATGATAATAAAAATAACAACAATTACAGTTACCATGGATGCCAAGCTCACTCTGGGCAGGCATTTACATGCACTGTTTTGTATAAGTCTCACCAGGGCCTTGTGGCAGCTATTATTTTCTCATTTCTGATATGCGCCGTTAAGTCCAAGTTTACACGGCTATGAGTGACAGGGCTGGAAAGGGAACCTATGTTTTCAGTCTTCCAAACTCACACCTCCCCTTTCCATTTATCTGGTTTTTTTTGTTTTTTGTTTTGTTTTGTTTTTTTGCGGTACACGGGCCTCTCACTGTTGTGGCCTCTCCCGTTGCGGAGCACAGGCTCGGGACGCACAGGCTCAGCGACCATGGCTCACGGGCCCAGCCGCTCCGCAGCATGTGGGATCCTTCTGGACCGGGGCACGAACCCGTGTCCCCTGCATCGGCAGGCGGACTCTCAAACCACTGCGCCACCAGGGAAGCCCTATCTGTTTGTTTTTCATTTCTTTACTGATATTTTCGCCTTTCAAAAAGATTTGAAGCAACTAGTGGAAACACAAACAGCAAAAAAGAATAAAACCAACCAAGGAAATCAGAGCCAAGAGAATCTGAGACAGGAAAGTAAGGTGTTCCCTGCAATGGTTTGGTGCAGTGTTCTAGAGATAGCAGACAGAGATCATGTTATTCAGATCTTCTCTATCCTTTTTTTTTTTTTTTTTTTTTTGGTGGTACGTGGGCCTCTCATTGTTGTGGCCTCTCCCGTTGCGGAGCACAGACTCCGGACGCGCAGGCCCAGCAGCCATGGCTCACGGGCCCAGCCGCTCCGCGGCATGTGGGATCTTCCCGGACCGGGGCACGAACCCGTGTCCCCTGCATTGGCAGGCGGACTCTCAACCACTGCGCCACCAGGGAAGCCCCTGGATCTTCTCTATCTTTAATGATTTTTGTCTGCTTCTTCTACCAGGTACTGAGAAGTCTGTGTTAAGACCTCCCACTGTGATTTCAGATTTGTCCCTTTCTCTTTTTGGTTTTCACAGTTTTTGCTTTGTTTTAAAATTTTTGTTACTAGGTGCCTGCACATTTAGAATTATTGTGTCTCCAGTGGAATGATGCATTTTATCCTCATGATGAAGAATCTCTGGTAATGGTTCCTCCTTTAAAGTCTCCATTGCTGATAGCATAGTTTAGCCACATTTGGATGGCCTGTGTTTTTTTCCTTTTTACTCAATCAACTTTTCTGGGTCCTTATATTTAAGATGTGACTCTTGTAAACAGCACAGTGTTGTTGCTTTTTAAAATCCTAGCTTGACAATCATAGTCTTTTTTTTTCTTTTAGTTTTATGGAGATATAACTGACATACAGCATTGCATAAGTTTAAGGTGTACAGAATAACGATTTGACTTACATACCTCGTGAAATGATTACCACAATAAATTTAGTGAACATCCACCATCTCATTTAATACAAAGACATTTTAAAAAATATTTTTTCCTTGTGATGATAACTCTTAAGACTTACTGTCTTAACAACTTTCACATACACAGCGATGTTAATTATATTAATCACATTGTACATTACATCCCTAGGACTTATTTATCTTGTAACTGGAAGTTTGTACCTTTTGTCCACCTTCATCCAGTTCCTCCTTCCCCACCTCTCATCATCTTTTTAATGGAATATTTAGTTCATTACTTTAATGTGATTCCCCATATACTTGAGTATGGATGTATCATCATATTATTTATTCTCCACTTGTCCCATCTTTTCTATAGTCTTCTATCTTGACCTTTTTGCCTTCTTTTTTTTTTTTTTTTTTCACCCCTGGTGACCATTAGAGTGCCTTCTTTTTGATTAATCTTTTATTATTATTATTTAAATTTTACCCTCTGTTATCTTGTTAGTTTACATTCTTGTACTATTTTTTGAGGAGTGGTTCTTAGCATTTACAATAGGCATTCTTGACTTAATTAATGCCTAATATAAGTCAGTGCTTTTACCATTTATGGACAATAAAATTATAATCCTTTCATTTTAATTTATTTAAATCAAATTAAGTCAAATTTTACCCTCTTTGAACTTATATGTTATTGCTGTCAAATATATGATTTTATATATATTTTAAACTTCACAAGACATCATTATTATCATTATTTTATACAAACTTCATCTAGATTTACCTACGTATTTATCCCTTCCATTGCTTGTCAATCCTTCCTGCATTTCTGTGCATCTTTCTGGGATGATATTTCTTTTCCTTGGAAAAGCTCCTTTTACTATTTCTTTTAGTGCAAGTCTTCTGAAAGTAAATGCTCTGCTGTTGTTTATCTGGCAATGTCTTTAGGCTTCATTTTTAATAGATATTTTCACTGAGTATGAATGCTATGCTGACAATAATTTTCTTCCAGCATTCTCAATATGTTATTCCATTGTCTTCTGGTTTACATCATTTCAGTTTAAGTCTTAGTTTGCTTCTTTGATGGGAAAGTGTCATTTTCACTCTGCCTGAATTTATAACTTCTCATCTTTAGCTTTCATCAGTTTTATTTATATTTTTCCTTGTATTTATTCTGCTTGGGATCATAGTGATTCTGTGGTTTGACATTTTCATCAGCTTTTTAAAATATTCAGTCATTATCTCCTTAAAGATTACTCTTTTTCTCTCTCCTACCCTTGTAGGACACCAATTACATGTAGGTAAGAACTTTTCACCATATTCATGTGTGTTTTATGTTCTTTTTCTGTATTTCCATTCTTTTAATCTTCACACTTCAACCTAATATTTTCTATAAACCCATCTTTCAGGTCACTAAAACTTTCTTCAGCTATGTCTAATCTGCTATTAAAACCATCACCTATTTTCAATTTTAATTATTATATTTTTAATTTTTAGATTTTTTCACTTGACTCTCTTTCAGAGATTCTAGTTCTCTGGTGAAAATTTTCACCTTGTCATATATTTTCTTGAATATATTAGTATCAGTTTTTTAAAGACCATGTCAGATAATTCCCATATCTGGATCACCTGTGGGTCTGTTTCTTTTACATATTTTTTCTCATGGTCCTGTTATTGGTTTGCCTGATAAATTTTTATTAAATACTGGAAAAATTGTATAAAAAATTATAGAGGCTGAAGTTGATGCTGTTTTCCTCCAGAGAGGATTTTCTTTAGCTTCTGGCAGGTTGTTAAGTAGAAGTTCACTTTGATGTAATCAGAGATTGAGATAATTCAAGACTGACTTTTAATCTTTGTAAGGCCTGGCTTACTTCCAGTTCACTTTTACTCCTAGGGCATAGGTTGATATGAATCCCATCTGAAAGGCAACTCAAATTAGCGCAGGAAAAAATGTAGGATTTATTAGTTGAGCATTATTACTATGGGAAAGTAGGAGTGCATCTGATCCTCAAGAACCAGGGGGTTGAACTCTTGCTTCTCCACCTGGCATGCCTCTTTCCCTCTGCTTTCTGTCTTTACTCTCTCAGACAGCATGTGGCTGGGAACATGGTCACTAGCAACTCCCAAGAGCACATTTCCAAGATTTTCTATCGTAGAAAGACTAAGACTTGCTCTCTCTAGTCTCCAGGTCAAAAATCTCAAGAAAGAGCAATAATTGGTTCAGTTTGCGTCAATCATGACAACTAGATGGGAAGATTCCTGGGGAACACAGCCTGCTCTTCTAGAACTACAAGGCTGTGTGGAGAAAGAAATATTTCTCAAAATAATGAAGGGGGGTGAGTGGTCACAAAATTATAGATGTCTAGTGCCGCTAGGCACTCTTTGATATTTTCCAGATAGATGTGCTTCTCTTAAAGTGAAATGAAATGAATTCCCTGTCATTGATACCCTGTGAGTACTGAAGCGTTTTTCCAGGCTCCTAGGAAAAAGAAATTTCCCTGCAGTATCTCTTGTGATAACAATCATAATAATAACTGCTATCTATAAGCAGCCCAATCCTGGGTCAGGTGAGCCATTTACACAAATCTCATATGAACATCTCCCATCTGCTTTTAAAGAAGATGTAACCATACCAATTTTCCAAGAAGATCCAGATATAGAGGGACTGAAGCTTACAAAATTAGAAATAAAAATGAGGTACAAGAGTGAGTATTTATTTAGTGGAAGAAAAGCAACAACACACAATTTAAAAAGCTGACAGAGATCACAAAAGTTAGAAAATTTTACTTAATATTTTTAATTAATTAACTACCTATTACTTCTCTGTAATACACTTATTCCCCTCATTTTTTTGGCTGCATATTTGATCATCTTTATATATGACAAGGATGTAATATTATTTCCTATGGAGAGAACAGAAAGGTAATTCAGTCTTTCCTCTAGCATGGTTTGGCAAAATTTATTTTTTTTATTGAGAACTGAAACACAAAAACATACAAATTCAGGTAAGATCATATTAGCTGTTTGTAGTTCTGCTAGAGGTTTGTGCTGTACAAACAAATTCAATAAATGATATTTCTCACAGTTCCCACCAAAAGAAGAAAAAAAATAGTGAGTTTATAATTGTATATGCCACATTACTGAGCACATTTCTGAGAAGAAAGAATTTCTGTTTTAATTAGATATCTATGAAAACCAAATCTCCTGCTTACAATTTTACATGGCTAATGATTGGAAGGCTAGCTCTTGGCTCCATACATTTCAAACTTTGTTTTTCTTCTGCTACTCACATACTTCTAGTGTGAAGCACTCTAGGAAACAAGGCCTCTGGCTCCGCATCTTCGTGCCAAGACTCCTGGTCTTGGAGTTAAGAGTATTCAAGGGGAGGTAGAAGTATTTTTAGAAGCCATTCCTACCCTAAGAAGGCACCTGCACAAATATATTCTCCTAAACTCAAGGCAAATGTAGCCCAATTCATCTTTACCTTAGCCTGATCCCCAAAATGACCATGGCAGATTGTGACAGAGAGGAAATCAAGTGGAAAGAGACAGTAGTCCTTAACCAACTGTGATGGAAATATCTTACTTTTCAAATTTTACTATAACATGTGAACACATTGCCAGGGCTCCTTCCTGGGCTCAGAGGAGACCTCTGCAAGGGAGAGACTGAAACTTTAGCTTCATTAGCTCCATGGGAAATATGTCATTTCCACTCTCAGATGAGGAAACTGGGGTTGAGAGAGAAGAAATCACTTGGTCAAGGTCTTGTGGCTAATAAATGATGATGCTGGGAAATGGCAAATGTGGTCTTTGGAAAACAGTGGAGGTCTAAGGTGTGTAGGTTCCCCTCTCTCAGGCTCCTCCCCTTCCACTGGCCTGGGAGAAAGTGGGGACATGGAGATGGTAAAGAGTTTGTCAAGGTTAGACTAAGAGTGAGTGTTTTAGCAGCACCCAGAGCCCAGGGTACCTGGTTCCACCACCACAAACAACCTCTGTCTAGACATCAGCATAAACTAGTGGTCTTTGACAGAATCCAGAGGACCCCTGGAGGATCCACCGGGGCCAACGTGGAAAGTCAAAGCTCTGGAATCCAGGCCAAAGCTGTGTTTCTCATCTCTCTTCTTCCTTGGGGAGATTCTGCTGCCTCTTGTGCCAGACCTTCTTCATTTCACGACCCTGAAAAGGTGTACAGGTGCAGGATGCAAGAACCTCTCCATGTCACCTCTCTGTCACGCGGTGTGGAGCGTGTTGCAATGAAGGATGTCTCTTGTACACAGAAGACTTGGGCCTTCGTCTCTTTAAAAGCAAAAATGCAGGGAAAGGATGGAGTCAGTGGGATAACTTTCCTTCCTAAACTCTTCGTTGCATCTGTGTTTGAAAGTCGGTGCTCACACATCCCTCCCACCATGCCTGAGGGGTGAGCAAGATTCCAAGATAGAATCTGCAAGAGCGTCTTACCCCAGAATCATTGGAAACAGACAGGCGATGCACTGTGTAGTGTTAACACGCAGGAGGTTAAGTCAAGCTCTCAGGCTCTTTGATGTATTAAATACCGAGGACTTTAATGTAATAGAACTGTAAACCTCAAATCAGAGCTAATCACACTAATTTGCTGAACTCCAAAACCAAACCAAAATGTTCATTTCTTCTTAAACAAATCCAAGTTGTTTTGATCTACAAATCTACCTAACAAAAGATTTGAGGGGACTTACAAGAAATACATGCAATAAAAAAGAAATCTAAGCAGATAAAAACCAGGATCGGGGTAAAAAAATCAAACCCAGAGGGAATATTACGACATAGATATGTAAGACTTATATAGTAATTTGAGTTCCTGAGCCCCCTGGCAGCCAAAGCAATATGGAAGATACATTACATGACATGCATTATCCACAGAGAGAAATAATTTTTAAATAGCAGTTAATTGGTTTGAAACCAAACTAAATCTCAGATAGTAGGGGGAAAAATAACAAAATATTCTCTGAGTCACACTGAAAGTACTTCATTTTGTTCAAGATCTGGGTTAATACGCATAATGGTTTCAAAAACTCTAATTTCGGGCTTCCCTGGTGGCACAGTGGTTGAGAGTCCGCCTGCCGATGCAGGGGGCACGGGTTTGTGCCCCGGTCTGGGAAGATCCCACATGCCGTGGAGCGGCTGGGCCCATGAGCCATGGCCGCTGAGCCTGCGCGTCCGGAGCCTGTGCTCCGCAACGGGAGAGGCCACAACAGTGAGAGGCCCGCGTACCGAAGGAAAAAAAAAAAAAAAAAAAACTCTAATTTCTTTGTCATTTAGCTTTTATTTTCTACTGGCTCTCAAAACCTGCTTAGAGACATTACAATTCCCATTAACCCAGTGTGTCCAGATTTTCCATTTTTGCATTCTTTCTTTAAATTCTTCCAAGTTCTTGCTGTATCTGTTTTGTACTGGACCTCATTGTTTTAGCAATTAAAGAATAAAACTTGCACGTGTGTCTCCAGGGAAATGAGGATTCAAGAGGTTAAGTGTTGGCCTTGCACTGCAGAATGTGGTTCCTAAGCCCCAGAGGGCTCCCCTAAATTGTTTGGATAAACTGAGGAAATGTCAAGGGGAGTTCTGACACTGAGCATGACATTAATCTTCATAACCATTCCTCCAGATGTACACACATGTTCTGAGGATGCCGAACATCCAAGTTCGCTGTGGCAGCCTCCTCCTCTCCGGGGATGGAGGTGGTTAGATGAAGGGGGTGCGGGGCAGCTAGTCTGGTTCTCTTTCCTAAGTGTTCTTGAATCTTGAGATCTTGAGAAGGTCTGTGTGCTTGTGCTTGCAGAGAGTGTCATCTTGGTTACTTGAAATGATATTAAAAACAATGAGAAAATGTTTAGCATCTATTGTTAAATGAAAAAACAAATTATAAAACCGTATTTGCAAGTGTACAAATAGCTATATCTACGTGGAGATATAGATATATTAAGTGTTTATACACTTAAATGATAACAACATTTTATAAATATTTATTTAAAATAACACTAGTTTTCTCTGGGTGAGAGAGTTTTATTTTTACTCCTTACATTTTTCTAAGTCTCTTACAACAAACATATACTGTTTTTACAATGACAAGAAAACCCAATAGCTGTTTCTTCTCTAAGCCTTACACTTAGTCATTTTAGGATAGCCGAAGTCTCATATCTATTTGTGGCAGAAAACTCTCTGTACAAACATGATGTATCAATCTTTTTTTCCTAGTGGCCATAGTCAGGTTGTGGCCAATATTTACTTGGGGACACTTGCACTCCAGGCAAGGCATGCATTAAAGATTTTTAAATAGCCCCACTTTTCAGAGAGATTGGAATTGGGTCTCAGATTACACACTTTCTCTTATTGCTTCTGGGGGGCTCATATCAGTTTGCAAATATTGTTGAATTTAGAAAGGAGTTTTAATACCCGCTGTGTAATTTGTCCTCACCCCATCTGTCGACTGCAGAAACAAATTAGCTTCTCTCCACATGGCCTGCCACTACCCAGTTGCTTCCCCATCCCCCAGCTTCTCACGCTGAGAGCCCTTTCCAAGAATCCAGGACTTGGAAAGAAAAGCCAAATGCAGAAAAGGCAAGAACTTTTCTTGCCAAGACAATAAGCAGAGTGGGCATGTGTCTGCATCTGTGTGTGTATTATGTGTTTATGTATGTGTGTGGATGTGGATGTGTGTGTAAGCTTGTGTGTATGTGAAGTGTGTCTATGTGTCTGTGAATGCGTGTATATGTACACGTATATATGTGTGTATGTCTGTGTATGTGTGTATATATGTATATATACATACATATATGTTCATACATATATGTGTATATATGTGTGTACACATGTGTATAAGTATGTGTGCATATGTGTTTCTCTTTGCACACATGTGCATGTTTATAAATGTGTTTAAAAACATCTGTGTAGGAGTTCCCTGGTGGTGCAGTGGTTGAGAATCCACCTGCCAAAGCAGGGGACACAGGTTCGAGCCCTGGTCCGGGAAGATCCCACATGCCATGGAGCAACTAAGCCCGCAGGTCACAACTACTGAGCCCATGTGCCACAGTACTAAAGCCTGTGTGCCTAGAGCCTGTGCTCCACAATAAGAGAAGCCACCGCAATGAGAAGCACATGCACTGCAATGAAGAGTAGCCCCCGCTCACCGCAACTAGAGAAAGCCTGTGCGCAGCAACGAAGACCCAAAGCAGCCAAAAGTAAATAAATAAGATTAAAAAAAAAAAAGTATCTGTGTGTATGGAAAGTCATGCAGGTAACCAGTGTGTCCATTTCTCCAGCTCAAGGCACAAAATGAGGTCACATTTCTCTTAATGGTCAAATTATAGCATCTTCTGCTCATTGAGAAAAAGCCATTCTTTCCCAGTGGCCCTTCTGTTATGAGCAAGTGGTCCAGGGCCTTCTTGGTCCAGGAGGTAAGACCTGAGTACTATCTTCTGGAAGAGGAAATAAGGAAATCTGACCATGGCCTCAGCTGCTGCTGTCACCACATGGTGTTTCTGCAGAAACAGACAGACTCTGATGTGAAGTCCCTCTCACCCCATGTAGCATGGCAGGAGCTACCACCCACCACCCAGGAAACCAGAACTGTCCGGTTTTGTCGGCTGCATCAATCGCTTCAATAGCTCAGGCCCCTCAGTCAGACTTTCTCAGTGTGGGATGGGGACAGGAAATCCCATCCTTCCAGTGGTATGTGCCACTATGGGTCTCTGTGCCCAAGGAGGTGATGCCAGTGGCTGGGCCAGAAGGGACTGTGCCCAGAATTGGCACCCTGGCCACCTTCCTCACCCACAGTATTGTGTCCTGATTCCCAGGCCAGACCTCCTTTCTGGATGAGGAGCTTCTCATCAAAGTGTTCAACTCCCATCAGAGGCCTTCTCATAGCTTTGAACCTCAAAGGTGTCTGGGTCTCAATCACCTTTCTTTCAGAGGTCCTCTTGGCCTGTGTGCAGATTGACTCACCTCCTTCCCGTGACCCTTGAGCACAGTGGATAAGGTAGGTGGGGAAACTGAGTCCCTTAAAAAAAAAATAAAGCCCAGGCTACAAAAAAGACAAATAGTGACCCCCTACCAAAGTCCCAGCTCAACCCCAAGAGTGAGTGTCTATTTGTCTGACGTTCACATAATTAGGAAGACAATTCGAGTGCTTTTGGCTTGAACACAAAAGACTGCTTCTGCTAGCAACAGAACTGGATGACAATTTTTAAATGACAGTTTTTGCTTTAAAAAATAGTAAAATGGAATAATAAAAACAAACCTCACCCCCATAAAACTCCAGTACATGTGTAAGTGAATATCTGTCTATAATAATCCTTATCATTTAATGAGCACCACATATGTGCCAGGCATTGTGTCAAGCCCTTCAAGGGCAATGTATTCTTTTATTCTCCAAACAACGTAGTGAGCTGAAAAGTCCTCCACTGCAAATGATGAAACAGAGGCTTAAAGGGGTTAAAACAAGGTCACACGGCCAAGGCCAAGGTTTGTCCAAGGTCACACGGCCAAAAGTTGTATTATTAAATCCAGCATGCAAGCCCAAGCTATCAGACCCAAGGTCCTCATGGTGTGTGTGTGAATTTTTAAATTAATAGATTTTAATTCATAACCTTAATTTTTTTAGGACAGTTTCAGACCTACAGAGAAACTGAGCAAATAGTACAGAGACTTCTACACCACCCCCTCCCACCTGCATGGTTTCCCCTATGACACATTAGTTACAATGAACGAACCAATACCGATACATGATTAGGAACTAAAGTCCATAGTTTACTCTGATTTTTAAAGTTTTTACCTAATGTCCTTTTTCTATTCCAGGATCCCATCCAAGACACCACATAACATTTACTCACCACATCTCCTTACGTCCCTCCTGGTTGTGGCAGTTTCTCAGACTTTCTTTGTTTTTGATGACTTGACAGTTTTTGTGATTCCTGGTCAGGTATTTTGCAGGAAGCCCCTCTACTGAAATTTGTCTGATATTTTTCTCTTGATTGGACTAGAGTTGTAGGTCTTGGGGAGAGAGATCATGGAGGTAAAGTACCATTTCCATCACACCCTATCAAGAGTGCATACTATCAACATGATTTGTGACAGCTAATGTTGACCTCGACCGCATAGATGAAGTAGTATGTTGGTGTGATTTTGAGACCCAAGCAGAAGGAACTCTTGGAGGTGGAATTTGTTGGACTCTGCTCAGGATTCTACAAAACCTTCCAGCCAGGTTCATGTTGGTCCTCGGGGCAGCATTCACGCCCCTGAGTCATGGACCACCAGACACCACTCACTCCACAGGCTCCAGGCAGCAGGACCACGTCCCCTGTCTCCATCCCTGAGACTCAGGAGGATGGTCTCTGTGTGCCCCAGGTGTCCCATTACTTCCTTAATTACTACAAACATTCCAGCCTAGACACTCCAGGGTCCAAGAAGGCAGTGATGAGGTCTTGATCTATCCTTTATTCCAGGAAGCCTAAGACTGGCCACTTAAACCCAGACAGGGTGCCTGGGCTGTGGCCCAGAACTGGTTCACCTCTTTAAGGCTGCTTTTGTTACTTTGTGACAATCAGGGTATCTGATAGGCAGGTACAGGCATCTCTGACATGACTACAACCTACATATTCTGACCTAATATATACACTGGTTGGGAAAGATGAAGTCTTGAAACCAAGTGGTGCTTGGGTTTGAAGAGGTAGGGTCAGTTTCTCAGGGGTCACATGCTGGCAGTCAGTGGACCCTCAGGTCACATCCAGCCCATAAGCAGGGTGTTGTTAATTTTTAAAATTAATACACTTTACTTTTTAGAGCAATTTTAGATTTCACAACAAAATTGAGCAAAAGGTACAGAGAGTGCGCTTCCCGGGTGGCGCAGTGGTTGAGAGTCCGCCTGCCGATGCAGGGGACGCGGGTTCGTGCCCCGATCCGGGAAGATCCCACATGCCATGGAGCGGCTGGGCCCGTGAGCCATGGCCGCTGATCCTGCGCGTCCGGAGCCTGTGCTCCGCAATGGAAGAGGCCGCAGCAGTGGGAGGCCCGCGTATCGCAAAAAAAAAAAAAAAAAAAAGGTACAGAGAGTTCCCATACAGCCTCCGCGCCCCCCACGCATAACCTCCTCCACTATTGACATCACCCACCAGAGTGGGACATTTGTTACAATCAATGAATCTGCACAGACGCACCATTATCGCCTGGAGTCCATAGTTTACATTAGGTTCACTCTTGGTGTTGTACGTTCTATGGGTTTGGACAAATGTATAATGACATGTATCTACCATCATAGTATCACACAGAGTAGTTTCACTGCCCTAAAACTCCTTTGTTCTCTACCTGTTCATCCTCCCCTCCTTCCAAACCCTGGCAACCACTGATTTTTTACGGTCTCCATCGTTTTGCCTTTTCCAGGTTGTCATATAGTTGTAATCATACAGTATGTAGGCTTTTCAGATTGATTTCTCTCAGAAAATGTATTTAAGTTTCCTCCATTTCCTTTCGTGGCTTGGTAGCTCCTTTCTTTTCAGCTCTGAATAATATTCCATTGTCTGGATGTACCAGAGTTTACCCATTCACCTGCCAAAAGACATCCTGCTTGTTTCCAAGTTTTGGCAATTATGAATAAAACTGCTATACACATTCACGTGCAGTGTTTTTGTGGGGATGTACATCTTGACATCATTTGGGTAAATACCAAGGAGCACGATTCCTGGATTGTATGCGAAGAGTATGTTTAGGTTTATAAGAAACTGCCAAACTCTCTTCCAAAGTGGCTGTACCATATTGCATTCCCACCAGCAACGTATGAGAGTTCCTGCTGTCGTATTAGTATGATGTGACCACACCTCCTGGCCCTGCTCTTTGGTGTGACCCACACAAGGTCCATTCCACTTGTTCCCCATGAATTTGAAATTTGGAACTGAACTGGTAGCTGTTGGGGCTGCAGAGAATGGCAGCTACTGGAGCAGAGGCACATAAAAGGTGACGCTAGGAGGAGAAGGTTCTGTGAACTCCAAACATTGAAGGCCTCCCTTCCTGTAACTCATTACGTCATGCCTCTTTGAATTCCATGAGACCTCTTGAGTATCCGTCCCAATTAAAAAAAAAATTCACTCACTCACCTTACTATCAAATTGTCTGTGAACCAGACTCACAGGTATAGGAATCAAGATGAAACATGCCAAGATAACTAGGAGACCAAAAGAACGACACAGAAATCATGTTCTTGTAGCCACTCTGTTACGTCTGAGCAGCCCCCTCTCTTCTTTTTTCAGCTTCTCTGGGAACTTTCTACTTAGAGCTGCAAAGGGGTGAGGCTGGAAATCTGTGAGCCCTGATATTGATCGTGGCCACATTTTCTCAGTGGAAATAAGTCACCTCTGAGAAGGAGAGAAGGAACCAACAGACAAAGACAAGAGGGGTAGAGAAAGATTCCTAGCAGTGCCTGAGGCTATCCCTGCGTTTGGTGATAGGTGACAATAAGGTCCCCGTTGACCTGAGCTAAGCTAAATTTGGTTACTTGGCCCCCAAACCTTCTGACCTAGGCAGACATTTCTAGCAAGGATGATCCTGAGGACAGGATGTCTCTTCCAATCATGGGCCTTGGCACAGAGTAGGCCCTCAATAAATGTTTGTTGAATGACTAGATGCGTGAGCAGAATTCAACTGGAAGCCTCCTGCTCTTGGGGATTGGCACCATTGGACAGACTGGGCTTAGGAGGACCAGCAAAGAATGGACAGAGAAGATGATGGACTTTGGAAAACTTCCTCATCCCACAATTAGAGAAGACCCCAACTGGCAGCCCTGCCCATCACAGTCACAGTGGGCAGAAACAGAGATGGCCATTGTGGGGTGCTATAGAGGCAATCCTTGGGGGCAGTCATGGTGGGACTTGCCTTTGCATCACCGTGCTTGTCCAGCACCTGGCACAGTGCCCAGTACATAGTGAGTACTCACTATATAGTAATGAGGGCAAGAATAAGTGAGTGGGCATCCATGAATGTAGCCCCCTCTGCATGCTGAGCATGGCCTCCCCCACAAGGGAGGGAAACGACCCAATCTTCACCCTCTAGTTGAGGACAGCAAACTAAGGCACATTAACTGTAAAGTAAGAATTAAGGGTTAAGCTGCATTGGCTAAAGACACAATGAGAGACTGACATCCCTTCAACAGATACTGAGAGAGGACCTTTTTTGTGGGTCTGCAGCTAGGCACTGGGAATTCAGATGTAAGATACTGCCCTTGTGATTATGGTCTGAGCAGGAGAGTTCCATAAAAACACTCATACAGTCATTTGTTCATTTATTCAAGAAATCTCACCAAACTCCTGCTACTTGTTTTCTTTTTTCTTTTTTTTTTTTTGCGGTACGCGGGCCTCTCACTGTTGTGGCCTCTCCTGTTGCAGAGCACAGGCTCCAGACGCGCAGGCTCAGCGGCCATGGCTCACGGGCCCAGCCGCTCCGCGGCATGTGGGGTCTTCCCAGACGGGGGCACGAACCCGTGTCCCCTGCATCGGCAGGCGGACTCTCAACCACTGCGCCACCAGGGAAGCCCAAACTCCTGCTACTTGTAAGGGAGGATGCCAGAGGCATGGTGTGGTGCTAAGGTGGCTCCATCTTCTTAAAATCTCGGGGAAATCCTTCTTCTTCTCTGGGCCTTAGTTTCTCCATCTGTAAAAGTCAGGTAACAAGACCAAATCATCCAAGAGCCCTTCCATTTATGACAACTAAGACAGATCCCCATGGGTGGAGTTGAAACCTGGTCCTCAATTTCCTCACCTGTGAAATGGGTTTATAGCAAACAGCACCTATTTCACGGAATTCTTATGAGAATTAAATGAAAGAATAGATGTAAATTTCTCAGGACCATCCCTGGCACCCAGTCAATGTTCTCTACCCAAGAGCCTCAGTCAGTATTATTACTATTATTAATCTGGCACCTGCCTTGTGCCCTCCATGTGCCCAGCACTGAGCTAGGCATAGTGGAGGGGAGCATGAAAGACCCTCCAGGGCCCACCCTCTAGGAATCTTCAGTGGAGTGGGTGGAAGGAAGGAATTCAAATCCAGAGTAGGAAGTAAGTCTGGGAGCCTGTTGGGGGACAGAGCCACACAGGAGAAAGGAGGAACAGAAGAGAGGGAAACCCTGGATGGGAGGGCAGCGGGTGGGGGGATCCAAGGATGCCTCCGGGTGGGGGAGAGGCTGGGCCAGCATCCTTCTCTTCCAGGAGCCCATGGTTGCTGGGTCTGGGCTGGGGGTGCCGAAAGGTGGCCTTGTGGGTAAGTCCTTCCAGCTGCGGACAGGTAATCCCTGGCCTTCAAGCAGGAGAGATGATACCCCCCGAGGGCCAGGCCTGGTCCCGCTCAGGATGCTTCCCCTGCGAAAATGCTCAGCAGCCCTGGCGTTTAGGAGTGCTTAGGTCCAGTATGAATCATTCCTTTCTGAACTTGTCTAAATGTGTTTATAAAATAAAGCTGCGGCCCAGGGCTGCTCCAGGCAGAGTGGGAAGGTAATATGTTTTTAATTGGAGAGATTGGGGGAAGGAGGCAGCGGGCCAGGGTGAGCTCACCCCGCATGCATGCGGCTGGGCGGGGAACAATGTACGTTCACATTCCTGGACTACAACGGACCCAGCTCGGTGGGCAGTCCTCGGCCGCATCTCAGCCATCGCGCACGCAGCAGTACGAGGTTAGCCAGGAGCCTGCAGCCGGCCTGGGGCGGGGGAGCCAGAAACCCTGGGTGTGATGTCAGCGTAGGTCCGAGCAGGGGTCTCAGACTCCAACGCACTGGGGAGCCAGGCTGGAGCCGGCGACCTGCGCACACTCCGTACAGACCTGGTGGATTGGAGGTGCCGTGGCCCTTGTGAAGGGGCGAGTCACCACTCAACTCGCCCTCCCCCATCACCAGATCTAAGGATTTCTCAAGAGAAACCAAAAATCATATGTGGATGTGAAATCTCATTTTCAATGTTAGCTTTATTTGATTTTATCCCATTTTCTTACTTTGGCTGCGTGGGCCAAATAAAACAGATGTGTAGACCATATTCGGCCCTGCAGCTGCTCCGTGAAACCCCTCTTTGAGACTGTGGTGTGAACCTCACTTTGGCATTTACTGGCCATCATGACTTTAGGAAAGTTTCTTAGCTTCTCTGAGCTTTGGTTTCCTCCACTAGAAAATCTGGTACTTTAATACTAGTTTTCCCAACTTTTCAAATCGTTTCCAAGTGGAGGGTAAGAAGGAAGGGGGGAGGGGAGGTAATATTCATTGGGTATCTGCTAGCATGGTGCTAAGTGATTTACATGTTTGTATTGTTTTCTTTTTTCAGTCATCACCATGATTCTCTAAGCTAGATATTATTCCCATTCTCCAGATGAGGAAACAGAAGCGTGAAGCGCTGAAACTGGAAGTTTAACCAGTATTTCTGACTTTAAGAACTTGAAATCATCCTCCAAATTTAACAAACACTTATCATGATAAGAATGGAGAAATTGAGTCAAGAGTTAACATTGCACAGCCGTGCCTAGTAAAAGCACCAACTATTTTGGATCCTAGCTCAGTAATAAAGATTCACCTATTCAATAGTAACAGTTTTTTTTACAAAGTGAAATAGGCAGAGCCGTCAAGGATATAATGAAGGGAGTACTTCCCTACAGTTGCTCCAGCTATGAACCTTCCAAAGGAAGGTATGGCAATATGTATGAAAAGATTCATACTCTCTAAAAGATTTACACTCTTTCACCAGTAATTCATCTTGGAGGACCCAACCCTAAAGAAATAAAAGAGCCGTGGGCAAAGATTTTCAAAAAAGGATTCACAACAAATCAAATGTTCATCATCAGTGAAATAGTTAAGTAAGTTATATAATACCCATCCCAAGGAATATTATGTAGACTTGAAAGAAAAATGTTTATGGAGAATGTGCAATAACATGAGAAAATGCTTATGATATGACGTTAAGAAAATAGAATGCAGAATTAGGTAAATTATATATATATATATATATATATATATATATATATATATATATACATATATATACTATACCCAAAGAAATGCAAAGAAAAAAGACAGGAAGGAAATTCATCCCAATGTCAGTTCTCTGGGTGGTGGGATTTTAATTGAATTGTCTTCTCTCTTTTCTTGAAATTTTTAGATTTTCTCTAATGAACATATTGCATTTTATATTTAGAAATGTATATAGTTGCAGGATGGAATGGCCCTCATCTCATCCAGTCTGGGAAGTGGATAGGTCTGGAGCCAGGTATCACATTTATTTTAAAAATAAAAGCCCAGAAAGAAACTCGAGAGAGAGAAATACCACAACGTAAAGTGGTTATTACTGGCTGATAGGATTACGGGTGATTTTTTCCCCTACTTCTTTATACCTCTATATGTTTTTCAAACTTTCTTGCATTGAGATTTCTTTGAAATTGGCAATCAAAGAGACAAACCATAAAACACTCCCTTGCATTGACGACTGTTCCAAGCAGGGAGATATTCTTGGCAGGAGGGCTGTACCAGAATCCTGAATTGCTCTATCTCCATTCTGGGCTTTGTACCTGTACCCACAGCTGCTACCACCACCAATCCTGAAGGTTTTAAACCCATTAAGTATCCATTTAGACCTAAAGAAACATGAAATTGGGGATTCTTTTGTAGCTTACAGAGGAATGGCTTGGCTCAGTCTGTTCTTGAAACCTGTTTCCTATCACACTGCCAAGTGAAAATGGCCTAGTGTGGATTATATTTAATTGAGGTGAACACGCCTATAATCAGGACACTGCTGACCAATGGGGTACATTTCTCTGACACTGCCCAGAGATCTGAACTGGGTCCTTGCTTCCTATATCCACCTTCAGGGAACTCATCATTCTTCTGGCTTGGAAGGCCACATAAAGTATCCTTGCTAAGAGTGAAGGCCGTCCCATTCTCTCGTCAGAGCTGCCTCGGGTCCCTTGTGGGAGTTACCACCCATGTTCTCTGAGATTCCCCAGGCTTTATAGTCCGGAAGACCTGGAATTGAATCCTGTGTGGACTTGAACTGGTTGTTGCACTTCCCTCAGGCTTCTTTCTACATCTGCAGATAGGAATATAGCACCAATTTGACCCAGTTGTTCAGAGGCTCAAACTAAGACACCTTGTTACATAATGCTTTGAACACAGAGCCTTTGACTAGCCTGCTTTCAAACAAGCATTTTGGCGAATTTCAACATGTCACCAAATTCTCATAATTGTGTTCTCCTCATAGGACCGCTGTGGGAATGACCTGGGAGAAGGCAGAGATAGCTCTTAACTCGGGCCCAGGCATGTGGCACACCTGGATTCCATTTTACATGGTCCTCAGCATGGGTAGCTCTCTGAAACACGGGTTATAACCATCAGTTCCATTTTACAGGATGCTGAAGCCTAGGGAGGTGATGTGACAAAAGCCGGCAGGCCTCTCAGTGGGGATTTTGTGTTGGTTCCTGCTTTCCCACCTCCTTTCTGTTCAGCCCTCCGTTCTTTCTCTTCACTGAGGATTCTTCCAGGTTCACAAAAACTAAAATCTTTCTAAAACAGGAACACAAAATAAATCAGAATCCCTGGTCTGGGCCACATTACCTCATTTATTTAGACTCGAGTTAGTTCTTGATGAGTGTGCCTAGAGCCAGTCTTTCTAAAAGCCAGATAATGTAAATTTCATATTTACCAAGATAGCAATTGTTCTTTGTCAGTGGAATGGTGCCAGCCTCTTTGGGGAGTTTCTAGATCCTCTTTAGCATCTTCTTCTACTTTTGGAAATCTTCAGTGTCTCAAGATCTTTTTTGTTTTGTTTTGTTTTGTTTAAAACTTATCACCTACGGTCATTCTACCTTAATTTCAAGAAAACAAGCACATTTTAAGTTGTTAACTAGAAGGCTAGGTCATGGGCTTCCCTGGTGGCGCAGTGGTTGAGAGTCCGCCTGCCGATGCAGGGGACACGGGTTCGTACCCCGGTCCGGGAAGATCCCACATGTCGCGGAGCGGCTGGGCCCGTGAGCCATGGCCGCTGGGCCTGTGCGTCCGGAGCCTGTGCTCTGCAACGGGAGAGGCCACAACAGTGAGAGGCCTGCGTACCGCAAAAAAAAAAAAGAAGGCCAGTTCATGAATAGCCAGAGGAAGTGAAGAAAAAAATGGCAGTCACCCTAGTGTGTGACCTTGGGCAAGGTACTTAAGCCTCAGTTTTCCTCATCTATAAAATAGGGATAATAATTTCTATTTTATGGGGATGTTGATGACTCACTTCAGTGCCATAAGTTGTGAAAAGCACAGAGAACTCTACTATACAGTAAATGTTCAATTATGCACAACAACAGTTATCTCTTTAACTAGGGAAAAATGACCACAGCCTTACCCACCTTCCTGTAACTTATGGAATCTCTGCTTCTGTTTGGCCTGGAGAAGAGACGAGCAGCTCAGGATGGGAGAGAAGGGAACTTGGACGTGTAAATGAGGCCCCCTCCTCTTGCAAATTAGAAACCTTTCATATCATACCATACACTGAAATGCATTCCAGATGCACCGAAGAATTGAATATTAAAAAAAAAAAATCAAACCATAGAGGGGGAAAGGCTTGAATATTTATCAGACCTCTGGGGAGAAAAAGCTGGTTAAACTCAGAAGCATCAGAAAAGATCACAAAGAAAGAGATGGACAGAATTGACTGCAGAAAAATTTAGCACATCTGTACATAAAAAAAGGATAGGAAAATGTATGCAGCCAAAATGCCTGGCAAAGGCATCATATCTCTATTATATAAAGAACTTGTACTATATGTATGTATATATGTATGGAGAGAGATGAGGAAGTTATCCAGACCCTACTAGACAAATGAGCAAAGAATTCAAATAAATAATTCACAAATGAAGAAGTATATTTGGAGATAAAAGGGAGAAACCAATCTCATTGGCAATCCAATAAATTCGTTAACACTTTTCTACCATCAGAGAGCACTGTTTTTTAAAATCATAATACCTAGTGTTAAAGAGGGTGAAGTGAAATCAGTACACTTATACAAAAATAGGAATGTAAATCAGTCTAAACCTTTTGAAAAAAAATTTATAGCATCACGTGCTGTAAAAAAAATATCTAATGTTTGGGGAAAACTGGAGAAAAATAAAACTGGACCTCCACCTTAAACTATGTACAAAGGTGGATTCCCAGTGGATTAAACACCTACCCATGAAAGGTAAAAGTATAAAGCTAATTACAGATAATGTAGAAGATAGTCTCACTCTGACACTTATTAGCTACATGGCCTTGGGCAGGACATTTCACCCCTTTGAGTCTCAGTTTTCTCTTCTGTAAAATTGGGGATTTAATACTCACCTTACAAGGTAATGCATGTAAAGTACCTGGCACAGGTAGGTGTCTTTGACAAAAGTAGCTGATTATTCCTTTTCTCCTGGGTACACAGCTAGATCCTCTTGCCTGGCCTCTCTTGTGTTGCTATGTCCATGTGAGTGAGTTCTGGCCACTAGAAGGTGAGTAAAAATGATGAGTGCACTTCTAGGCCTCCCAGGCATAATTCCATATTCTCTTCCCCATCCACTGGGTGAATAGAGAGGATCTGGGGCCATAGGTCCTCTATGGAGGATGTACAACAAGATGGAAGGAGCCTGGATCCCTGAATCACCACCTGGAAGACTGCTTGGCCAAGAACTGCTGATGAGACTTTATGTGCATAAGGTATAAACTTCTATTGGGTTAAGTCACTGCAATTTGGAGACTTTCTACTATCGCAGCTAGCAATACCTATCCTAGACAACACAGGGCCCAATAATTATCATGCAGTTTGACCAACAGATTTCATTTCTGGGAATCTAATGGTCTAGGTTCATTAAATCTGGTTCCCGGTATAGCTCCTGGTAGGCAGCAGTGGGGTTTCTTAATCCAGTCACTAATCAAAAGTGCACACTGGAGGATTTCCAGAGAAGTGGCTAATAGAAAAATCAATTCTGTTGGTTGACTTAAGGTTTTGTTCTAAATTGTTTCAGTTGGGTTTTTGTACTCTGAGGTTGGGATGGGCTAGAGTGTTTTGACTAGACTAGACTAGAGCTCAAAAAATATTCAAAGGGTAAGCCAAACTAAAAGTAGAAAAGGGAAAAATATGGAAGTAATCAGATTGTCTATATCAGCTGATAATAGTCTGTACCCGGGCACACAGCCAAAAAACATTAACCCTGGGCAGCCGCTCATACTCTCTAGGTGATCTGCTAAGACAGAGACCTAGCCCGGGGGAGGGCACAGCTCCAGGGGCTGTGAGATGCAGATAATTCCTCTGACCATGTGCCTCCAGCCTCAATTCCCAAGCTAAAACATGGCGCTTAAGGGAACACCGAGGTGTGTGTGTGTGTGTGTGTGTGTGTGTGTGTGTGTGTGTGTGTGTGTCCAACCATCTCACCAAGGAGACCACTTTAAATGTGGGAAAATCTTTATGCAAAAGAATATTTAGGACAGTATTATTTACATAGTGAAAAACTTCCAAAGCAACTGAAAGGCCTATGGCAGTCGCCTTACCCAATAGCCATTCTGGCTTCTTCCTTAGAAAACAGTATCCCAATTGTGCTCTGGCTCCAAAAATTGAGTCAGGATTGTTCTAAGCCAGTCTTGGTTCTTCCATTTCTTCTTGTCAGTGATTAATCTAGGATGGGACATATGATTCTGGCCAATGAGTTGTAAGGGAAACCTTGCTAGGGGCTTTTCAGAAAGACAAATGACAGAGGCACTCAGGAAAATGGCCTGTCCTCCCACACCAGCACTTGCACTTTGGACCCTGCTGATGAAGATGTGATTCCTGGAGATGCTGTGCCTTCTTCTGATGTGGCTTTTATCACTCTGATTTCATGGTCTGCCTCTGCTAGTCTCCTTGTCTGTGAGCTCCTTGAGGTCAGGGACCTCTCCTGGTTCATTTCTGAGCCCCCAGTGGCTGGCGTAGGGTCTGACACCACGTGGGTGAGTTGATGGGTCAGTTGGATGAATCAATCAATAAATGCATAAATGGAGAGCCAACATGTTCGGTATCCAACGTCATGAAAAACAAGGAAAGACTGGGGAGCTTCTGTAGACTGGAGGAGACCAAGGCAATATGAAGACAAACGCAATGTGGTCTCCTGGATGGGAAACTGGAACAGAAAGAGGACATTAGGGAAAAAACTAGCAAAATTCAAATAAAGTAGATGCACTGTGCATAGCTTAGTTTATAGGGCATATCAGTGTTCTTAGTTTAGACAAATGTTATGTAAGATGTTAGCATTAGGGGAAGCTGGGTAGAGGGCTTTTACTATCTTTATAGCTCTTTTGTAAATCCAAAGTTATTTCAAACTAAAAACCTAAATGCATAAACGCTGAGGAAGGACAGAAGCTAGGATTATCCAGGGATTTACTAAGTTGGTGAATAAACTAGGACTTGAAAGAGAAGATAGAGAAACTTGGGATCAGGGACCCAAAGGGAACAAATGTCTTATTGGGGCCCAGTGGAAGGAAAGAACCAGTTTTGCTCAATTTTGGCAAAGCCCTCTTGCCTCATCATCTGTGAAATGGGTGAACACCTACATGTCAGATGGGGCCTTGCTAGCACTGCAGGTCTAGCTAGGATTGCCTAAAACCCCCAGTTCCAATGGCCTGGAGCAGTTTAGAACTTTCTGAGATTTCTGCAAATTTTCAGATCTTTAAAGTCTCATCATCTGCCCCCTGTTGGCTCCTGCACTATGTGTGTGGTCTGAGAGCATCATTCACTGGATTTACCACACACATACCCCACTGGCGAGTTTAGGGGAGTAACTGAATGTTTCGGAGTCACAGAGCAGAGAGACACCCAACACAGCAGAACCTTCCCTTCTCTTGCTGACTCAACTCCTCACCCTCCTCCTCTCCTGTCCCCTTACCTCCTCCCCCCACCCCAGGGGCTGTCTCTGTGGTGGGCAACCAAACTCTTCTCTAGGAGGTCCTGCGCCCCCAGGACCCTCAGCATCCTGCGATTCAGTCCATGTTAAAACACAGTTCCTTTTTTAGGAGGAATTTTGACACCAGCTATTAAAATACAATCTGCTTTAGCTCCTTGGTGAATCTAAAGCCAGGGCTGTCTCCTCTTGGACTCATTACAGCTGTGGCTTTGATCCACTGTGTCTAGACAACCTTGTGGGTCAGAATCAGTTGGTAGAAAACTGGCAAGGTAATTATTTGCTAAGGACAAAGCACTGATATTTCAAATGACTTGGGTTAAAATCAGATGACTTAGAGTCTATCCAAGGTTAGTCCTATGACAATGTCATCCTTCCTCATTTGCATGCTAATGTGCTCTCTTAAGTGGGAGGGAAAGGGATAAAATGTGGGAGTGGCCCATGGGAATTGTGCACAGGAGAACACCACGTGTGTGTGACAACCTCGGCAGGTGTGCGTCAAGAGAAAAATAGGTTGAGAACTGCTGGGTCAGAGGATCTAGCGAGGTCTTTACAAACTGCAAAATAAGCAAAGTTAATGACTGAGGTTCACTTCTGCCCCGGAAGAGGTGAGCTGGCCCAGTCCAAGCCACTGTCATTTTACAGCTGGGGAAATCGAGGCCTCCTTAGGAAGGAAGTGACATGCCATGAGCTAATGACAACCTGGGGTCCCAGAGCTGCCCCCCAGCACCTTGCAGCCTCTCTTTATACCTAGAGACATTCAGATGAAAATGGGATGACCATGGGGAGAGATCAGTGGCTGGCCACACAACCCTCTGTTTTCCCCCCAAATTTCTAAGAATGCTGGGAGAGGAGTACTGTCCTTGGCCACCCAAGGACAGCATTGCTCTATCACACTTTTGATTTCTTTTCTCACTGGAGTGCATATTGTTTGACAATTTTAGGGATCATTAGGACCAAACACGTGGAGTCAGCTAAGTTCCAAGCAGGAAAGGATGCCGCATATAGGGAACGGTTGGGCTGTCTGCCCTGTAGCATCTACTGCCTGGCCTTGGCCAAGTGAGTGGACCTGAGTAGGCCTGGCTTTCCTCCTCTATAAACCTGGGACTTGACGTGAAGAGTCCCAGGTTTACAGAGGACTGATGTGAAAAGTGAGTGTCCCTGGCTCACAGTAGGTGCTTCCTTAGACTTTCCACTCTCTGCCCCAGCCCAGAGAACATGACTGTGCTGTTCATGAGACGGGAACGTTTCTGCACCTTATTCTTCCTTCCACAGGTGTATAGGCTGCTCTTCTTCTCCCCACAAATCCTGTAAGAGGTGAAGGCACCACAGGCCTTCTGTGCCCGGCACAAGTGTCCAGAGTGGCGAGGAAGGGCACATGAATGAATTGGAATCTTTCTTTTGTGAGAGACAGAGGGCCACTTTGGACGACTGTATTCACCTCTTCAAGCACATCCCTTCTCCCCCAACCCAACATTTTAACACCGTGCCTTGCAATCCATTGGCAGTTCATTGGTATGTTAAGTAATGGTGTAGCTTATAATCAATGCCATTTTAGACTCTGTGAAACATGGTACCTGAGGCAACTCAGGGAACGCCTTAGGTCCTGTAACTAAGCCATGGAAAGGAGCAATCATCATGAGACACGAGAGACTTGAGGATCTGGGGGTCCATTCTTTCTCTCCGTCTCCTTCTCTGCCTTCCTCCTCTTCCCCTCTCACTCCCCAGCCCATTCCCCATTCCTCTCTTCTCTGTGCCCTCTCTCCCTCTCACCTCCACTTCTCCAGGTTATCTTGGCGTTTTCCCCTCGGGTCAGCTCCCCCATAAAGCTGGAAGCGTGGCCCAGGCATCTCCAGGCTTAGAGAAAAGACAGCTCTTCCCCATCATCTCTTGTAAGAAAAACCACAGCAAGGGGCCCTGACTGGGTCACATGCCCATCTGTGGACCAATCACTTCTGAGCCTTGGCCACGTTCCCCCTCACACTATGGCTGGGAAAGTGGGATCCTATGAGTGCCAGCCTCCATCAGACCCACATGGATGAAACTGGGATTGAGGGCTATTCTTCTGGGCAGAGCACACAAGAGAAGCCTACTATCTTGAGGCCTAAATTCATGTGTTCTATGGCAACCAGGAGCCTCGTTCCAAGAGCTCCTGGTACTTTCCCGTTTTGTTCCTCACCCAGTCAAGGTAATGTAGTCACTTATCATTAACGTTATGGATCACTATGGCCCCCATGTAGACTATACACTTATGTAGGACAAGCACATGTTCCTCCATTTATTTTGAGACGGAGGTCTCCTGATGCAATAGGCAGTCACTAAATCATTCCAGAAATTACTAATACTGCAGTTAATATTTACTGAGCACTTACAATGGGTCAGGCACAGTTCAAGTATATTGCTTGTATTTTGCCATTTAACCCTCAAACCCACCCAATGAGGTAGATGCTGTCGTTATTCCCATTTTACAGGTGAGGCAACTGAGGCACGGGGAAGTTGAGTAACTTGCACAGTTAGTGGGGGAGATTGAATTCAGAGGTAAACAGCCGGACTCCAGCATCCATGCTCCCCACCACCACAGTGGCCTAGTGGGGCAGGGCTGAGTCTGTCCATTGAGTCCCACTGAGCTGAAGCCCCTGCAGGCCCATCCTGAACTCAAGCTCCTATTATCCTCCAAATGGCCAGCCTGGGTGCCAGGACAGTAGGGGTTCGAATCCTCATGGATTTTATTTTAATCCTTGATAATAGTAGTTACCGTTTGTTGGCACTGGCTTAAGAGCTTAAATTATGATCTCATTTTTCTTCTAAACAACTCATTTTGCAGATGAGGAAACAGAGGTTCAGAGAGGGTAAGTAATTTACCTAGAGACACACAGCTCAGAAAGTAGGGAGTCAAGGTTGTAACCCAGGACTACCTGACTCCAGCACCTGAGCTCTAACCAGGCACTTCTCCCCAGAGTGAGGAACCCCCAGTCTGAGTCTGGAGTGAGGGTGTGGGCTCTGGTCAGAAGGAGAGCCTTTGGGAAGGTAGACTCTCCTCTGCCCACATTCCTGTGCCCATTCCCACCCTGAGAACTGCTGTGGCCTCAGGGGAAGGCTGAGAGGAGCGGCCCATTTCCTCCCATGCTCTTAAACCTAATCCAGCCCGAGTCTCCAAGTGTCCAGGAACAATGCTGCCACCACCTAGGGAAACTCTTGGGATGCTTGTGTGGGAACTGTTCCCGCCTCTGGACTGCATCACTGTCAAGATGGTCTGTGATTTTCAGAGGACTGCCTTCACTGGGCCAATACGTAATAGTAATCATAACTACCACTTAAGAAATGCTTCATACAGGCCAGTCACTGAGCCAAGGGCAGTGGAAATTCCCTCACTCATTCTTTCTAATGACCCTTTATAATGAATGTTCAGTGAGTTGAGGCTCAAGGAAGGAGAGTGGTCGAGGCTGCATAGTTAGCAGGTGGCAGAGCCGGAACTTGAACCCGAGTCTGATTGACTTCAAAGTCCATGACTTCAATGCCAAGTTTATGCTGCTTCTTAGCCTGTGCCAAGACAACAGAGATCAAGAAGGTACAGTCCTTGTTCCCAAGAAGCTCAGCCTCCAGGAGCAGGGAAACACGAACGCACCCAAGTTGCAGTCGGGTGAGGATAGGAATAATGGATGCATGTGCCGGTCCTGAGGTCGCACAGGGAAGGAAGGTGTCATCCTGGATGATGTATAATTCACGATTCACGACAAGTGACAGGAGTCCAACTCAAATGGGTGGTGGTGGGGCAGAGAGTAGTTGGCTCATATTTTAGAAAAGTTCATGGAGTGGCTTCAAGCATGGCTTGATCCAGGAACTAAAGAAGGCTAACAAGAGTCTCTCTCCAGCTTCAGGCTGTGCTTTTGGCCTTGTTGACTTTAGTTTTAAGAAGGCTCTGCTCCCTGAAAGGCAAGATATCCACCGAAGGCACCTGGTCAACACTTTGCGAAGTCAAGGTGGTTAGTAGCCCTAAGGAGGGTCCCTGTTTACTTTTCATTTCAGCCAAATACCCAGAATGGAGGGTCTTTGAGTTTCCTGGGGTGATAAGCCACTCCCTTCTGTGGTCAGAGGTAGAACCACTGCTCAGCTATTGGCCAGATCTGGGTCACCTGCTCACTCCTGAAATTAAAGGAGAGAGCCAGCCCCCAGCACACCGCGGTGCTGGCACTGGTGAAGGGGCAGCGGGGGCTGAGTGGCAGACAGGCGGTGCCCACCCAAGGTCGGTCAGGCCAGGGAGGTTTACGGAGGAGAACCCCTGCAGGGAGCTTGGTCCTGAGGGACAGACAGAAGCTCCCTGAACAGAGCTGGGACTGGGAGGAGAAGGGCGTCTCCCTCCAGCGAAGCAGCCTGTGGCCGGCCACGAATGTGTGAACTAATAGTCTGGCAGAGCTGGAGGCCAGAGCGTACATGGGAGAGGAGTGTGACATGAGACTGCAGGGGGACAGGCCAGGGCCTGTGGGCCTGGGGGCCATGCTCGGGAGCTGGAACTTGCTACTGCAGACACCCCGGGGGGGTAGGGCCTGATGAGCAAGGGCAAGGGCTCTGGGCTGGACCTCCTGCCCTGCCCCTCCCTCTCTGTGCAACTGATTCTCAGCCTCCCCTTCTGTAAACTGGGGAGGATACAACGCAGCCTTTGCAGAACTGAAGTGAGGGCAAAATGAGGCAAATCCACGGTGAGCTCAGAAGCAGTACATAGG
The DNA here is from genome assembly GCF_949752795.1 of Hyperoodon ampullatus. Taxonomy (NCBI): domain Eukaryota; kingdom Metazoa; phylum Chordata; class Mammalia; order Artiodactyla; family Ziphiidae; genus Hyperoodon; species Hyperoodon ampullatus. The sequence continues at coordinate 15,862,417 of NC_136917.1, forward strand.
AAGTGCTCAGAAACACAAACCATTACCGTGGACAGATTTTAAGCATCAGAGGGACATGCTCTGATCTACGCTCTAGAAAGCTCTCCCTGGGATAAGGTGGAGGATGGAGGCCAGGAGACCAGTGGGAAGAGGCAAATGTGATGCTTCAGGTCCTGGTGAGAGACCGAGAACGGCTGCAGGGAGACGGAGAACACAGGGCTGACGGGAGAGAACTGACGGAGAGAAAATTCCACTGCACTTGGCAAAGGATGCGATGTGGGGAGAGGGAAGAATGCAGGATAAAAATAAACAGGAAGACAAAAATCTATCCTTGACCTTGGATCCCTTAACTTTTCACTTTTGAACAAATAAATCGTCTCACATAAAATTCGACCATTTTCCCTAGGCGTTTTTTTTTTTTTTTTTTCTACTTCTTTAAGTATCTCAGAAATATACCTCTGGATGATTTGATTCCCAGTTTTGGAATCTTAGAGCTTTGTGTTTAACCTGAATGTGCTTTGAATGTCCAACCTGCTCCCACTTGCTTCACCTGAGAAGTTTGCCCCGTTTTCTAGGCCATGAACTTGGGCTTGTTTGTGTGAATTTGCAAGCAATTTTACTCACCAGGATGAATCTAAATCTAAATAAGTTTCCGGGACTCAACTTCTAATGAATCCTCACCAAAAATAAATGAAAAAGAGGAGGAAGAGAAAGAGGAGGAGGATGGGGAGGTGAAGGAAAAGGAGGTGGGGGGAGAAAAAGAAAGAGCAGCAGCCACTGAGAATTCAAAAGAAAACAGAAACAACCAGAAAAGCCCCTCAGCCACTTCACAAAATCTTTCACAAGAGCCATTTGATGTCTAACTGTTAATAGGGATGACGCTGAGACTTTGTACTGAACTTTGTCATTTCGAAGCCATTTTTTACAATCATTAGTTAATCCGTAAATGAATCAGAAACATATGGATCATATTTCACTGGAATCACATGATTTTAAATCAGAGGAAAACTGATGTAGGGAAAACAAACAATAAAGGGGCTTTAAAATTTGTTTTTTCTTACTTTTTGGTTTTGTTAAGGCCGAGCGCTTGATGACTGAGTGAGACGTTATGTGGATGCAGATAGGATCAGGTCGTTCATGGAATTTAATGAGAACATAAACCTCGGATTTCCATGACAACACCCACGCTTCCCTGGGTAGACACGCTAGAGGGAAGGAAGGAATAAACAGGTATATTTACCTGTCCAGGAGCCCAATAAATCTTCCCTGGGGAACCAGCTCCTGGGTACAACAAAGCAAAGGCCCCTTAGGCACTCCGATGTCAAACTGCGATGCACGGTGCACGTTTCAGAAGAAGGACCCGTGGCCTTTCGGTGCATCACTCTCTGCTGTGGCGGGATGTAGGCAATTCTCCAGACACCTGAAGCCTGGTTATTAATCATAAAAACAATAGTAGCTGAAGCCTAGTGAACTGTTACTATGAGCCAGGCACTGTTCAAGTACTTGACATTCATGAATTCATTTAATCTCATGCCGACCCTGTTTCCTATCTTCCCCTGTATACACAGGAAAGAGGGGTGGAGGATGGTCATGTACGTTATTCCCGATGACTGGCGGTTACATGGTGAAGTGTATCTTCAAACCCAGGCAGTGGGCTCTTAAGCACGAAGCTGGACTGCCCTTCTCGGCCTGGTGGGGGTCTGGGGAACCTCCCTCTCCTTTCTCCTGGTCACCCAGCACACACGGGGTGGCTTAAAGCATTCTTTTGTCGTGTTCCCCAGGGTTGTCTCTCTCAAGGATGGGATCTCATGGAGACACCAACTCCAAGCCCAAGCCTGGAGACCCCTTGTTCCTTCTGGGCCCTGGAGAATGAGCTCCCCACTGGGCTTGGCCTCCAGCCCCCCTGCACAGAGTGGCTGACAGAGTGGAGGGTTCCTTGTGGAGGCAGGGGATGCCAGTGGCCGGCAGCACACACTTTCCCTAGAAAGCATCCTTTCTGTTCAAAGAGCAGGGTCTTCCGGGGTGAGAAAGACCCGCACTCCGAGGAAGATGGGAGAAGAGGTCTCTGGGTGCTTTTGCACATTCCCCCCACTCCTCCCTCACTCCACTCCAGCCACGTGGGCCCCCCTTCTGTTCCTCACGAGCACCAAGCACTTCCCCACCCTGCCTCCCCAGCCTTTGCCAATGCTGGTCCCTTGGGCTGGAAAACCCTTTCCCAAGGCCTTCAGGCCTCAGCTTAGCTGAGAAAGCTCTCCCAGCCAGCTCTGACCACACGGTCCAAGTAGGCCCCCTCTACTGTCTCGCGGCCCATGGCTTTCCCCTTCCGTGCCTTATCCCAGTTTGTAATTGCATGTTTATTTGCTCACTGATGTGTTGATTCTCTCTCCCCTTCTCATCTGTGCCCCTCAGGAAGCTGTGTCTCTTTGCACCTTTGGTGTCCAACAAAACCGTACCTAGCCCAGAGCCGCATACTGAGCCTGGACCACACAGTATGTGCTCAAAAAATATTTAATTAAATGAAAAAGTATCAATCAGATGCTGATCTCGCAGTGCAATTCCGATGAGAGAATTTTTTCTTCTTCGTTTGCTACTTCTGGCGTTTAAACTCCATGGCAGCTGGACTGGAGTCCGGGGAGAATCACAGAAAAGTATTTTCATTTTATTTTAATTTGACAAACGCATGGAGCTGGGAACCTGGGACATGGAAACTGGAAGTACGAGGCCCTGCCCTGAGGGGCTCCAGTCCATTGCAAGAGAACAATTCAAACTTTTGCCAGCTTGAGGGATGCATGCAAGAAGACTGCGGCGGAGTTGGGATGGATGAGCATGACCTTGCCTGGCAAAGCAGGGGCATCCCAGGCAGAGGGCAGAAGAGGCAAAGGCCTAGAGGTGGGAGAGATCTTGGCATATGTGGGGAACTTCTCATGGGTTAGCATGGCCGGCGTGGAAAAGGTGGCAGAAGATTAGGCTGGAGAGAGCCAAGCCACAGCCAAACCCTCAAATGTGTCAGGGTTATGCAGTGGGGACCCCTGAAGGCTTTGCACCCAGAAGTGTGGTCGGGTCCTTCTGTTCGCACAGTGACCAGCATGGAGGGGGCAAGACTGGGGGGCAGGGAGACCAAGAGGGGGTGAGGGAACAGATCAGAGCGCTCTTCAGAGGTAGACCTGACTGGACTGGGCTTAGATTCCACGTTCAGGGAGAGGAAGAAAGTGCAAGAGGTTAGGGAGTCCCTGCAGGAGTGGCGTCTCCTGCATCCCATGTCCCAGGGGTGCCGGGCTCTTGTGGCAGACTCTCATCTGAATAAGCATCATCCTCAAGGTCTGATCCCACGTTCACTGGCAAATCCCCCGCAGTACCCAGCTCCACCCTGCCCCCAATAGAATTTCTGGAAGACTCTCTGAATGTCAAGGCCTTTTAAATTCATCAGCTGCAGGGTGAAGCCGCCCAGCTCTCACCCCCAGCAATAACTCCTGGGTTCAAGAGCAGCAGGGAGGAGGATCTACTCTTCGGCTCAGCTGAAACTGTTGTTTCCCTCACAATATAAAACCCCCAGTTCACGAGGGTGGGCGGGCAGGGCTCCAAGAGCAGAACGCCGCTTTCTTGCTCTGGGTTCAGAGCCAAGATTTAATTTTTAATTTTCGAAAACATGAGCGGTCAGACCCTGGCTGGAAAATTGAAACGATCCTCTGAGCACCTCAGCATCTCCCACATGGACCTTCCCGACGGCAGAGCAGGATGACCCTGGAAGGAGCCGCACCTCACAGCTTCCGAGCCTGATGAACTGTGGAGGGTTAGCTTTTCTTCTTGGGCTGCAACCAGCGATACCTGCCCAGCTTCTCATTCTCGAGCTCTGTGTGACCTCGAGCTAGAGCGTGATTCCGAGCTTCTTCAAACCTTAGTTTTCTCATCTGGTAAAAGGGAGTATTAACATATAACCTCACAGAGCTGCTGTGAGGAACAAAAGAGATACACATGCTAACTCTTAAGACCATGTCTGTCAAATATGAGGTGTGTAATAGGAAATAGTCTAGATTTCGCTTGGTTATAAACTGACCCAAGGCTTTTAATTTAGAGGACTGAAAGTTACATCAACAATAACTTTGCCCACTCATGCCCCCATATCCTCCTCCTCTTTGGCCAAGTCTGTGGAAACTTTGAGAAGAGAGGGAAGCTGGGAGGCTGTGTGATCTTTAGCAAGTCTCTGAACCACTCTGGGCCTTAGTTTATTCATATGTAAAATGGGAGCAGTAATGCCCACCAATCTCAACATGTGGATCCAAAAGGGAGTTACGCTTACCCAGCGCTCAGGGGTGAATCCCCTGATGGAGGGATGAGCTATGTGAGTGGTTCAGGATGCTGACCATGAGAGGGCAAGAGGACTTCCTCTCCTTTCCTTCTTTTTTTTTTTTTTTCCTGCGGTACGTGTGCCTCTCACTGTTGTGGCCTCTCCCATTGAGGAGCACAGGCTCCGGACACGCAGGCTTAGCGGCCATGGCTCACGGGCCCAGCCGCTCCGCGGCATGTGGGATCTTCCCGGACCGGGGCACGAACCCGTGTCCCCTGCATCGGCAGGCGGACTCTCAACCACTGCGCCACCAGGGAAGCCCTCCCTCCTTTCCCTTTCAAGAAGGAAAGGAGCACTTTGTGCCCTAGAGGACCAAGGTCCCCCCGGCCCATGAAAGAGATAAGGGGCTTTGCCATTTTCAAAATTTTAAGATCAGAGACACAAAGAACTCACTTGTCTGAAAGGGGCTGATTCCGAGGGGAGGAAGAGGGGTGGGATTTGCAAGGATGGGCACGTGGTGGAGGGTGGTAGGCACCAGATGCAGCAGACAGGGGCCTCCCACACCCATGAATGGCCCTAGGGGAGTAGAATCTCCAAGGAGGACAACACAGGGCTGGACCTTTGGAACAGGACCAGCTACGTGATATGCAGGGCCCAGGGCAAAATGAAAATGCGATCCTTCATTCAAAAGTTATTCAGAATTGCAAGACAGTGACAAGAACATTAAACCAAGCACTGGGCCCCTCTGTGCATGGGGCCTTGTGCAACAGCACAGGTCAGACACCCATGAAGCTGGCTTTGCCTTGCTTTGCCCTCAGAAGCCCCAGCAAAGTTTCCACAGCTCAGGTGGGCATCAAGGGAGTGAACGTCGTAAGCAGAGAAGCCTTTGCCCTCCATCGGACCTGGGGACCTTGGACAAGTGAGGAAGACCTGATGCCCCGGTCTGAGTATTGCTCTGCATAAAGTTCCCAGAATTCTTCACTAGTTTAGGGAAACAAAGCTCCTCCCCAACTCTGTACCCCTAAAGAGCTGAGGCTGAATATCCTGCCAGCCAGCTGGGTATGGAGTCAGATTTGACGTGACTTAGAAGAACGGAGAAACATGACCATCCTTGTGTCAGAGGGCTGTGTGGCAAAGGCTGCTCAGGCTGAATTTCATTTAATCCACAGAACAGTCCTATCTGCAAGCCTATGTTGACTCAGTAATAAAACTCACACTCTAAGCCAAGCTCTGTGCTAAGCTATTGCCTTAGCTCAGGTAACCCTCAGAACTGCTATCCTATGGGGCAGTCACTATTATTAGTCTTGTTTGCAGATGGGGACACAGAGACTCAGAGAGGTTAAATAATTTGCCCCAATTCTAAGAACTAGTATGTGGTGGAGCCGAGATTTGAGCCTCGCTATCTGGCTTCAAGAGTCTCTGCTTAACCACTCCACTGCACCGTGGACTAAGCCGGAATGGCTGTCTTCTTTAGCTCTTGTGATATAACTTCTCCCCTCTCTCCCTAGTTCATTTTTGTCTTTCACTCTGCATTCCTCAGTCTTAGTCTCTCCTGTGCTCGTGTTCTTAACTGCCCGTGCCTCCAATCCTGGATGGAAGCGGATGGAGTGATCAGAATGATCTTCCTGGCTCCCCTACAAGTCGCCTTGCCCCTTTGCACCCCACACGACTGCATCAGAGAGGGAGGGGTGGTGCCATGTCACGTATGAGGAAACTGAGGCTCCAAGAGGTGAAGTCACTTGGCCAAGGTCACTCAGCTGGGATTGAAGCCAGGTCTGGGTGATCTCAGAGTCCCACTAACAAAAGTCAGGGTGCATTTTCTACAGCAATTCGGTGAAGCAGGAAAAAAAATCCAGACTTTTTCACATCAGGGAATACTGTTCTCTGATGTCCTGCTGTGTAGGACAATTCCTTCTCCTTCTGGCCTCAGCTTCTCCATCTATAAAATGGGAAGCACTAAGCCACTTACAAGAGCACATGTTCTACTGTCTAAACTCCCAGTTTAAATTCCAGCATTGCTGGCTGTGTGATCTTGGGCAAGTTACTTAACCTCTCTGTGCCTCAGTTACCTTATCTATAAAACAGGGATGGGGATAGTTATGTCTCTACCTCTTAAAGTTGCAAAGTTAGATGAGACTAAAGTGTGGAAAGCATTCAGCCCAGAGCCTGGCACAGAGTAGGCACTGAGTAAATGTTAGATCTTCTTATGAACATGAAAGGTTGGTCGAGATCTTTTCCAGCTGGATCCTAAAGACACCCATGCGTGGCCCCCAAGAAGTCTGGACCTGGTTCCCTGCAGCTTTGGGACAGATGCACAGCTGGGGTTGGCACTCCCCCAGTGGGGGCATTGGTGGAAGGGGCAGCTGACACCCTGAACATGAGCCTGACCAGTGACCCGAGAGGTATCACCTGGGCATGAGGTAATGGAAGACTGGAGCTTGCAGCAAGTGTGATGGCACGCATCATCCCTCGAGTGGCAAGAAACAGGTGACCAAAGTACCCCGGGGCTCTCCGCTGGGGGGCAGCCTGGCCCAGTCCTGGCTGCCCATCATACTGTGTCTTTGTGTCCACCCTCCGCTGGGGGGACCTGGGCTGGAGCTGAGCTGAAAAGACTTCCTCACCACTGAATGAGCAAGCGTCTGTTGCAGGGTTGCTCCACCCCACTTCCCCACCCTGAGAAGGAGAAAGGCGAATGGAATCTAGTCAGACTAAATGGGTGGAGTGAGCCGTGACCTCCTCATCTGTCACACTGGTGGGTACCTGACCCCGAGCCAGACCCTCGAGGTTCAAGAGGTAAGAGGACCTGACTCTGACCTACCAAGCGTTTGGGGCATGGAAGGGAGACAGACCTCAGAAAGTGCAGCGGTGCTATTTATGACGATTTAGAGGAGCACAGAGAAAGAAAGCGGCCAAGGGGAGGAGAATCGGAGAGGCCTTCTCAGAGGAAGTGACCCTTGAGCTGGGGCTTGCAGGGTGAGTAGTCTGCCAGGCAGTCAATCACAGGGAGGGTGTTCCAGGCAGAGGGCACTGTATCAGCAAAGGCAGGAGGCATGAAATAGCGCCAAGCTTTCCAGTATCTACAAGCACTAGCTGTAAAGGATACAGGTAGGTAAGAGATGGGTGATCAGAAGGTTTTCAGGGGCCACAGAGATGTTAATTATTGGAAGCTTCTTGGGACATACAGGCATCATCTCATTTCCTGTGCCCATTTTACAGATGAGGAATCTGAGGCTCAGGGAAGTAGTGCACTTTCTGCAAGATCAACTAACAGTAAGTAGGGCATCTTAGGCTGGAAGCCAAGTTCACTTGCTCTAAAGCTTAAGGTCTTGACTGCCCTGACCACCTCTTAAAACCCTGGGGACACTCAAAAGCCTCGGTAAGGAGTTTGGATTTTACCCTGAGGGCTGTGGGGGTCTATAGAGCATTCAAGCGGGAGAACGAGGGGGTCACATTTGCAATTAGCAGGCTCACCGTGGGATAGAGCAGAGGATGAACACGAAGCATCCAGATGGCGTGAATTCAGAAAATCAAGCCAGCCCAGTGTATGCCAGCCCTGGTGTCACCTCCTGACTCGGCACCATAGCCCCACAACCTGGGCCCTGATCATCTTTCCAGCCCCTCCTCTCCATATACGCTCCAAGCATAGTGCAATTATTTCAGCTCTGCCTTGCTCCAGGCCTTCTCTTGTCCCATTTAGCAGCCCCTGGGCAACCGGGGGAACCGGGGTTCCAAGGTGGCAACACCTCTTGAGAAAACCCTCCGTTCCATCACCCTCCTGAACCACAAACTCACCCCAAATGTCCATCCCCCCATACTCATTCACCACCTCCCTCCTGGTCTCAGAGACATTGTCTAACAAACCAGGCACCTAAGAACAGTTTTAAGGAAAGTTTTCAATCATTAGGTCCGAGCAATTGTGTTGTCTTAAGACTTGGAAAAATGTGGGTCAGTTCAGGGGCCTTCTATTCTGAGAAGACTGATTTGTCTACTCCCCACCGTTCAGCCCCTGCCAGGCTGGGTTGGGGTCCCTCCTAGGCCCCTCCATCATCTGAGCCTTCATCCCTCTGGGTTTGCATGCCCACCTCTCCCACCAGGCCAGGCCTTACGGAGCTCCCTGTCTGAAGCCTGGCACGTGGCTCAGCACCTGCGTAACTACTGATTGCCCTAATGAATATGGAGCATCGTAATGATCAGCCCAGACGGAAGGATGCCCAGGGTTGGACTGTGAACGTGGGGGCCGCCCGGGCCCAGCACGGAGGCATCCCTTTATGAGCCATGTCCATCTCTGATCAGGGACCAGGATGGGCAGTGCCTGCAGGTGATGGAGACATGCTGTGACAAGGTGGGTACCTCACTTCCTGGGTGTCTCCCGCTCCTGGGGGCTGGTTGCTTCCATCCTTGATTCTCATCTGAGGGAGTCATAGAGTATCAGCCACCTGGTCAGCTTGTTGTAGGCACCTGCTAACCCAGGTCCCTATTACAAGGGACCCATAGTCTTGCCCTCCTTCATCTTGGGAGGTGGGAGGAGCAGGGGATGCCCAGGGCTACCTATTCCTAGAAATGCTGGGATACCCAGTGCTTGGGGTGAAAAGCACTGTGGTCCCTAAGGCACAGCAGTGAATGTTTCCACATTAGCAAGAAGATGGGGAATTAAAATCTGGTAGCTTCTCCGATGTGCCAAACACTTTACATACTTTGTCTCTAATATTTACACCAGCCTTAGAGATGGCTACCCACCTCCCCACACTTAACAGATGAGGAAACTGAGGCTCAGAGAGGCAAAGTGGCAGGTCCAAGGTAACACGCTGAATGGGTGGTTTGAACTAGTTTCTATACGGCCTCAGAGTGTTCCCAGGAACACTTCAGCTGGCTGGATGCTGCACCCTGGTGCTCTGTGTCCCTCTCCCATCGCCAGGACAGGGGTTCTTGGCCTCCTCCACCCACTCGAGGCTCATGCTGCCCAGTCCTTGTTGCAGCTGCCAAAGGGCTGGGACCTGATTTGAATTTTGGTTTCTCTCCACTGCAGCCCAACAAAGGTTTTTATTGGAATGCCCCTCAGATTTCCAGACTTTGAAGATGTTTCAACAGCGCAGTAAAAGGCAGGTCTTTGCCACAACAAAAGGCAGAAATATCACCAAGGAGTAAACAGAATTCCTTGGCCTCTTCAGAGCATGTGTCAACATCTCTTTTTCTTCTCCTTTCCCCCATTTTTCTTTTCTTTTCTGCAGATTCAGAGCTTGTTGGGGAGGGTGCCTTGCTGGCACTGATGGGGTGGGCCACGGGCTGCCCCAAGTTCAGCATCTCCGCCTCAGAACAGATGCTGGGGCTTTGGTAAACTGAGAAAGCGTAAACTGCTGCGAGATGCTTTCCTGACGACCACAATTACCCACGTGGAAAAGCCATTCTGCAGTCCCAGCACCCTCGCCCTGCCCCCTGGCACACACATGTGGCGTGCCGCGGCTCCAGAAACAGGCCTTCCCAGAACGAAAATGTATGTGACAAGTACAAAACGGCTTGATTTCAACTGATGGCTGGAAATTAAATGGTTTTGAAATGTACATGCTTAAAAACAATTTCGGCCGAAAGCATACCCATTTAATATTGCGTCTCTAAATGAGGCCTCGCTCCTCAGGCAGGCTCGTAACGTGATGAAAACCAGCAGTCAGACCCCACCTGGGACCCCCAATCACCAAGGACACGATACCCAGGGGCAGGGGGTATATGTAAGTGTGTGTGAATGTGTGAGTCCATGAGTACGCGTATGAGTGTATGGCGGCATGAGTCCGCGTGTGTGTGTGTGTGATCTTGTGTGTGTCTCTGTGTGTGTGTAGAGGGATAGAAAGGGGAGCAAGATGTTGCCCTTCCATATTTTTTCAAGTCAGCAAATGTCATCTGAGCACACACCTTGTGCCTGAACAAGGGAGGGGGTGGGGAGAGTGTTGATCACAGGAAAGGAGAGGTCATGGCCTCTCAGAGCTTATAGGCTATTTGAGGCACTGCAACCAAGTCAAGGAAACAGAGCAAGCCAAGACCATTTTTGTGTTGAACTAGAAAGGGGAAAGGGAAATTAACTGATTAGGCATACACTGAGCATTGGTATGGAATCGGGAAGTGTAGCTGAGCTCTGAAACCAGTGAGCTGGATTCATCTCTACAGCTTCTTGACTGTGGGACCTGGGGCAAATCACTTCTCCCTGGGCCTCCGTCTCCTTGCCGATAAAACGGGGCTACTAGAAGGTATCGTGCTCGTGCCAAGCACTCAAGAAATAATGCTCATGTTCTAATCACTTTCCCTGGATGGCACCTATGGGGTAGGCATCATCTGCCCATTTTAGAGATGAGAAAACCGAGGCCTCCCAGCCTCAGCGGCACACAGCGGCAGAGTGAAGACTGGAATCCAGAGCCATCTGGCTTCGGAGCCCACCCCGTCACCTCCCCTGCTGAGGCTCTGACCTCCAGAAATACTGGTTTTAGAGACAGGAAAGCCGATTCAATGGGGTAGGAAGGAGAGGTCCAGCAGAGGGAAAGCTTCCCCGGTGGGGAACATCATGGACACAGACACCCAGACAGCACCTCTTTTTCAGAGTGAGAGAGGTAAATAGTTCTTCTCTGTGGGATCTGGGAAAGACCCTGGGGGTTGAGTCGTGACCAAGACCCAGCCCTGGGCCCTATAAAATACCATTTCACCCTGACCACATCTTTCCCCCCGACCAATGATCATTCCATAGGCCCTGTTGGCCCCTTCCCAAGAAGAGAGGCTGAACATCACAGTTAGAAGCAACTACCTTTTCTAATGTTCACATCCATCAAAAATAGAATGGGCTCCCTGGAAGGGAAGGAGATCCTCATCAACGGCTAGTCTGGGATATTGTTGTAGAACTGAATAGATCCTAGAACATGCAGCCGTTCAGTGGCTGGTACAATTTAGTGTGACATTATATAACAAGAGGCTCCATTCATCCAATCAGATACTCGGCAAACATTTATTAGCACTGACTGTATGCTAAGACCTGTGCTGTGCACAGGGGATTCCGAATTAATATAACATAATCCTTGCCCTCAAGAAGCTCCTGTTCTAACTTAATTCTCTCTCTGTCCCTCAGCCCTTTTCCGATTCTCAGTTTGTTTTGGTTGTGGACTACGTTTGATGGACTATGGTTTCCACTATCTAGGTAAGTATGTTGAATCTTGGGTATTTATGATTCTTTTTAAAAAGTCTTTAAAACAAGGCATTTTAGGTTGCTTTAGATTGTCTTTGCTAGCATGAGGCCTGTTTTCTTCTCCAGCAGGGTTCCTCAACATCAGCACTATTGACTTTTGGGGTCATGTAATTCTTCCTTGTGGGGGTCTGTCTTGTGTTAACAGCCTCCCTGGGCTCTACCCCCTGGATGCCAATAACATCTCACTGCCCAGTTGTGACAACCAAAATGTCCCCAGATATTGCCAAATACCCCCAGGGGACAAAATAGTCCTCAGTTGAGAACAACTGTTCTAAAGGATTCTCTCCACTAATACAAGGACCAAAATAAGATCAATAAAGGAAATTCAGGGTCCCTGCACCTCAAGAACTTATAATTCTCTAGGGCCTACAGAAATTAGCCACATGGAGAATAAAGCCTCACCAAGGACCTACTGTGCACGAGGCATCTGGCAAAGTGCTGCCGGGGAGGAGAGAGCCCCAGTTCTAGGTCAGACAGTCTGATAGTCAAATCCCATAGAAAAACCATGGGGTTCCAATACCAGTTTCCTCATCAGTAAGTGGTATTATTGTGAGCATTTGCGTGAAATCGAATTTGTACGAAGCACAAAGTAGGTACAAAGTGGGTGTCCAGTCAAGGTGAATCCCCTGCCTTTCTCCAACCCTGTCCCCACTTTTCCAGATCCTGGGGTCAGCTGTAGCAAATGCATCTGGCTAGCCACTTCACCTCCCATCTCCACTGTCCCCATCCAGACCAAGCAGCAAGGTAATACGGTGTCCCCTTGGGGAGCCTGGTAAACAGATACCCCAGTATCTCCAAGTTGGAACTTCCAGGGTCTGGAGTAACCCCATCGCCCTCCCCAGGCTGCTCTTCTTTTATTCCACTCACACAGCATCCAAAAAAAAAGAAAAGACGGTTCCACAAGGCCAGGCTTCGAAAGCATAAAATTAACGTCAGAAAAGTCCTGAACTTTAGCTAGCACAGTATTGGGCAAATTTGGAGTGCCATTTGCATTCGTTTCAAGCAGCTCTTGGAGGGGTTCTGGGAAACCTGTTGGGCAGTGATTTAAGGTTTCATTAGTCACTGGATGCACAGGCATCGTAGAGCTCTGAGCATCATGGTTCGTGAGCAGCTGAAAACCTGAGATCAAGTGCAGGGAGGACTCTGGCTGCCAAATTTCAGGGCAGAGGGAAAAAAAAAAAAAGAAATCTGGAATGTGTTTCTACTTACTGTCCATTCCAGTAAAATGAAACGGTCTCTCCTCCAAACATGTGTTACTGCTTAGGCCAGAAACTGTATATATTGGTCTAAATCCAGAATGGTCTATGTGACATATTACTCCATATGACAAAATTACTACAACCTGCATTCTCTGTAGAAAGCCTGTTGCAACAGTATAGGATGATAATTTGTTGTACAACAAAAGTACATAATAATTTCATGTCAGTGTGGGCCAGGCCTTGGGATTTTCAAAGGGAAATTTCGGGTACATATGGACCAGTGCTGAATAGGTCCCCCCCAATCCCCCCACCTCCACTCGCACACATGCTCATATGGTGTGTGATCAGGATGGGAGAAAGTGGGGCTTTATTTATAACACACCATATTCTACATGAAAGTGACAAGAACACACACACACACACACACATACACACACACACACAAAATCGAAAACCTAAAAATAAAGCCAAATGGAAATCTGGTGTTCTCATGTGTGAGGCATCAGTGGCCAGAGCTGATTCACCTACCAAAGGGGGAGGAGAAAAAAGCCAGGCATGTTCATCTTTCAGCGCTGAGCTCTTTCGAACCCATCCAGAGCAAAGCCACGTGAATTCCTCAAGACCCCCCAAACCACAGCCTCCTCTTTGGCCCTTGTCTGGGCTAAGGTTTCATTACGAACCCCGGGCCTCGTTCCAATCCTCTCATCTGTCCCTCTAAGCGGCTCCGACAGATCACTCCACAGTACACGGATTCTCGTCGGGATAATGTCTTGGAGAGGAACAACCTGGAATCTGATCCAGTCAGAGTGCGTTAACGGGAAAGCATTTCTTTATGACACTTTTCACAAAGCAAGATTGCAAACCGGGGAGAAATATATGACTAGAAAAATTGAATGCAGAACATAAAACAGCTCAATTGTTAATACTTTGTAGTGTGACACCATTTTTCCTGCTGTGGAAACTTCGGTTATGGGATAACGTTAAAACGTTCTTTTCTCTTCCCTCCCTCCGTCATTCCCTAAATTCTTTCCCTTTCTTCCTTCTTTCTTTTCCTCCCTTGCTCTTTATCTCTCCTCCCTTTCTCTTTCCTTCCATCTTCTTTCCCAGTGGATATATTTTCAAAGAGGGAGAAAAAAGAGATCTTTCTGGGGAGCTTTTGCAAAGTCCTTCTTCCTACTTGTTCCCCCAGAGAAATAGGACATCCAAACACCACTGATTCCTCCCACATCATGTCTGAATTTCAAACCTACTGTTCTCCCAGAAAATTAGCTGGGCTCTTCTCAAACACACTGAAAGTGTTCCTATAAGGAAAAGATCTTGTAAAAGCCCTTTATGTCTCAATTACAGCAAAATCTTACTTAAAGTGTGTCTGCTATCAAGGGCCATGGCTTAAGCTACCGTGGCTTAAGGGAAACGAGCTTTTCTCTCCAGTCAGCCTGGAAAGCTCGACCTGTCTCCTGGGTTTGGTGACCGTCGAAAATCTATCTTCTTAGAGTTTTTTGGTTCAATAAAACCTGAAACATATTTTGCCTGGCATTTTTCCTCAGGATTTAAAAACCCGTATGCACTTTATGGCAAATGAGATCCATATGGCCCTGATTCATTGATACTTAAGCCATTAGGATGCTGTTTTGTAAGAACACTTTGATGTCCAAGGGCCATCGAGCTGTTTGGAGGGCTTTTTTCTTCTTCACAAACAGGAAGTTTTCCTTTCTTGAGGTGTACACAGAGTGAGAGGCCAGCTCCCCCAGAATGAGTGACAGTGAGCGGGAAGTGGTTCTGGCCCGTCAGGATGTGTTTATCCTTGTGGCCACAGGACGGCCCCTGACCCTGCTGCTGGGCGTAGGGTGGGAAGGCGTCTTGTGTAAGGAGCCTTGGAGCAGGGAAGGAGCCTGGCCCTGGCGCCTGGGTCATGAATGCACTGCCCACACACTTGGGACTCAGATCCGTCTCCCAGAGTGGACTCAACATGCCTTGGCATGTTTATGGCTTTTATGGGACATCAAAATAACATGTGACAAACAGCAAAAGAGCATGGCTGGGCAGCAGAGGTGGGGTGGCATCTGCCTTCTTTTCTCCTGGACTGTTGTGGAGAGGGTGACCTTGGCTTTGTTCAGGGGATGGGTAGGAGTCAAGAAAGGAGGTTTAGGGACAGTCGCAGGTGTGGCAGAGGCCATTCCTGGGGCCCCCGAAGGCTGCGGTATTTGATGTGGTGATCGGGGACCAGCCTGCAGCTTACAAGGTCCTGGTGGACTCCATCACCCCCAGGGCGGGGAGAGAGCAAGCCAGGGCTTTGAACTCCAGCAGGCCTGGGCTGGGAAGGCCACTCTGCCACCTGCCAACTTGGACGAGAGGCTTCACGCTTTGGAGCCTCCGTGTCCCCCTCTGTGAGCAGTAATACGCAGCCCTAAGCGTTGTTACGAGAAATCATGAAAATCACCCCAGCTGTCACTTCCACGTCCGATGGACATTTGCTACTTTTTGGGCGTTTCAGAATCATATTTGCGCTTTCCTGTCTGCCCACTGCTCTCTCTTGGGTGTTTCCTGGGTGGGAATGTCCCTCTCCCAAGAGGCCAGATCTTATCCCTCCTCACAACAGTGCAGCCAGGGGCCAGATGCATCACTTAGGCATGGCCAGTAGGATGCTTTCATCTGTGATTTTGAATTCTGAGCTTATGACTTCAGTACACAAGGACAGCGGGAGGTCTGATTCGCCCCAGCAGCCGTGGACCTGGGGACCATTTGTTTTTGTTGTTCAGTCCTGTCTCCTGATCCTGGGATGCTCTTGGTTCCCACTCCCAGTTTAATCCTAGCTCTCCAGCCACCTGTTGATTCTGAGAAAGCCCAGAGTCCTTCTAATGGGGACCCTTTTTGCTTAGGCTAGAGGGGATTTGTGTTGCTTGCAGCCAACATCCCTGAAAAATCCATACCCTGAAGCTCAGCCCTCACTTTCACTCTGAGGTCTAGCCTGATGAGAATTCTTATTCATGCTATAGCTTCTCATGTAAACCAACTTCCCCACCACAGCCTCCCATCCTTCTTGCTCCCTCACTCCCTGGGTCTCACCACACTTGTTTCACACCATCTCCCTGTGGCCACTTTTCCTCTCCTGCCCATATGTAGAGGACCCCTGCCCCTGTCTGTGTCTCAAATGGGACTGATTCCAGAGATGAGCACATGACCCAGACCTGGCCAATCAGAGAAGTACATTCCCCTGGACAAGGTCACTGGTTCAGGAATGGGCCCATGACCTGGGCTGATCGACTGTGAGTATATCTTGTATGACATTTGCCGGAACTGTTAGGAAAGTGCAGCTCCGCTTCAGCTAGAGTTGCTGAACTAGTTGGTTGCAGACCTGGAGCTTCAGCAGGCAAAGGTGGACACTGCAAGGGAAGAGACTACCGAAAAGTGAAGCCAACACAAGAGAGCAGAATTGAGAGAAAAAGACAGTGTCTTGATGACATTGTTTACACCCCTGGATCTAGCCATGCCTGAAACTGTCACAGCCCTGGACTTGCTGGATACATGAACCAATCTACTCAAGCCAGCTCAAGTTGGGATTTGGTCAATTATAGTGGAATTTCTTTCCACTGATTAATACACCACCTTAAACCCCATGACTGTTCACTTGGACCAGTCTTACCAATTCCCTCAGCTCCCTTGTCCTCCCTTGTCCTATTGCTCCCATCTAGCAAAACCCAAATCCTAGGTAGATCTCACTATTGACCTTCCTTGTTCCAGCTCTCAGGCTACAGAGAGGTGCTGGGAAAGACCACATCAGACACACTGGAGTCACTTCAACTTCATGGTCTCCAAACCCAACCCATATCTCGATAGTGACTTAAAATACTGCTGGGGGCCCTTGGTGAGCTCCTTCACTCCTGGACCAATGCAGCTGTCCCAGACATTCAACTCCTCTTTCAAATCCCCTGTC